>NW_017842055.1:136012-158512 GCF_001891065.2 Hippocampus comes | reverse complement strand
AACCAGATTTAAGAGTAGAATACACGAGCATTTAGACTAAAATTGACTTTGGAGTAGACCAAAGCTGAGACTCTAACGCTCTTCGGACCATATCTGAATTTAGACTAGATCAGACCTTGGAATAGATATGCTTTACACTAGACTTTAGACTCAATTTTCTTGAGTAAGTGTGTGTGTGTCGTGTACAATTATTGAGTGTAGTATTTGGAGCAGTGCGAGGTTGAAAATAGGTTTTTGGAAGGCCCGGGACCCTCTCAAGCGGGAGGGGTAGGAGGTGGGACCCTCTGTGAATGGGGGGGGGGGGGGAGAGTGTCGGAGCACCCTCACACTCACACACAAGATGGTCTTGTGGTGGAAACCTGAGCTGAGCCAGCAACTCCTTGACAACAGCTAACTCAACCTGACTTTGACAACAAAACTACTTCAACAAGTTCCTCTGGGGGCAAAAGAAAAACGAGCATTTGGGTTGTTCTCGTTGTACACTTTTTGAAAGATAGTAAGCATTGGTAGTTTTGTGTTAGTGAAAGCGGAATATAAGAGCAATAAACATCCAATGTAATTTGACGTGCGTTTGTATGTGTGTGTGCATGTGTGTGATTGAGTAAACCTGAACCAGGACCCGTGGAGCCAACAGGACCCAAATGACCAGCACAAAGACACACATTGGAAACCCTAAGACTGTGCAAACACACACTGCAGGTTGGTGTGACACTAACACTGCAGGTTAGTCTGACACTACTGTATTTGTGGTGTGTGTGTGTGTGTGTGTGTGTGTGTGTGTGTGTGTGTGTATTAGCCATTCAAGCTCAAGAGGAATTTCTCTGCATTCCAGACAATTTTGCACTCAAAACAAATGTACAAGTAGTAATAACATAAGTGAAGTTAAAATTGATTTTTTAAAAAAGTACATTGAAAAAATATGGTGTTGAATTTACTTAATTTTGTTAACTGGTTGCACAAAACAAAATCAGATTATTTATTTGAAGAAATAAAATTCAGTGTATTCAACAAAAACTTTTTTCAGTGTATGTACAAATTTTAAAAAGTACATATTAATATTTACTTTCACTACTTTATGGTCTTATTATCTCAGTAATAATCTTTGTCTTGCAAAACTAAAACGTAGATTTCATTAAAGTGAGTAGTTAATTATAACAATGAACTAGAATAAAAATTAAAATGAGTATTTATGAACATCTCTGCTGATGGCCAATCCCTAAAATAAATAATGAATAATTCGATTCAAAAACTCTAGTTTGCACTAGTCAAACAGGTTTATTTTCTCAAAATATTTTCACTTTTTTTCCCTCTTCTGCTTGATTCGTGTATTACTGCAGCCCTGTTCTCCTTCATCTACACCTATGCAACTACAAGTCTGTCTCTAAAGGGATAACATTGAAAAATTGGCCACTAAAATGAGCAAGTACGCTTCCTGGCCATGTAAAGCGCTGCAAGTGGAACATGCTGCATTGTTTTGCACGGCTCACACTTTGACTCAACATGGCCGTGATTGGTTTATGACACACTAAAGAGGCTTAATGCCTTCCCTGGACTGTCCCTCCCTGGGTCAAGGCTTGCGATTGAGGAACAACTGTTTTGGGCTTTCTGGATGGACAGAAGGCAAAATGTACTCACGGTTTGGGCAAATTCCCAAGTAGCAGTTTTGGAATGTGACCAAAATAATCAAATTCAAACCAAAATGATCGACTTCCTGTTCAATTTAGGTCTGAGGTCTTTGAGACTTTTTGTACGTCCTGTCGCGAAAGACACGTTCACCCAATTTGTTGTCGACTGGTGAAACTGGTGTCGGGTTCATTTTTTTCCGAACTTTCCAGTGAATAGTATTGAGTGAATTTGCCCAAATCGGTTGCTTCAAACCAAAATGGTTGACTTCCTGTTCAGTTTGGCCCATGAGACTTTGTTATGTGTTCTGGCATGATTTGGCATGTCTACCCAATTTTGTGTTGGATCAATAAAAGTGGTGTCAGGGGGCTGGTTTTTTTGGGAGGGGGGGGTCTACCTACCACACATTAAATGCATCTTTAGAATTTTGTGTTTTCATGTCATTATGGTATTGTGTCCTTTCAAGAAAGATGCCACACTTGCAAAAAAAAAAAACAATCAAAAGAGATTGACTTTTTTTTGTCTCATGATAACAGGCGGCATCCATCAGTCATGTGCAGCAAGCTTAGTGCTGATTGGCCGCTTGGGCTCACTCCCACCATCCTTTGTGTGTGGGACAAAAACAGCAGTAAATCAAACATCCCTTTTTGTTTTTGTTTAAATTAATTTTCTAAACTCACTTATGCCCCAAGATGCCATAACCAACATCATGGCAAATCACAATATGCACGGTTTCAGTGTTTAAAAAAAAATTGACTGCATAAAGCTGCCAAAAATGTTCATAACATATGATAACTGCACAAAATGAAGCTCCTCAACTCAGCTCAGCATCAAGATGCCACAAAAAATCCACTGTTATTGCTTCAGCATGAGCACCAAAACAGTAAATAGGTAAGTTTTTCTGCAAACAACTGTGCATGGATTTCAACCAAAAAAAAAAAAAAACAAACTAGATTTTTTTTCAATAGAATTTATTATACTCATTGTGATTCCCTCAAGGGAAATTCAATGTACTGTACAAAAGACACTTCTTGTTGACACCTCATGATGACGTAGGCACAAACCTGCCTGTTTATGATGTCAGAAAGTCACAGAACTGCGCAAAGTCCCGCTGCATAAAGTTGTGGCTCTGCAGGAGGTCATCCTCGGACGGGAAGTACTGCATGCTGTCCTCGTGTTGGACCACCTGGTCCTGCCGCATCCCACTTGGCGGTTTCGGTTCTGGTTCTCGCTCCAGACCGTCCGGCAGGGCTCCCCTGGCGTTCTCCAGGGCGCCCAGGTACGAGTCCATGTCAGTGAGCTCCGATTCGCTATCGGAGCAGCTTCCCCCGGTGTCGCTGCCCATGGAATCGGAGCGCATATGCATCATCTGGTACTTCTCGTGCATGAGGAACTGGTTGGTGTTCTTGGGGGCGCGCATGCCCCGAGCTCGATTACCTTGGACATTGATGGGCCGGAGGCGCAGCAAAGCCGCGCTGCTGGTGGGCCTCTGAAGTCTTCCGTGAGGATGAGGATGCTTGCGTCCTCTCAAATAGCCACCGGCCGCCTTGCGCTTCTCGCTGCGGGCCTGCACGCCACCCCGCCGGGCTTCTCGCCCGCACATCTCCTTTGAGAGCATCTTCCTTTAGAGTGAAGCTGCTTCCTTTGTTCACATCCTCAACAAAGAGGACTTTTGAGTGTCTTGCCGTCGCCCCCCGACCGGTCTACCTTTTGACAATTTTGTGGCTTTTCTTCTTCTTGACGTCTGGCTTGGGCCGACGCATAGCCCGCTAGTTGCCTCGTTTGCCCGCTTGCCTGCGAGCCTTCTCTTGCTGCGCGTCACGCCCTCCTCGGCCCTCGCGACGCTTGTCTTTTTCACCTCACAGGAATTGCACGCAGCGTCGCCTGGCGAGTTTTTAAAGCGAGTTATTAAGTGCAGTTTTAATTTTGTCGATGTTGTTTGTTTTTCCTGGGCGGTTTTCTTTTTTTTTTCCTTCAAGATTTGGGCTACGTGTTGTAACACTTAAATCTTTCTAAAGCATTCAACTGAACTGTGGCTCTGACCCAGTGAAGAGGACACTTAAAGGGATAGAACTATCCAGTTGGGTATTCCGAATGGGGGATAAGCCAGTCTACCTCCTATCCTGCCTTCTTTTTATTCGCGACAGCTACCTTCGCTTCATATATTTAGTAACGTTACGCAACATCTACGTCGTACTATGAAGTATTAGCACGTATGTACACGTTTTCGCACGTGCTGGCGTTTATGGTGGGGAACGTGTTGCCACCCAATCCCCCCCCGCCACATTTGTGCAAATGGTTCAATCCGCTTCTGCCCGCAGATGAAACTTGATCCAATTCTGTTTTCTTTTGAGCCTCGCCCCCTTCGATGATTGACACAAGCAGCAGAGTCACTCGACACAACATTCGACACACTAGTGTTCCCCAACAACTTTTTTGGGAAACAAAGTATGTTTAATGTGTTTCAAGCATGTGGGAGGAGTCTTAAAGCTTAAACTGATATTCACAAATCTATTTTTTCAGGCCAAAGCAAGTAAATTTCTCACTTTCAACGGAAATTATAAAACGTTATCCAACTTCATCTCCATAATTCAGTCACAACAGCAACAGACCTGATAATAGTATAAAATGTTAAAGGACCAATCTGGCACATCATAACAGGACATTACAATCAAACATATATATACTCTACATGATTATGTCATAAGCAGGAACGTCATTAAGCGTCGCCCAAGCTTGGATTTTCGTTCAGGAAAACTTTGAAAATCAAATATTAAAGGTGTCGAGTGACCCCATGTGGCTCAGATGCGTATTACATATTTGAATAAAACCTGTTAAATTGTCCTTTCATACACCGTATACAGAACTGAGTAGTCCAAAGGTGGATACAGTATACGCATTTTATTTATTGCATCTGCATTTATTAACATCTATTAAATAGATGGAGATGAATGTGACGTTATCGTGTCCTTTCGTCCTTCCTTCATCCTTACCCTCCAATTCTTCATTTCATTGACATGATAAAACTCCACTAGTTAACTTCTATTACTCCAGTAGTAGTACTCGTAGCTCATAGATATTAACTACTAAAGTACAGTACATGGATCTTAGGTCAGGATAGCGAATAAATATAAAAATGTTTTCCATAGAAGTCGCCTAGTTTGAGAAAAAAACTGCAATACAAGATATTACCTGAAGAGGGGAGAGTTGCGTCATATTTGGGTCCAAGCCATCACATTCGAGGAAAAGAAGAAGTCAGCTGCTTGGCGTGACAACAAATTAAATGGCAGCCGACGGCGAGCGAAGAAACTCAAGTTACGTCGCTAAAACCTCGATTCAAATGACACTGTTTACCCTTTGACAGATCGCAATTCTTGCCTCGACCATGGAACCCGTCCCGTTCACAGAGGAGCTGTCAGAAAGGAAAGTGTGTGTTGTTGGCTCTGAATTGGTGGAAAACTACACGGTAAGATTGGCTTCCGCCTTTTACCCTTAGCCTGTGGTTAAAAAAGGGTCGTCCGTCGGCGAGAAATTGTCGGTAAAACACGTCGTGTTTGAATCTTCGACGTGTTAGAATTACTGCGTCCTTGCGTTTCGTTTTCACTCAACTGTCGTTTTGAGTCTACAAGACGGACTGGACTCCGCGAGCGAAGCTGTCTGAATCCGAATCATCTTTGGTCAAGTACTGTATACTGAAACACAAGGAATTTATCGCTGGAAGTCGGTTTCACTGAAAGTATTATAAGCCCCCAAAAATGTATGTTTTATTACACGCAGTAATAAAAAAAATATTTCGGACGTTCATATGCACGAATTGGACGAAAATTCGAATGGGAACAGAAATCACATTCTTACGAATCAACAATGATGAATATTTAAATGGTTACAATGGTTCTGTCTCACAAATAGGCATTGTTAAAATAATACATACATCGTACATTATGTTTGATAAGTGATTCGTTGTCGATTAATTGTTGGGACTTCTACACGCAATACGTTGGTAAACAAGTCACGTAATGCACAGACTGGCTAACAAGAAGTGATCTCTCGGTCGCCGACGCACCGGCCAGACCGTGCGATTTCAGGCCAGACAAATTAAAAGTCGCAGATACTCTAATGTAGCATGTGAGGGTGGCTACCGTACAAAGACAACAATAATACCTACCCTCATATGCATATTTGGTTTTGGTATTCTTTCATAATTGGTCAAGTAGACAATGCCCAAGGTATTCGATAGCCGCAGCCTAAAGACAAAGTGAGTTGTTTGCCCTTTCAGGTTTATATCATCGAAGTGTTGGATGGAGAGCACAAGTGGACAGTGAAGCATCGCTACAGTGACTTTCACGACCTCCATGAGAAGGTAAACATGGAATCAGACCTCCCCAATATTTTTTGTCACAATAGAAAAACTAGGACTGTGCGACTTGATGTCTTAGGATGGAGTCGGTTAGTCTGCTTGTGAACATGTGGCTACACATCGTGGCCTACAGCAGCGAGTGTTCTCATGTTGGCAATTGCATGTTTTGACTGCATTTTCTTCTTTCCAGTTGGCGACTGAGAACAAAGTGGACCGGCATTTGCTCCCACCCAAGAAGATACTGGGCAAGAACTCCAAGAGCCTGGTCGAGCGTCGGCAGAAGGAGCTGGAGGTCTACCTGCAGGCGCTGCTCCGACAGTTCCCGGGGGCTACGCCCACTCCCCTCTCCGCCTTCCTTCACTTCAACCTTTATGTGAGTTTACACATCCCACGTTTATTTGATACTCCCAGTTGAAGTTTACTGGGAAAAGGACATGGGAAACAAAAAAAATTAAATATTGTGTACCGTATTTAAACACTATCTTGTTTCTAACAAGCCATATACAGTGAGCCCCACTAGTCGTGGGCGATTAGAGAGGGTCCACAATAATCTGCATAGAATTGGTGCCTATTACAAATACTTTATGGAAAAAAATTGGGGAGGGGGGGTCAAAAAATGTTTTCTTAACCCCCCCAAATTCTTGAATAAGTGGGGATATACCACCAATAAATCTTCTTCCCACCCCCCCTCAAAAAAGTGTCCTTTTTTTAAATCTGTCTGTCAATTTTAATCGTTTATCAAAATAGTTGATTAATTTGATAATGGATTAGTTGTTGATTATTTAAACATGGAACAGCATGTATATGTGTAGACAAAATGTGCATATATTCTCTCTCCTCTGAGGTATAGCTTCAAAAGTGACTCAATTTCCATCTCACTTATACCGATCTAAGGTTCTGACAATTCCATATTCTAACATGTAGTAAATCTCGCCAACATCCCTTTTAGCCGTGTCTAATCTGAACCAGTAAAGATGTCATGAGTTTATCCCATGACCGCGCAAGTGTAACAGTAGACCACTTGTTCCACCGTTGCCAAAAACATCGCCATGTGAGCCATGCTTATCAACATGTGAACATCACCATAGGTGTACCCAACTCGAAGGGGAGACGTGGATCATTTTTAAAGTTTTCTTGACTCCTGTCGTGTTTCTCACTTTCTTTCACTTGTCGCTTTCCGACGTGTTGTGTGAAACGGGTTTAACAGATGGCAAGGCGTATTCTGCAATTCAAGCTATTATTAACCACTCAAGATAATACGTCTTTCTGTGTGCTGGCAACACTCTGACAAGTTGGGGCAACATCTGCATTATTACATCGTGTTGAAAATCAGGCCTTCAAAATAAAAGCATTCCAAACTAATTTTTCAAAGTACTTTGTGCTCATTTATTGTGTGTGACTGTGAATTTAAATGACTGGCTGAGTGGAACATATCTTGGGGGAAAAAAGTATATTTATAAAAACTGGGAGAAAACAGATACACACACACACACACACACACACACACACACACACACACACAAAAAAGAAGAATCCTTTGAAAACTAGGGCATATGAGAACCAAGGTTCCGCTATATTTTTTAATGTACTTGAATAGATTTTTAGAGATTTATAACATTATTCATTGTTTTTCCTCTTTCAGGAGATCAACGGCATCACGGCTGCGTTAGCCGAGGAGTTGTTTCATAAAGGTTTGCTTCCTGCTTTTCTACTTTTTCATTCTTGTGATTAATTTGTCATGAAAACATCAAAACAAAAGCCAAATGGTGTTTGTTGGTAGGTGAAGAGTTGCTGGCTGCCGGCGAGGTGTTCTCTCTGCGTCCCCTGCAGCTGCACGCCGTCTCCCAGCAGCTGCGTCTGGCCAAGCCCACGTGCTACAACGGCGACGCCAAGACTGACCTGGGTCACATCTTGGACTTCACCTGCAGGCTGCGCTACCTCAAGGTCGGCCGCAAGCGCCACACCACTCCACTTTGCTCATGTTTTGGTTTTTGAATTGTCACCAATCACCCTTCAGGTCTGTGGCACCAGAGGTCCAGTCGGAAGCAGTAACATCCTGGAGAGGAATTTGCCTTTTGATCTGTCTTTTTTCAAGTCCCTGCTTCAGATTGAAGTAATTGCATTTACATTTTCACACAAACATTTATATTATGCGCTTTTTTTTCACAACTTAAAACAAGCTCACATAACATGCCTAAAATATATTAATACCCAGTAGAGCTTGTATATTTGTCACACAAACATATTCGGCATTTATTTCACAATTTAAAACAATTCCAAGCTGATTTATCATACCTATAAAATGTCAAGCTGATTTATCATACCTGTATAATGTTTTTTTTATTTTTATTTTATTATTATTATTTTTTTTTTAGTACCCCAAGGATCAGGAATGATTCCGTAATTCACGCACTCATTGGGTTTTGTTGTGGTAATTGTTGTGTTTAGAGAGGTAGGCACTTCCTATCTTATTTAAATGAGTCACAGTTCACTCCGCCCCACACACTGCTGAGCCACATGTGGCCTTTGTTACTGTGACAACTGGGGGGGCGAAACAAACAGCTTTGAGTACAGTGGAAGCGAGTGCTTGTAAATGGCAATAAAAGTCAAAGCATAATTAATAAGCTTTGGCAGTGATTTGAAAATGTGGCTAGAAATGTAAGAATTGTCTCTTCTTTTATTCAGATCAGCGAGTGCACAGCACAGCAAATTGGAGGTTTGTCGTCTCTGAGGGCCAGCCTGGTCACTCTGAATATCCACCACTCCACCGACAACATGATGGTACGCTTTACATAAGGACTCAGCAAACCTCTGCTCAACAGCCACCTTCGATTTTTCAAATGGACAGATGGGCTTGTCGTTTATAGAAGACATAAAAAAAAATAGTTGCTTCTAATAATACTCATTCTCTTATTTTTTTAATGTTTTGTCATTCTTTTCAGTTCAGAAGTTATTTAATACAATATATTTTAAAATTGTTTATATAAAATAGTTTATTTTACTACTGGATTTTAATTTTGTTATTTACCCTAAGTAAATGATTCAATCGGAAATGAATAAGTAACATTTCGTTCTAAAATAAAAAGATTCCAATCCAATTATTTATTGATGGAAATGATACTTACAAAGGTAATAAATGCATTTTAATCAAGGAATATTGCGATGGAAAAAAAAAAACACAAAATGAATGCAACAAATCCCAAGTTCAGCTGCATTTCATATGATCCGAAATTCATACTGCATGTTATGTGCTAATACACTTGCTGACCCCACCAGCTTGTCCTCGTGCCGGAAGCCAGCGAATTCCCTCAGTGGGAAGCCGAGGGCTCGGACCGCGGCTGTCCCGTGACTGCCGTGGTGCCACGCTGGCGAAACCTGACCACGCTGGACATGAGCCACAATACCATCGGCGCCATCGACGGTTCAGTGGTGAGACGCGGCCGCCGTCTCCCGTCTCCGCGTGGCTTTTCTTTCCTCTGATATTCTTTGAATGTGTCACCGCATGTAGAAACTGATCCGTGAGGTGGAGTTTCTCGATCTGAGCCATAACCAGCTTTCCTCGGTGGAAAACCTTCAGGTATGGATCGGCTCATTACCGTTGAATGCCGAGATAGAGAATGCCTAACAGTTGAGTGCAACTGAGTCGTTCCACGCCACGTATGTCTCTTGCAGCACCTGTACAATCTGGTCCACGTGGATTTGTCATACAACAAGTTGTCCGTCCTGGAGGCGGCTCACACGCGGCTGGGAAACATCAAGACGCTCAGCCTAGCCGGCAATCAGCTGGAGCGGCTCACGGGCCTCAGCAAGCTCTACTCCCTGGTCCACCTGGATCTCAGCCACAACCAGCTTGTTCAAGTAAGCGTTCATTTTTAGAACAACTGCCCACGTCACTTTTCTTTGCCAAGAATTGGTATTTGTTCGTTGGCAGTTGGAAGAAATCAGGAACATTGGCTCGCTGCCGTGCTTGGAGAAGCTCAACCTCTCCTCCAACCCAATTTGCATCATCCCCGACTACAGAACCAAAGTCCTAGCACAATTTGGAGAGCGAGCAGCAGAAGTAATGCGATCGCCGCCGCAATGTTGTGTGTGCGTGCGCGCTTGCGTGCGCGCGTGTGCGTTGAGTCACTCCTGCCTCTGTGTGTCAGGTGTGTCTGGATGGTCAAGTGACCACAGAGAAGGAGTTGGACACGGTGGAAGTGTTGAAAGCCATTCAGAAAGCCAAAGAAGTCAAAGACCGCATGAGCAGCAGCAGCGACAAGAAGGTAACGTTTGTTGTACAAGAATCAAAAGAAATCGAGTGATCATCCAGATCCGTGATTGCCGACCAATGTGCTGAGATGTCTGCCTTCCTGGTTGATGATTTGGATGGCGGCTGCTCCCTGAAGGCTTCCTCCTCTCTGTCCTCTCGTCAGATCAGTGAGGAGACCAAGGTGTCTGCTGCTGCACCTCCTTGCCTCTCTCTTCCTCCCTCCTCTACCTCTTCTTCCTCTTGCTACACCTCCGTTGTCACCCCTCATTCTTTCGCCTCTTCCGTGGCCTCCTCTTCTTGTCAGGCCCAGCAGGCTTCCTGCACCAGCCAAGGTAACCATTTGTGTGTCAGGCTGTGCACGGCTGCGGGATGGTGTCGTCTACTTGTAATTGCTTTCTTTCCTGGTTGTTATGATCCATCCATCTATTATCCAAACCGCTTATCCTCACGAGGGCCGCGGGCGACACAAAAAGTGCGAGGAAGCCAGATGCAAAAAGACACATGAAGTCTGCCGTTTTGATTGAAAGTGGAATTTTTTGTTGTTATTTTTAGGGTTCCTTTCGAAAACATAATGAAAGATTTTCCTCACACTGTGTCCTTATATCACATTAATGAATTCAAATTAATATTCATCCCCTAGAGGCGGTTAAATGAAATTTGGTTAACATATTCATCAAGAGTAGAACCACAAAAAAGTCAAAAACTTAAAGGGAGTCTACAATTTCTGCACCAAGTAGGATTTTTATAGCCCCTTTTTTGTGAAAATGTGACTTCCGGTAAATTGCGGAAGATTCAACTTTAAGTGGTTGTGCGTGTTTGGAGTGAAGCTCCTCCCCGAATGACTTCTTCACAACAAAAGCAACTCAAGTCTACTGATGTTGTGTGTCTTGTTTGAAGAAATGACCAGCCGAGAAGAAGCTGCTGTTCCACCTATCATCTTCCCTCCCGCACCTTCCTCCAGTGGGCGCCTTTCTCCTGCTGACAACACCCTGGTCAGATATCCTACTTGTTGCCATGACAACCATCTGGTTGTTTGGTTATTATTGTTGTTTGAATGTTTGTGTGCAGGTTCAAGACCCCGCCATCTGTCTGTCTGATCGTCTACACAACAACTCAGCGAACACAACTTCTTGGTCAGCAGCTAAATCCGATCAAGGCCCCCCCCCCTTTATTAGGAAAGCAAATCATCATTTGCTTTCCTCTTACAGTTGCCCGTGCTCCTGCTCCTCATCCTCCTCTAGCCTGCCTGAAGTGACCTGCCCCAGCTGCAGCGCCACCTGGTGTCCCCTGATCTCCTCTCACCTCCTCTCCCTTACCTTCGCCGACCAGCTCTTCACGGGCCTGCTCTCCAAGCGCCTCCACGCCGCCCTGAAGGAGCAAGATGAGAAGAAGGTGGAAGCTGAGAAAGAGGAGGAGGAAGTGTGCCCATCCGGAGAGGTTTCATCCCATGTGGAGGCCACGCAAGTGGACTGTCCGCTCTCCAGGGACGGTTACTTTGAGATGGGATTGGATGATTCTGTTCAGGACTCGTCTCTCCCTCCTCTTCCCACTGGGCTCAGTGTTCCTCCGTCGCACCCGTGTGATGACGAGCAGCAGGAAGAGAATATCAACAATGTGATTTGGTGCTACTGTCTTAAGGTGGAAAAGGAGGAGAAGGAGGTGGAGCAGAGCGTTGTGTGCGTGGTGTTGACGCACAATCTTTTATGCTTGCTGCGCTTATCACGTGATGGCAAGGGGACCGATCTGGGTGCAGGTAAATAAAGGAATGTTACTAGGGCGAGTTTCCCCTCTAACGTGATGTTAGCGCCATGATAACTTTGATGTTTCTAGTTAACGGATTGAGTCTCCTCTGGTATGGGCCAATAACTTTGGTCACCATAGTTGAACCCTCCCATACACCCTTTTGATTGTGTGTTTCCAGTCGAAGACCAGAGTCCATCCACAGAGGCTGTTGTGTCCAGTCTTGAGGTGGCCCTTCTGCTGCCTTTCTCTCACCTGCTGCTCTTCTTGCACGCTGAGCTTCCAGCTTCCTGTCTAGCCTTCGGGCCGCAGAATGGCGCCGCTTGCTATTACCTCTTCTCCGAGGCCCAGGAGCTCCAGAGAACCACGGTCGAGCTGAAAAGACTGACGCAGGTTACAGCGGTAGCAGAGTCTCCTCAGATCCTCCCCCACTCCCTCCTGAACACTTGGGAAAAGGAGGAGAGTCAGGAAGTTCAGAGAGGCTACTTAAGCCTCCTCCTGCCCTCCTCTTCCTCTTCCACCTCACACCAACTCCTGTCGGATGTTTTACCCAACACGAAGGCGCTCCCATCTCTCCTTTTTCTCACCCACCGACACCTCTGGGTGCTGAAGATGGATGTCACAAAGATTGCAGAGCGAGAGAGAAGCACCGCCGGCCTTCATCGGGACTGGTGCAGGCTGGTCCGCGTACCCCTCGGCTCGGTGGTGCTTCACCCCAACCAGAGAGCTCCTCGGGCTGGGAAGTCATGCCGGCAACCTGAACACCACCGCAGGTAAAAAGGGATTTGTAATTGCGTCTCGATGCCGTGAAACGGTGGTGGAGCACTTAAAACTATTCGGATCATAAAGCATCAACACCCGACATTTACAGCAGCATGTCCACAGTCATGTACCCATGGTGCATAAATGACTGCACTCAGTAGTTAAATTATTCAAAACGGACAAGCCATCTTCACACGATGCTCATTCATAGTAGTAGCTGGCAAATATTACTGTATTTGAACCGGCGGTGTTGTGTCCAGATCGAGCCACACGGCCGAGCTACTGCTGGCTGGTGGCAGCCTGCTGCTGCTTTTCCCGCTGGCTCAGGACAACAGCTCCTTCTTGGCGGAGCTGAACCAGCGGAGAGTGGCTCTGGAGGGACTGAAGATGGTGGCGCTGCCTGTCCCTTGCAGATGCTGGCCGCACCAAGAGGAAGCCACACAGGGTGAGGACAACCTTTCTGTTCGATTAAGAACAATAATTGTGACTATTTCTCTCAATCTAATTATCGGCTCGATGACATAAATGTACCCAACCCTTGCTTTAGAATGACACCGAGTTTGCTTGCTCAGGTCACAATAGAAATCCTGTTGACCAGTGCTGTTGTAGCAGGAGCAGAAGAGCACACAGCAACAGCAGGTAAGCAGGTCCATCCGCGTTTGCTTCATTTACTCTTATAGCAGCGCCTTGATTTCTGAGTGATCCAATTTCCAGCTACAAGCTCTCACTAAGTTGATTTTATCATTATATTATTGGACGGGGATAATCTGACACAAAACTACAAGAAGAACACACTCACAAGGAGCATGGCGTGGTAAATGACTCAAACTGCCGAAGTCACTCAGTAAGCCACACCCCTCAATGGCACACAGCAGCATGAGTACAACAGTGTGTGTGGGGGTGTGTGAGAGAAAGAAACCAGTTTATTTCTTTCTATTCTACAAAGCAGTGCTACATTTTTTTTTAACTCATTCAGTATCAGCCAATTCGAGACCAAGTCTGAAAAGACGTTTAAGAACGTCTTTGGGAGTGCATGAGTTAAGAGCCTGCATCTCCTACATGGTCCTCCCATCTCATCATGATGTTTCTTCTTGCAGCTCGTCTCGTCTCCGACTGGAAGAGAACCAGCTATCCTCTCACCTCACCCCGGGCCTCTCCCCAGGGCTGAAACTTCTGGCTGGGCTCGACGGGGAACTGCTGCTGACGTACTTCCACAGACATATATCACTGGTAAGGGCGCTCACTTTGGAAATGATCCATCTTGACTCTGACACCAACTTTTTCTGCCAAGGAAGTGTTATGTTGAGCCTGCGTTGCTAACGTAAGAAGAGGGAGCTTTGCTTCAACTATAAACATAATTGGAGTGCATTAAAAAAACATTTTTTTTTAATTCTAATCATCAGTAAGCCATTTATTTTTAACTGCAATTCTCTCAAAGTTTGACATGATATGAAACTATTTCAGGAACTTCTTCTGGTATAATGCTAGTTAACGTTGCCAATTATGAGTAGCAATGTACATCAAGGAAGATGACTCAAGTGTTTAATTTTTTAAAGTCCGAGGAGGCCGAGGTGCGGCAAGTCTTGTGGCTATCTGCCGTTCTCTACGCTGCACCCGAGGCAGAACTGGCCTGCTGCCTTTTTCTCTCTACCGAGAGCGTCTACCTCCTTTTGGAAGACTCTGCTGCCACTCACCACTGCCACACAGGTAATAATGTGCCTCAACATCAACATCCATATAAGACGCAATAAAAGCACCTCATTCATTTTAGAAGCAGTAATTCTCAAACAATATGGTTCATCAAGTGTGCTGCGGGAAGTGATTCATTTAATTGAACGACTGAAATAAATTCAGTGTTCCACAATTTTCCAATTGAGATGCACCTACATAGTACGGTGTAAAACCGTCAAGAGGATGACTTCAAAATACTGTCGTCTAATTTGAAATCAGAAGAACCCTCCCCAAGCTTTGATTGGGAAAATGCTCAGAATGCCCTCGCTATGAATCGTTTGGATATCTTTCTCATCTGTCAGAAATGGACATGAGCACTTCTCCAGACCCAAACGTGTGCCTTTGCTGCTGCCTGACCATCCGACTCGTCGATCTGCTCTCTGTCAATGTGGGATTGTTCGATCAGTACTTCAGGCTTGTAGGTCAGTCTTTGGCGTCCTGGTTAATGCACTGCGGGTCTGATGTACTTGGATCCGAAAAAGCTGGCGGCACTGGGTGTAAGAATGGTGCGAAGGTCATGTTTAAAAGAGGATTCTGCACTTTAGGTAGCTCTGATGCTTTTCATTATGGAAAATGTAAGGTGTCGTGATCATTTTTGTTTGTGGCATTTCACAAATGTTCATTCCAGTGGAAAAGATGCATTCTCCACTCTCATTTTGCCTGTTCCTCCTCTTCATAAAATCAGCCTCCACAATTCGTCAAGAGATTTCATAAATAAAAGAAAGCAACTCTGCTAAGTAGATCTCTTTGTATGCGCTCCTCGTGTTTTAACTGATCAAAACTACTGTCATGGCTCTTTTGCCCGTTTGGCAGACACAATGGCCGGTGCATCCAAGTCGTCGATCAGCTTTCTCATCTCTTTGCATGAGCGATCGAGTTTGTTTTTGCAAACAGGCTCTGAGTGACCCATGTCTTGCAAAACATTTGCTGCATTTTGCCTGCTCATCTCTTATTTTTTTCCCCATTTTGGCTCTGCAGGCCGCTCGGCCGAGCACATTGTTTGCTGCCTAAGTAGGGACAGTTATGGCACAGGGCTGTTTCTCCAGGAGCTGATGTCTGTGCTCAGTCTGCAGCAGAAGCCGACAGCTCCGGAGCCCTCGGAGCAGGACTTCTACTCGCAGTTTACCAACACCAGCTCAGGTAACAAAGATGTGATGCTAATTGTCAGTGACGTATCCCCTGAACATTGAATTTTATGCGATGCATCGTAAAAAAAGAGAGACATTTTTCTCACTGAATATTTTTACCATAGGAAAATTGTCAAAAAAGGCCATGTCTTAAATTTTTAATTTATTTCTGATCGCACTAAATTATTACAAGATTTGTGCCCCCGACAGGCAAAATGCACAACTACGAGCTTGTCCACAGCAGCAGGGTGAAGTTCATCTACCCCAGCGAGGAGGAGATGGGCGACCTCACCTTCATTGTGGCTGAGAGGAAGCCCCCCCCCGCCAGTGCGGCGCCTTCTTCCTCGTCTTTGTCATCCTCGTCCTTGTCCTCGCGTTCCTTCAACGTGCTGCTGTACCTGCTGGTGTTTCAGGTGTTTACTCTTTTGGGGGATGCTGTGATTTTAGAGCTTCGTAGAAATGAAGTCTCGAGCGGATTTTCTCCCGACTAGGTTCAGCTGGAGAACGAGCAGACCTCCAACAGATCTCCCGTTCTCCAGCCCCGGACGCTGATTCTGACCAGCACAGACATCTTCCTGTTGGACGAAGACTACGTCAGCTATCCGCTTCCAGACTTCGCCAAGGAGCCGCCGTCCAGGTGAGATTCCCGTTCCCTCCCCAATTGCCCTTCTCCTTTCTTGTAATCGATTGTCAACCGGCCACCCCTCTCTCGTAGGGAACGTTACCAGCTGCGGGAAGCCCGGCGGATTCGCGACTTGGACCGGGTTCTGCTCGGCTACCAGACGTACCCTCAGGCCCTGACGCTGGTATTCGACGACCTGCCGGGCCCAGGCTTGCTGTGCCACCTCACCATGGACCACTTTGGGGTGGAGGGCGAGGAGCGCCTCCCGCCTCCGCCTCCCCCTCCGTGCGGGGGTGCAGAGGGTGAGGTGCAATGGTGCGTCTTTGTGCCGGGAGCCGACAGCCGTGAGAGACTCATCTCCCTGCTGGCTCGCCAGTGGGAGGCGCTGTGCAGCCGAGAGCTTCCGGTGGAGCTCACCGGCTGATTGGAGTACAAAGAAAAGAGCGCAATGGGAACGGCGCCAACTTGACGCAGGTGCAAACTTATATAAATGAGTCAATCGCTGTGGATTGTCCAGAGACGCACCTCTCATTTGTCCCAATGCTAATGGAGATGAAAGGAGGGCAGCCATTTTGGACCACGGTGATGAAGCAAGAAAAGTACAGATGAAAAGGCATAAGAAGAGTGGCCGTTTTGACGCATGACGTTTTGTCCCCGCTGCTGAAAGATGACGAGGCAAAACGAGGGTGGCCATTTTGGATCGCGGAGGTGAAACGGGAAAAGGCGTGACGGACAATTTGACTTGTGAAGTTTTTGCGTGGGCCATAGTGACTCTCAATGCTTTGTCTCGTTTTAATGGAGGTGACGCGGCAAAACTAAAGGGGCCATTTTGACTCACATAGATGAAGAAGCAAATGTGGGGTGGCCATTTTGACGGTGTACCGCTGCTAACCAAAATGAGAGGCAAACAATACAAAAGTGGCTCTTTTGACTTTTGGGTTTGGGTTTGCGGGATAATTTATCCCAGCCAAGTTTCACTCTCAAAAAATATTGTCCCGCCCATAGGAGATGCAAACCAAGAGCGGCCATTTTCTCTTAGGACAGTTTCAAAGAATTTTCACGCTTTTCATGAATGTTTTGAATGAACGATCAAAACTTGCACTGCAAAAAACACACTGCCAGGTTTGAAAAATCTTAGCTTTGCATCGGGCAACACATGCATGCACGAATAAGAGTTGCACCGTGTGATTTCGACCTTTTTCTTTTGTCATGCACATTCTATTTGCTGCTTTGTCTTTCAGTGAGAGGGAAGGAGAGAGTTCTAGAAGGGAAATGTTGCACAAGCCATCAATGGACACTGCAAGAGGGAGAAAAAAAGTGCGCTGTCACTTTTACGAACTTGCTTCCTCCTTTCGTACCATTCGGTGAGTGAAAGAATCCCAGACATGCACAATTTAGTGTGCCAAGATACACTTTTCACAATATCTCAAACTTTTTCTGAGCAGTGTAGTGTCAGGCAGATGGACTCTTTCAACAGGGGGCGCCACAGACATTACTTGATTTTAAAAGTTCATCTTCATTTGTATGGAATGCTGTTGTTCGGACAGAAAATGGACAGTTTGCATATTAACCAACTTTTAACCCCCCAAAAATTATACTGTGGAAAGTTTACATTGACAACCACTATATGCATAAAAAAAAATGGAAACTCGCACCAAGCATTTCAGTTCTTTGCACTTTCCGAGATTTGCTGAACAAAGTAAAGAAGCTTTTTATTGGTGTAATTGATACAGCTACTGGTCAAATTATTAAGTACTCTGACACATTCATGAGTTATACACAAAAAATATGAAAAATCTGCCTTTACAAAAATAAGGCTTGTTTTTAATCATTACCATCAGGTAGCTTTTTTTTATTTATTTATTTTTTTTTATGTATATTGGATCGCCTGAGACCGTGTACCTAATGAAATGTCCAGTGAGTGTAACTGTTAATGGTCTGGATTATTATCTCTTTTTTTTTTTTTTTAAGTGTTATTTACAACACGAATTTGTATTGTGTATCATTATTATTATTATTTTAAATATATATTTGTTCTGCTTTATGTATGTTTTTTTGTATTTTTATATTTTACATTTAACCGGTTGGTCAAAGTAAAAATCATCCAAACTTCATGGTGATTGTCATCATCTTTACTGTTAGTTTATAGGCAAATTTACTCATTTAAAAAAATATAAATAAATAAAACAAAGAAAAGTATATTTTCGCAAGATAATTTGAGAAGTTGGAACGTGAATTTGGAAAATTCTGAATTGAAATTTGAACATTCCCCCAAAAATCTAAATATTTACAGTAGGAGATCTTTCAAAAACATTCAGAATATTATGAAAATTGAGTCAAAATTCTTCCAAGTCACTAATCATATTTTCGAATTTAAAATACCCTCCCAAAAAGTAATTTCAGTTGGCTATTCCCTCCCATCCTCCATTTTGCAGATACTTTGTGTGAAATATAATCCAATGAAATAAAACCTTTTAACTATTGGTGTCAGAGGACTTGTCTGTTGTTTAAAATGCTGACTCGTCTTTGTCCCGAGACAAAAGCATCCGAGAAAAAAAAAAAAAGTTCCCATCAGCACTTGCTCTCGTCGTCGCCGCTGCCTCCGCGATCTTGATGACTGTGCAGCCTGGCCACCTTTTCTACTTTTTCTCGCTTCCTTTCAGCCTGGCTGTGAAGCGTTGGTCCGTTTCCGCTTTGAGGGACACTCGCTGTACTGTACTGGAAGTGTCCGCTCAGCAAAAGTCTGACCGTATGCCTATCGACCAGCGCAAGGGGCTAATCGGAAATCGGGCCGAGCGAGTGATACAAATTAGCACAGAAGCACTTCACGTTCACTCAACAAAAATGTGTTCTGGTTCGATACGGCAAACTTGATGAGGTCTGCTTGTTTCTCGTGTAATAGTTTACGTTCATCTTTGCGGTCCGCTTTCTTGTCTACTTGTGTATTAGCGCATACGGGTGTCTTGTCCAGGGGGACCATCACAACCAAAGTCTTTGTACAATGATGACATTTATTTCAGCTGCAGTTGATGGAGAAACACCATTTACAGATCTGTGATGGAATGACTCCATAAGCAGTGGGCTGCGGCCCCTCTCGCGCCATTTTTTCCCCTTCTTGGTAGGGCTTAAAGTGTAAAACGCACTTGTGAGATGAAAATGATACTTTATTCAGAAAAGAATCTAAATCACTAAGAATTTGGAGAAAAAAAGAGTTCTAGTTCCTCTTGTATTCTCTTTTGATATATTTTCTCAACTTTTTCAAACCTTCCGATTAAAATTAAAATGGTCGCAGTTTTACTATTTTCTTAAAATCAAAATGGTCGAATTTATTGGACTCTTTTTCGGGAGGCGGTAATTCAGTTAAAAAACAAGATTTTTTTCCCCCCCAGATTTCTTGGTAGATATTTGGTATATTACAAGACTAAGGTCAAATAAATCATCAAATTTTCCTGTGAAATTTGTATTTTGATCTAGTAATTGTTGATCCTTATTTTTTTTTTTAAACACCAAAACATTCTGCCTTTTTTTTCTCAAAACAAATCTGACATGTTTTCTTTCACAGCGTCTGGCTCCTTCCATTTGTTAAATTGTCCTGCACGTCTGTTCATTGCCCCCCATAACCCAGGATCACATTTTTTTTTCTTTTTTGAACCAGATAGTTGGGCCAGTGCAGAGATCTCGTGCACTATTGTAGAATCTGCCGAGTATGGTGCCACGCTTTTTTTTTTTTTTCCCCAGCGGCTTGTGACGATGCTTATAAATCGCCTTGTCACTTTTCATCGTATTCTTCTTGTCCACATCCGCCATTTATTCGCTGATGGAGTTGTTTGCGAGTTGAAGACCCTCGCTTGGATCTCCCTTCCTCTCACACCTCGTGTTTTCATAACTTTATCATGGCCCGCACGCACATGCGCATGTTGTTACACAACGGGCCCGACGATAACATTCTCGAGGCGTCCGTTCCGTCGCGTGCGTGTCGGTTCTCGTGGCAGATCTGGCAACCTCGGGGCAAAGCCGCCCAGCTGCGATACGCTGATGAACTTTATCAAGGTGCCGCAGCGACGCCGGGTCAGATAAGCGGAAAATACACGCTTATACCAAGGCCGGCTTGGAATCAAAGCCCTTCAATCTGTCCCAAGTCCGTCTTGCCATCTTAATGCTCAATCCACAAGGCGGCAGGCAGCTTTAAGGCGTTGGTTAACAAGGAAATGTCAGTATGCCCTCGCGTTTGTTTCCCCTAATCTGCTGCTTGCCGTTGACATTTTGACCCTCCGATGTTCTTTCGAGAAGAATATCGGAGGTCCGGTTGTCTTTACTATCCTTGCTGCCTTGCTCGAGGGACCTCTGAAGCAGAGCTGAAAGGTTATGAAAGCCACAGAAATAAGTTGAACCACTTTTTAAAGAAATTGTGTTTTAAATTTTGAATTTAGTTTAAATAAGCCAGTGTCACTTAGCAACAAGACACGGGAACTCCATTTAAAGGCAGCGGTTTTCCAGCGACCCCTCTTTATTTATTTTTTTCCCAGCCCCTAACTCCTGCTCCATGAAAATCAATGGACATGTCTAACAGTGAGTAAAAAAAGTCTCAAGAAGCCAGACCCGAAAAGTCAGTACACGTCTTTCATTGTGCTTCGGAGCAAACGTTTTCCAGTCATTTTGGCTTCTTCCGGGGATCCATCATAGACAAACTTGCGCAAAAGATTCTGCCCAAATCCGACCATATTTTAACAACATATACACATTTTTCAGATGGACGACTCTAAATCAGGACAGAGATGAGTTTTTGTAATTGTGTGTGCAGCCAAGTTTGATGACTCGCCATAAAAAAAAAACAAAAGTGATGATTTGGCTAGTTGGCCTGCATCCTAATAGGTGGGAAAACTATTTAAATTGTCAGCATTGGACCGTCCGTGCACTTCCTGCTATTGTTCCTGGCAGCACGACCTTTTGACCTCTTGCCCGCTTGTTCCCGACGTCGGCGTTAAAGCCAGGAAAGAAAGTGCTTCGCGTTCCTTTCTTTCTTTTTGCGCAGCCGTGGTGTCAGCTCGTACGAGGAAATCCGTCCCAATTGCGTCGGCCCGCGGGGACCGCCGCCACCGGCGAGGGAAGGGAAATCCGCCCTAAACTTCCTGTCAGGAAAGAAGGATTTCTCGCAATCTGGCTGCCGTTTACAAAACGGAGGCCTGCAACCTTCTCTGCTCACTCAGAAAGTAACTGAAAACGTTCCAGAAAAATTCCTTCTGCCCACAAAAAAAGAAAAATGACAAGCGGAAGAAGAAGGTTAGGCAGGCCGTGTGGCAGAATTTTTCTTTTTTTTTTTTTTTTTTTCTTAATAGACAGATGGGCCAACTCATTTAGAGAGGTACTCAAAAATAAAAGACTCATGATCACTTTTGATTTTATTTGCAAATCATCTACTTAATTTTTACCAATTAATACAATAAAAAATGTAACTGACCATGAATTTGTTTATTTAGTATTGTTTCAAAAAGTAACAGATTTTTCCTTTTTTCAAATTTATAAATACTTAATTTGACCAGTTGCTTAGTAAAATAAAATTGTGCAAGAGTTGACTCTTTTTCTTATTGTATTAACCATAAATTAACACATTATTTTAATGAGTTAATGAGACTAAAGTGGATATATTTTAATTAATACCTTTCGGGGAAAAACATCAAAATGAACAACAAAAATGACTATCTCCTTAAATTAATTGATTTGATTTAATTTTACCAAATATGTTGCATGCAGGTGTACAACCCCTTTTTTTTTTCTTTACAAATGTTATTTATTTTATTGATAATTCTATTTTAACAATTTCTATCCTTTAATTAGCCTATTTAAGAAACATGTTTGCAAATCCCAAATATGTTTTGGCACTGAAAGTGTATTTTCGTTTTTCTTTCAAACAATTATTACCTTTCCAATGATTGCACCTGCCAATAACTTCCAAACTCACGAGTCAAATGAATAGATTTTTCAAAAATGAAATTCAGCGGGCTGTGTCTTTAGCATTCTTGATCAAATCTTATGAAAATGATCCATAATCGGAGTACAGTAGCGGGGAGGAGCAAACGTGTCACTGGGTTGTGTTGTGCTTTTTCAGTTTCCCTTCCGCCTCTTCCTTGATTAGAAAGGAGAGGGAGGGCCGACACGGTCGACACGACATGACGGCCGCAGCTTCTCTCTGGTCTCTCATGCTCACTTTGTCCCTTTTATCGGAATACTTGTAGAGATCCCGCGACAGGCTTGTTTTTTTTGTTTGTTTTTAATATATATATATATA
>NW_017842055.1:119069-135989 GCF_001891065.2 Hippocampus comes | reverse complement strand
ATATATATATATATATATATATATATATTGTTTTACTTTATTGTGCCTCGTCGTCGTACATTTTTTTCCCCCCTTTTTCTTTTTTTTGTGCCCTCTGGCTGCATCATTTTTTGGGGGGTTGTTTTTTTTTTTTTTTTTTTTTTTTTCATTTTTTTAATCAGGACACTCAACCATGCTGCTACTGCTGCTAGTACACTTACTAGGACTACAATCTTCACTGCAACTACAGGTGACACACACACACACTTTGTTGTTGATTTTTTAATAGATAAAAAGTAGTACTATTTTACATGATCATTGTAAGACCAGTCGAAAATTTCTAGGACTGAAAACTTTTTTTCTAATTTGACCCCAAAAAAAAGAAACTTGCTGAATATTTACAATTGACTGTTTTCTTCAACTTAACCTATGGTTGATTTTGACCCTGGTCCTGCGATAGACGCAGCCGCCCGGCCGCTGTGACATCCCGCAGAGGCTTGACATGTACACGGTGTGCACGTCCTGCGCGGCGGTGACCAGCAGTCTGTGCCCGCGCGGCTTCACCAACAGCGGCGTCAAGAACTGCAGCTACCTGGTCCAGATCGGCGGCAATAAAGTCTTACTGGACGGATGCCACCGCCTTTGCGTTAAGAGCTTCATGCAGCCACGATGCTGCCCGCAGCACTGGGGGCCACTTTGTCTCCGTGAGTCGCTTGCAAAATTTGACAAATGATTACTGCACGCTTTTTGTTTTATGTTTTTTTTTTTTAAACATTTGGTTGAAAAAGTCAAATAATTAATTAGTGGCCAAAGTTCAAAGTAATCAAATATCCACTTGAAGTGCAAAATGCTTGAAAGTGACCCCCATTCTTGCTGACCTGGCCCCAGCCTGTCCCAGCTGGTCGGGGAAGACCTGCAACTTCCACGGAACCTGCATGGATGGAGACCTCGGCAACGGGACCTGCGTTTGTGACGTCAGTACCTTTCCTGCATGCCTGTCGCATCAACTTCTCGTGCCTGTTCCTGCTACCCTCTACTGCCTGTTGCTGCTGCTTCTCATGCCCGTTGCTGCTCCTTATACTGCCTTTTTCTACCACGGTCCTTTTTATTCCTGATTTTGCAGCTTTTTCCTGTTCCTGCTGCTTTTCAGGCCTGTTCCTGCTATGTCTGCCCATTCCTGCTGCTTTTTATTCACGCTCCTTCTGCTTTGCATGTAGTTCTTGCATCTTTTCATGCCTATTCCTCCTATCTCTTCTCCCTGTTCCTGCTACTTCTTATTCCATTCCTGCTCTTGCTGCTTTTTATTCCTCTTCCTTCATCTTCTTCTGCCTGTTCCTGCTGCTTCTAATGCCTGTTGATGTTGCTTCTTATGTCTTTTCCTGTTGCTCCTTGTTCCAGTCCCTGCTCCTGCCTCTCTACCTGTTCCTGTTGCTTCAACTCTCTGCTGCCTGTTCCAGCCGCTCCCAGTGACCCTGTTACAGTTTCTGTCACTCGCCCCACGACATCAGCATGTTCCTACCGCTGCCATTATTACTACCTATTCCTGCTGCCTCGAGTACCTGATCCTGCCATTGTGTAACACTTGCTCCTACCACCTCGTGTTGCCAGGAAGGCTTCAGTGGGTTTGCGTGCCAGACGTGTAGCAAGGAGGACACTTTTGGCAGCAACTGTGACAAAGGTCAGAGCTCACATGCGCGCTGGACTACATTAGAAATGACCGAAGATTACGTCGCTGTATTCTGTGTGTATTCTTGACAATGTATGTGTTGTGTTGTGTTGTGCTGTTGCGTGTTTTGTGCTAGCGTGCGACTGCGAGCACGGCGTGTGCGAGCAAGGCCCCGAGGGCAGCGGCCAGTGCTTCTGTCAGCCGCCGTACGCGGGGAAGCGATGTGACCAAGGTGATGCGCCGCACTCGCCCCTTCTCTTCACTTATTACATATAGTAAAATAAAATCCACATTGTAGCGTGGGTACAAGATCATTATTTTTAGAACCTCATTCAAAATCAAGATCATTTAATTTAGCACATCAAATTTATGTTGTATGTAATTGCACAACAATGATGTGATTAAAAAAAATAACAATTATGCTTAAACATTGATTGAAAATCTAATTACTATTAAAACAAATATGTTTATATATTTATTTAGTGAAATCTAAATGAAATATAAAAAATAAAATGAAATGTGATAAAAAATGAGGAATTATAATGAAATGTTATCATAAATTTGACCAAATAAGTTGATTTACTTCCCTTACAGTTCAGTTTTCCTTTTTCTTCCTTTTTTTGGTGTGCAATTTTTGCCATGCCAATCAATCATAAGGGGCCAGTGTCTTCCATGAACAGGGTCAAGCTAGAGCAGCCATTTTTGTAGTTTTTAGCACAAGCACACGATCGTGTCCTTGTCAAAGAGTCCACATGCTTCCAAAGATTCACCCAGTCGTCCTGTGTGCTCATTGAGACTGTGTGTTTGTGCGTGTTTTTTTTTTTTTTGTGTGTTCAGTGAACAACCGGTGCAACTCGTGCGGCGCATACTCATACTGCGAAGGAGAAGGAGACGCCGCCACTTGCCAATGTTTGCCAGGATACAGGAAGTCGCCGAAGAACAAATGCGCAAGTAAACATGACGCCCGACCCTTTCGTTCACATCAAATTGCTGCTTTCTTGTCCAAAAATGAAAAAATTGGTCATCATTTTACACAAATGACCCAAATGTAGATTTCATGGGTTTCCATTGGCCACGAGTGGCCACCAAAAGGTCAAATAGGCTGAAGTTGGAAATCAAAATTAAATGAGATGGACTTAAATGACCAGCGTAGATTTTTAAAGGTAGAGGTGCACTTTCCGATTATGTTCCTCTTTGTATTGGAAATTTTTACTTTTTATTTGTTGATCTTTTTAAGGCATGTGCGTGTCGAGCAGCTGCGACGTCAACGCTCAGTGCTCCACGCAGGGGTCAAAGGTCAGCTGCGCCTGCAAGGCCGATTTTGAGGGTGACGGCCGCGTCTGCGTACCCAAAAATCCTTGCGCCGTCAACAACGGCGGCTGTCCCCTCAACAGCACCGTCTGCGTCTTTAAGGGGCCCAACAAGGTGCGGTCAATGAGCTGCGCCGTTCCGAGGCTGATGACGAGCGTGACATCTGAATTTTTTATTTTTTTGTCTTCCAGGCGGCCTGCGAGTGCATGTCCGGGATGGCTCCGGTGGGGGCCAGCCCCAAGTCGGGCTGCCGGCTGCTTTCGTCCTGCTCGGCGGGCACCTGTCACTCGTCGGCCGTTTGTGAAACTGGACTGGATGGAAATGCCATGTCAGACACACTTTTGTCTAAATTCAATGAATTTGATACGGATGACAAGAACAAACGGACTTGAACAAGTCATGCAGTTTCTCCATGTGTGCCTTTTGGTTTTTTTTTTTTTTTTTTTGGTCAGGTGTGTGTGCATGCCGGGCGAGATCAGCGATGGGCGCCGTTGCTATGGTAACATGATGGATCGTCTGCAGGACCTGAACCGCAACGGAGTCCAGAAAAACAAACTCATGGGGGCCTTCGAACTCTTTGGTATCAACATGACACTCCGTACACTACGCACCTACTCGGTTTCTTGCCAGACTTTAAAAAAGTAATAATAGCCATGCCACAATGAACAGTCCATTTTCAAGTGGAACGATTCGATTTTGTTCGATTCAATGAGTTTCTTCGATACGGTACGCGGCTGTAGCTTTTCCCGCGTATAATGTCATGAATATGTACCAGCACATACAAGCTTTAAGAAGCCCAAACTTTGCAAGTTAGTTCAATGAAACGAAGCAGTAAATTATTCGCAGCATCAAAGCGACTTATCCTGACTCCACACAGGAAGGCCGGAGCTGGGATCGAACCCACGACCTCTGCACTGTGAGGTCTACGTGCTAACCGCTCGCCCACAGGGCCGCCCTATACATACATAAGAACAATAATTATGCATTCACATTGATTATTTTTAATCCCGAAATAATGAGTAGAAGTTATAATAATCTAAAAAATACATTATGTATGCATTTCTACTGCATGGAAGACTAGACAACAATAACTTGTGACTGCTGATGTTTGTGCATTATTCTAATGGTATTTCCGTTTTGTGTTTCAGTCAAAGGTTGTCTATCGCTGATGACTCACAACGGACCGTTCACGGCTTTCGTCCCTCAGCTCCAAACGTCTCCGAGCGTACGAGGATCGGGCTATTCTTACCGCCTCGCCCTCCAATAAATACTATGACGCCATTGCTCCGGAGACATGAATGTCCATCTTGACGGGCGCTTCCGCTTTGCACTTGCAGTCTGGGAACGAGGAGAGGGTATGTCGCGACCACCTGATCCTGGGTCAGCACCTGCTGCGGGACATGGCGGACGGCCGACAGTTCAACATGTACGGAGGCGCCAAAATGAAGTGCAAAGACAACAAGGTACCAATGAGGCAGCAAACAAAAGGTCCCAAATACTCCACCCTTGGAAAACCTCCTAATTGAGTTCCTTTGACCTTATTTCCTCCACCCTTAAAAATGATGGCAACCCAATATGGGTTATTTCTAACCCAGCAGTTTTAAGGGTGTCATGGGAAAATAGTTTTGACATTTTGGGGGAATTTGCTTATCCTTGGTGAGATATGTTTTAGTCATTTGTTTAATTTTTTTTTTTTCCAAAACACCAAGAAAGGTGATTTTCTTGTTTTTCCCAATAAAACATTTCAACATGTAAAAATAGAACACATCCGCATTTTAAGAAAATCTGAATGAAAATTAAAAACACAAAAGGCATTAGCTCTATCTGACTTTTTATTTAAATATACCAAAAAAATAATAATTTTCAACCGGAAAAGTAACCACTCACATATTTTGAAAAAAATACATTGAAATGAAAATGTCATGTCTTGAAATTTTTATTTCTAATATAAAATATTAAATCCAACATCTTTTCATGTTTTCAGAGACAATAAATAAATATTTCCTAATTTGTGTCTTTTTTTTATAAATAAAAAATGAATATGTATACATTTTGTTTTTGTAATTCCTCAACTGATAAAAATTTTAAAAACTCCATCATACCCACTTTTTTTTTTTTTTTTTTTTTATCCTTCTGAACTGTAAAGTAAGATTTGCTCCGAAGGGGAATTGAAATTTGGACGAGCAAGGCAAATTTCAATTCCTTGCTTGTCCAATTCAAATAAACGAGGCGTGAATGATCGTTGACATGCTTTGATTTTTGCATTTGTGCGTTGTGTCCTCGCTAGCGTTTCATCATGCTGCACGATCCCACGCGGGTGTATGCTGTCGTCCAGGCCGACCTGCCGGCCGCCAACGGCATCATCCACATCATCGACCGGCCAATCACGGGCCCCACTGACGACCTGCCTGCTCTTGTTCCTCTTCCTCGTCTAGCAGAGGTCAGTACACTACTCAATATATGCAGGATGTACCATGATATCAATATGAATAGGAAAAATAATTTTGTGATATGTCTTTTTTTTTTTTTTTTTATTGGGGGAAGTTCGCAACATTGAACATCGGGGAGGTTGTGAGAAAAGAGCCCGCCTTCAACCGCTTCCTGTCACTCGTTGATGTGAGTCAAAATGATTTTAAAATATCACGGGCTGATACTATATTTTATGTTTGTAAAAACTGCTATTTTTATTCTCATTTGAATCAAAAAGGAAAAAATATTTGAGTTGTTTAGAAAAAATACAGAGAGAATTTTTCCAGTTTTTGGAAGGCGGTTTTATCGACAGTATTTATATTTTTTTATGTGCCAATTTTATTTTTATTTTAAGTTACCTGACATACTAAGAGTACCGGTAATGTTTTTTTTTGTTTTTAAAAAGAACGGTCATGGGAAAATAGCTCCAAATTTCTGTACTATTAAACTCAACTTTATTTATTGAGCACTTCAAACAGAACCATGACTGAAACGTCTGGACGTAAAGTAAAAATCTGACATATAAAAACAAAGGCAGTAGAAACAATTAGTCGCACAAAAAAGAATAAACACAACATTAACACTCATGTTGAGTTGAGTTGTTCAATATTTTTTTCCAAAAACATTTTTATTGTTTTTTTTTTTTTTTCTTTGTGTCAGTCATTGGCAGAGTGTCGCTGTTCACTGGCTGACTGGGTCCCTTGGCGGGGGTCCAGTCTATGCTGTTTAAAACAATGATGAACAATTTCAACTGTTAGACAAACACAGATAAAAATCTTGTTTTTGAAAACAACATCTCGATTCGTCAAAAGATTCGGAAGCCATCTCAAGACTTGTTTTGAGCTTGTGCGTGTGTGCGTGCGTGCGTGCGTGCGTGCGTGCGTGGTGTGCAGAATTGCGGTGCGATCCTGCCCCTGAACGGCCCAGGGCCTCTGACCGTCTTCATCCCCAGTAACCAGGCCGTGGACAACGCCAGAGACGGCAGCATCCTCTACATGCTCAATGATGTGCGTGCCAGCGGAAAAAAAACGACCACAACAGCAGTCAACTGACTCACAACCTGCTTTCATTTGCTCCTCAGGCCAAACCCAAACTTCAAGAACTTCTCCGGAACCACATTTATTCAAAGGGCAGCGTAAGGAGACACACACACACACACACACACACACACACACACGTGTGCTACTATGCATAAAATGTCATATTTTTAAAAACAAAAAACAAAAGACAAAAATATGACATTGCATTCAGAATATTAGGCACATGTTTGGGTTTTTTTTTTTTAAATTAAAAAAAAAACAACAAAATGTAATCATTTTCTATTTTTTAAAGCACATTGTTAAAGTAAAATCTATTTATGAAAGTATTTTTTCTTAAATATAAGATATTAAACATAATAAATCGATTTAACCGGGGAAAAATAAATAATCTTTTGATGTTTTCCTGCAGATTTTTAAATTTGAGTCTTCATTTGATTTCTCCTGAAACTATTTTTCATACTTATAATGCAATTTCTGAAATTCTAACTCCAAATCAAGTTGAAAATGTTGTTGTTGTTGTTGTTGTCTCCATAGCTGACGTCCGATGACTTAATGTCTCTTCCTCATATCGAGACGACGGCCAATCAGCTGCTGACCATCTCCACGTCCGCTGAGGTGAGCCGCTCTCCTGGCTGTCTTTGTGGGGAGCCCACGCTAATCTGACGGCGCCCCCTGCCGTCCACTGCTACTCGACCTCTTTTCTCCTTTCTCAGGGCAACCTCCTGCTGGGCGGCAAGGGCGTGCGCGTGCTGTCACCCAACAACCGAGTGCTCAACGGCATCATCCACTTGATTGACGGCCTCCTCTACCCGTCCACCATCCTGCCCATCATGCCGCACAGATGTGATGACGTCCAAAGCAAAATCGCACAAGTCAGGACCTCTGCGCGCATACACACACACACACACACACACACACACACACACACACACACACACACACACACACTCATCAAAATACACAGCTTTATGAGTGTACACAGAGACAAAAAATACTCACTTGTGTTCTTTCAGGGTCCGTGTGTTCACTGCAGTTACCTGTATGAGACATCCTGTCCGGTTGGCAGCACTGAACTGGTAAAAATCCACCCATGCATCCATGCATCCGTCCGTCCATGTCTACATGCATGCATGCATCCATCCATCCAACCAAATGCCATGTTGTTCAGGACACTCACCTGATTGGCTGCGACTACACGCCGTCCCCTCTGCATCGGTCGCCGAGCAAAGGCTGCGCCAAGAACTGCAACGTCACCACACGGGTCAGGCCGTAGTCACTCATTTTCTTTTCAAAATACTTCCAAGGGAACGTAGATACTCGTCAATTGTTTTTGTTCTCGGACTAAATGAATCCATGTAATAAGAAGGAAGTATACGTTGTTGTGTTCCTGATCAGACGGCCGAGTGCTGCAAAGGTTTCTTCGGGCCCGACTGCAAGCCGTGCATCGGTGGCTTCCAGCATCCCTGTTACGACAAAGGAACGGTCAGCAACAACAACTCGCTTCATTATTATTTGTATGACCTGCAATTTCATCTGCTTTTTTTTTCTTTCATTCTATTGTTTGGTCTATTTTTTTTTTAATTTAGTTTTTTGGGTGATTTCTTTTTTTCATGTTTTGGATTTTAAATTGTTTTATTTTTTATTCTTTTTGTGAATTTGTTTTTGTATTCTTGTTGTCATTTTCTGCATTGTTTTTCTAATATTTTATCATTTTTGTCATTTCATTTTGTATTACTTTTGAAAAAATTCTTTTCATTTGATCCAATAATGGATGGAGTAATTGATTCGAAAAAGATTTGATTTTATTCACATTTTGTGCTGGATACGCTCCAGCACCCCCCGCGAACCTTGTGAGGATAAAGTGGATCGGAAAATGGATGGATGGATGTGTGTTTTGGAATACTTTTTGAAATCCATATTTTTGCTTGTTTTTTGCATTGATTTGATTTTCACAAAAAGAATCTAAAAAGTTTTTTTTCTATTATATTCCTTTTTGTATTTGTAGTTGTTTTATTATTCTTGTAATTATTCTACATTTTTTATTTTCTCCACTATTTTTGTGTTATTATTTTATACTTGTCACTGGCGTCATTGCCTTAACGCTTTTGTTTTTGTTTTTTACAGTGCTTTGACGGTATCCGCGGGAACGGGTCTTGCAGCTGTCAATCACCCTTTGAGGGCGTGGCCTGCCACATCTGCTCCGACCCATCCAAACACGGAGAGCACTGCGATGAAGGTGACGCGTGCTCCGCCGGTCGAAGCCGGCCGTCGGCCTCGAACACCACTTTAGCGTGTCGTGTGTCATTTATGTGTGCTGGCAGAATGTCACTGCGTCCACGGCGTATGCGACAACCGACCGGGCAGCGGCGGCGTGTGTCGGCGCGGCTCGTGTCTGGAAGGTTTCTCCGGGGAGCGTTGCGATAAAGCGGCCACGCCGTGCAACGCCGACGGCCTGATGGAACACTGCCACATCAACGCATACTGCACGCACAACGGCCTGCAAATCACGTGAGGCTGACTCGTGAGACTGATACGTTTTGCCCCCCGCCCTCAAAAATGTTTTTCTGGGGGAAAAATGCATTGTTCTTCTTGAAAATATGGATTTTTTTTTTTTTTAATGTAGAAAAAAATGAACGACTTTTTCTTCTTGTAGTACATCACAGTCCCAGAAGTTGTCAGTATTTAAGGGAAAAAAAGTTCTACATTTTTGGAGAATTTTTTTAAAGATATATTTTTTGAAATATATTTTTTACAAATGGCATCATTTCATAGACTTTTTTTTTAACCCCAAGTATCATTAAATTAAAGTAAGTTGCTTTCTCTTGGTGAGGAAATAAAATTCAATTATAAGCGAGGGAACTTTTCATTTTACTGGGGAAAAATTATGAGAAAAACTGTTGTGTATTTTTGCCACTAAAGTAATATTTTTTCCTCCAAAAACACATGATCGCTTACGAATGAGGTTGTTTATTTTCAAGAATGGTTCAGTCACATTTTTTTCAGGAAAACAACAATGTTGTAAAAATAATTTTAGAATCGTCTTCTTTTCTCAAGAAGAAATGTCACATTTTTTCCAGTATTTTTTTTGGGAGTGGGGGTGATTAAAAAATGTCTTTTTGCAAAATAGTTGCCTTTTTATTTTCTTTCTCAAAACTTTTCTCATCAGATTCTACTTTTTTTTCATGATTTCCCATCTAACGTGTTCTAGCGTGCAACTTTTTTTTTTTTGCGTCATTCCTTAAGTGCTGAGGTGCTAAGTACTTTTGCTGTTGGCGCCAGGTGTGTTTGTCGGGACGGCTACGAAGGCGACGGCCACTCATGCACAGCCATCAACCGCTGTCTGAAGAGCAACAGAGGAGGCTGCCACGCCAACGTAAGATTTCGCTACAACATTCTCCCATTCTCCGAAAAGTCAATCGCATGCAACGGCCGGAAATCACAAAGTACAGATTCTTCTTCGTTACTTCGTTTTTTTTTTGGGGGGGGTGGTGGTTTTGCTCCCGCTAGGCCGAGTGTGTGTATGTGTCTCCGGGAAACGTCTCGTGCGTCTGCGTGGAAGGTTGGACGGGTGACGGGCGCGTGTGCGTGGAGATCAACAACTGCCAGACGGATGCGCGAGGAGGCTGCAGCACAAATGCAAATTGCAACCACATTGGACCCGGACAGGTTAGAGCTTCATATAGTGTTGGGTTTTTTTTTTCTTCCCATTTTTAATTTTTCTATATAGACAACCATGTAAATGTAATGCATTTTTCACAAAAAAAAAAGAATATATATATATATAGGAATCACAAGTCCTGCCATGGGTTTGGGAATATTGGTTGTACCCTCCTCCAGTGTGTGTGTGTGTGTATATACACACACAATTAATGTTAATGTCATATTTTTTCCCGGCCGACATTTTTCTTGATTTATTACGTTTGCATCACAAATGTTGACTCAAAGGCTGTTCTCCCAATAAAAAACTACACAAACCGAAAGTTCCAAATTATATTTGGGTCTTTTTCTAAATGTATCTGTTAATATGTACATTTCGGTGTGTCTGTGCCCCCGCAGAGCGAGTGCGTGTGCAAAACAGGTTACATGGGGAATGGTGTGGATTGTGACTTCATTAATCCCTGCTTCATCAAAAATGGAGGCTGCCATGAGCTGGTAAGGATGCGCATTGGCGCCACACCACACTGCTTGTGTTGACATGTGTATCTGGAATGCCCACGTCAAGGCCTTTCAGTTGACATCTGACTCCATGTGATTTGCTACTGATGACATTTCACCTCCAACCATCTCCTAAAAGATCTTAAAAGCATGTTATTTTGGGCCCGCGTGAGGGTATATTGGCAGCGTAATAACATATCTGAAAAGCCCTCACTGAGTCCTGAAATATGACATATGACTTGTCGCAAATGGATCTTCAGGCAAGGTGTGAGCAGACGGAGGGCGGCAACCTCACGTGCACGTGTCCTGACGGCTACGAAGGAGACGGAACCATCTGCTATGGAACCTTAATGGAGGTCAAAACTTGACACTTACACTTCTACCAATTCATCCACGTACCCATCCAGCCACAAGCCATTTGCCTACCGTCTGGCTACCTACCCAACCCATCAATGCACCTACCAACTCATCCATTTTCACTTTCTTGGGCCCCCCCCCAAAATGACTCACATGTCAAATGTGAGTCATTTTGCTCTCCCCCTACCCCTCTTTCATTACACAGTGGTTAACTCTTCGTATACTTGCACAAGTGTTGGAACTATTGAAAGTGTAACATGAAACAATGCCTGGAAATAGCGTTTGTGTGTGTGCGTACGTCTGTGTGTTTCTTTGTGTAGGAGCTGGACATGAACCCGGCACTGAGCAGCTTGTACTTCATGATCCATGTGTGTAAACACCGTCCCACGTCCGCATCTTTGGATGACATCATTCACGCATTTGACCTCGTTTGTGTGTGCTTGTGCATTCACAGAGGTACCCGAATGCCGCCGAGGACTTGAGCGGTAACCTGACCGTGCTGGTCCCGGCCAGAGGGGTCCTGCGGAACATGAGTGAGGCCGATGTCACATTCTGGAACACAAGACACCACCTCCCGCACATCCTGCGGTGGGTTAGCTCATGCACGCACACACACACACACACACACACAGGCACACAATGACCGATTGCCAACTTCCTGTGTGACTTCCTGTTTCCAGGGCTCACTTCCTGCCAGGGATTTACTCCATGGAAGACATGCAGGGGATGATTGGCCGCAAGCTGGCCTCCATGAACCCGCTCACCCAATGGGAGATCACGAATAGCAGCAAGGTAGCGCGTTCGCCGTCATTTTTATTGTCGCTGTTCTATGAAGGGGCAGAATGGTGGGTGAGTCGTTAGCACGTGTGCCTCACAGCTCCAAGTTTTGTGTTTGGAATGTTGGCTCCGCCTCTCCTGTTGGCGGCGTACTCAAGTGTGATACGGTGTCATTGCAGGGAATTCTCATCGGCGGCGCCGCCGTCATCATCCGGAACCAGCCTGCCATCAACGGCTACTTCCACGTGATTGACAAGGTGAGACGGCCTGATTTAGCGCTTTAGAATGCATTCCAAGCGAACATGCTGACGGCTCATGGAGCATGTTGAAAAGCAAGAATGCAACTGAGGCGGCCCATCGGGGCCAAAAGCTTTTGCGTGTCGCCCGCCCGACTGCAATGGCATGGATGGATGTGTGTGTTTTTAGGTTTTATTCCCGTCCCGTTCGGACCTCCCGCCCGAGCCTCCCACCCTGACGGCCTTCCTGGAGTCATCGCCTAACTTCAGTCTGTTCCGTCAGTCCGCTCTGGTGCGTGACGCAACACCACTGCATTCCTCCGTGTGTGTGTGTGTGTGTGTGTGTGTGTGTGTGTGTGTGTGTGTGCTTTGTGTTTCTGTAGTGTGTGTATGTGTTGCGCATTTATTTGGGGTGGGGGGTGCTTTTGTTTGTGCGGTGTGTGTTCATGCAAGTGTGTTACCCCTGGGCAGATGTGCATTTTTGCGTGTGTGTGTGATTGTGCGTGTGTTTTGCATGGGTGGGCATCCCCGGACTTTGCGTCCGTTCTCGGCGTCAGATGTACAACCTTTCCGAGGAAGTCAAGCAGCTGGAGTTCACCCTTCTGCTGCCCACCGACGACGCCATCCGCCAGTACCTCAGCGACAGCAACTCCACCCAGCTGGTAGGTCGCCTGCCACGCCCGGGAGAAGTTACATAAAAAATGCTCAAGTGCCACGAAAACTGCTAACACGCTACCATCCGCAGGACGCCGACGTGTTCAAGTATCATGTGATTCGCAGACAGCTGCTCTTTCCCGATCGTCTGTATGACGGTATGCTCAAGAGCACGCTGCTGGGCGCCGACTACCAGGTCCAGTTCCACCTGGACTCCAACAACCGGGTAAAAAAAAAAAAAAAAACATTCAGCGAGTTCCTTCATTGGACTTTCATGTTGTTCTCACTCGGGTTCGCCCTCTCGTTGTTTATGGCCCCTTTCAGACGATGGTGAACGACGTCCCACTGGACGGCGCCTTCACCGAGACGCAGTATGGCGTCGTCATGGTCCTCCCGCGCGTCCTCGCCGTGCGCCGCAACAGATGCACCCAGGAGATCACCGTGCAAGTCAACGTAAGAGCGAGCATGCAAACGCTTGCCCCGGAGTCACGTTCAATCAGCGACGGGCCACTTCAATTGTCGAGTGGCTTCATCAATGGCCCGGTGCTCCAGTGGTTAGCACGTCGACCTCACACTGCAGAGGTCGTGGGTTCGATCCCGGCTCTGGCCTTCCTGTGTGGAGTTTGCATGTTCTCCCCGGGTCTGCGTGGGTTTTCTGCGGGTATTGCGGTTTCCTCCCGCATTCCAAAAACATGCATGGCAGGCGGATTGAACATTCTAAGTTGTGAGTGTGAGCGTGGATGTGTGTTGCTACAAGAGTGTCGTCACAGTGTTTTCCCTCTGTGTGGTTGCACTTCATTAGGGCCGGTGTACCGCCTGTGACGGAGCCCCCCGCTGCCAAAACAGATACCAGCCGGTGAGTCGCTCAATTGTGGAGCACAATCACATCAAAAGGAGAAACATCTTTATTGGCCATTGGTGTAAAAACACACGCGATTTTTTTTTCCGGTAGAATGAGCCATAGTAGTCTTGCAGGAACAAGCAACTCAAAAAAAAAAAATTTAGGACATGACGCATGAGTACAAGAGAATCTTTGTAATTATGTGTCCGCGTGTCTTTGCTCCCCCTCAGATCGTAATGCAGTTCCCGGAGAACATGAAGCCCAACTGTCGATTCAGAAAGCGCGTGGGGTCCCGCAGGAAGTCCGTGCTCGGCTGCGTGATAAAATGTCTGCAGATTGCCAAGGTAGCTGCCCCTTCTTCATGCTAGCAGCTAGCATACATCTATCTGAGTTGGACCCTTAATGTTAATTCTGAAGCATCCGATGATGCCTTGTGGGATGAGGCGCGTGCTCACGTGCTATCAAATGGCATGCAAACCGATAGCAAACCGAAAACAAAACTGAGGCGAAGACAGTTCGATAAAGATGCTGCGTAATGCCTGGAGTTGGGTCGTATTTCACGTGACAATGGTTCAAATGCTAACATGCTAACACATAGAGAGATAGCAACCCGAGGATAGAAACTGCTGAGGAAACTCTTGAAGGACTGTATATCATGACGCCATTTCCTTACGACAACTGGCGAATGCTTTGACATCACGGCCTGCGCTTGTGACTCTGAGTTGTCCCCGACGTGTCCCCCGCAGCATCAGTCATGTTGCCCTGGTTACTACGGTTCCGAGTGCTTCAATTTTCCAGGGCACCGCCTGTGAGGACTGCGAGCCGGGACGCTACGGCGTCAACTGCACTTCCAGTGAGAGACACATACACGTACACGCATGCATACACATTTACCCTCATGCACACACAGAAACGCGAGCAACGGCAGGCGCTCCTGCCATTGAACAACTGTCACACAAGTGTAAAAATAAGTGAAGCACTGTCCCACAAAGTGAAATGTTGGAAAGCCATGTCCACGTGCGTACCTGTGTCTATGTTATGCATGTGTGTGACAGTATCCATTTGGCTGTTTATCTGTGTGTCTGCATTGACCTTTTTGCGTCTCGTGTGCACGTGTGTGTCTGTATCTCTTTCACCAGTGCGCGTTTGTGCACGTGGACGTGTGTTTCTGTGCGTTGAACAACTGTCACACAAGTGTAAAAATAAGTGAAGTACTGTCCCACAAAGTGAAATGTAGGAAAGGCATGTCCACGTGTGTACCTGTGTCTATGTTATGCATGTGTGTGACAGTATCCATTTGGGTGTGTGTCTGTGTGTCCGCATTGACCTTTTTGCGTCTCGTGTGCACGCGTGTGTCTGTATCTCTTTCACCACTGCGCGTTTGTGCACGTGGACGTGTGTTTCTGTGCGTTTTGGGTTTTTGAGCGCATGCATGTCTGTCAATGCCTGCTTGCACTTGTGTGTGTGTGTGCCCAGAGTGCGCGTGTGATCACGGGAAATGCGACGACGGCTTGTCAGGAAGTTCTATGTTATGCATGTGTGTGACAGTATCCATTTGGGTGTGTGTCTGTGTGTCCGCATTGACCTTTTTGCGTCTCGTGTGCACGCGTGTGTCTGTATCTCTTTCACCACTGCGCGTTTGTGCACGTGGACGTGTGTTTCTGTGCGTTTTGGGTTTTTGAGCGCATGCATGTCTGTCAATGCTTGCTTGCACTTGTGTGTGTGTGTGTGCCCAGAGTGCGCGTGTGATCACGGGAAATGCGACGACGGCTTGTCAGGAAGTGGCAAGTGTGCGTGTCACAAAGGCTGGAAGGGAGCATCGTGCTCCATTGGTAAGATGCGAGCACACACTCACACACAGCTGTAACCAACTCAATCTGAAAAAAATCTCCCTTCATCCGTTTGTGTATACGCGTTTTGGGTTTTTGAGCGCATGCATGTCTGTCAATGCTTGCTTGCACTTGTGTGTGTGTGTGTGCCCAGAGTGCGCGTGTGACCACGGGAAATGCGACGACGGCTTGTCAGGAAGCGGCAAGTGTGCGTGTCACAAAGGCTGGAAGGGAGCATCGTGCTCCATTGGTAAGATACGAGCACACACTCACACACAGCTGCAACCAACTCAATATGAAAAAAACCTCCCTTCATCCGTGTGTGTGTGTGTGTGTGTGTGTGTGTGTGTGTGTGTGTGTGTGTGTGTTGTGTGTGTGTGTGTGTGTGTGTGTGTGAGACAGAGATCAAGGACGACGCCTGCGGAGGAGTTTGTGATGAGAACGCCAAGTAGGTTCTATTGATGTGCGTGCGTGTGTTTTTACCGCCATTTTGCTTCGGATATTTCCGGTCAGTGGACTCTCAGTGACCTGGCATCTTGGGACCTGGAGTTTTGGGGAATAAACAAAAAAAACTAGCAAGCGATGACTGATAGCGCAGTTGTAAGTTGGACACTTGTCTCATTGTTGCATCAATAAGTCGAAATGATTTTAAAAAGGAATGGCACGGTGCTTGAGCGGTTGGCCTGTCCACCTCACACTTCTGAGAGGGGAGCGCGGGGGGGGCTCAAATGTGGGCAGCGTTCTTCTTGCGTGGAGTTCGCATGTGGGCCAGAGTAGCTGCACAAGAGCCATGCACATGTGACTGGTTCAGAATGGAGGGATGATGATGATGATGATGATGATGATGGTGGTGGACATTTTTCCCAATGTTGCCCATCGTTGCAGCTGCATCACGGGGCCGGAGGGAAGCGCCCCCGCCTGCGTCTGCGTCGCCGGCTACAAGGGTAACGGCACCGTCTGCAAAGGGAACGCACTCTTCTCCATCGATGACTTTCTCTTGTACGACTGCGACTTCGACGACTATACTTCTACTTTTACTCCTGCTACTCCAACTCCATCTTCGACAACTTTTCTCTGTACAACGCCATCTTCGACAACTTTTCTCTGTATTACCTCTGCTCCCACTACTACTTTCTTCTGCCACTTTTAGCTCTCTTACTTCGAGCTACTTCTACTAGTCTAAATTCTTGTGCTACAGTACTTGTACTACGTCCACAACCGTTTCTACATCTTCTACTTCTTCTTTCCTTATTTCTCCTTCTTCTGCCAGTACTGCTTGTCCTTCCTGTACTCATGAGCGCGCGTGTCCCTCAGAGGTGGACCTGTGCAGCCTTTCCAACGGCGGCTGCTCGCCATTCGCCACCTGCGCCAAAGTGTCGGCGGGCGTGCGTACCTGCACCTGCAACACCGGCTACACAGGCGACGGCGTGGTCTGCCTGGGTAGGTGACGCCATCGATGTACATACACGCTTCCTGCGCACCGCTCGGGATATCGGGCTCAGCTGTGAGACGAGCCTCAAATGCACGCTAACCTTTACAGGTCAACTTCATTTGATCGTGTGTGACCTTTTTCAGAGGTGGACGGCTGCCTGGTCAACAACGGCGG
>NW_017842055.1:111054-114635 GCF_001891065.2 Hippocampus comes | reverse complement strand
TTTGTGTGTGTATTCGCGCGTGTGTGTGTGTGTGTGTGTGTGTGTGTGTGTGTGTGTGTGTGTGTGTGTGTGTGTGTGTGTGTGTGAGACAGAGATCAAGGACGACGCCTGCGGAGGAGTTTGTGATGAGAACGCCAAGTAGGTTCTATTGATGTGCGTGCGTGTGTTTTTACCGCCATTTTGCTTCGGATATTTCCGGTCAGTGGACTCTCAGTGACCTGGCATCTTGGGACCTGGAGTTTTGGGGAATAAACAAAAAAAACTAGCAAGCGATGACTGATAGCGCAGTTGTAAGTTGGACACTTGTCTCATTGTTGCATCAATAAGTCGAAATGATTTTAAAAAGGAATGGCACGGTGCTTGAGCGGTTGGCCTGTCCACCTCACACTTCTGAGAGGGGAGCGCGGGGGGGGCTCAAATGTGGGCAGCGGTCTTCTTGCGTGGAGTTCGCATGTGGGCCAGAGTAGCTGTACAAGAGCCATGCACATGTGACAGGTTCAGAATGGAGGGATGATGATGATGATGATGATGATGATGATGATGATGGTGGTGGTGGACATTTTTCCAAATGCTGCCCATCGTTGCAGCTGCATCACGGGGCCGCAGGGAAGCGCCCCCGCCTGCGTGTGCGTCGCCGGCTACAAGGGCAACGGCACCGTCTGCAAAGGTAACGCACTCTTCTCCATCGATGACTTTCTCTTGTACGACTGCGACTTCGACGACTATACTTCTACTTTTACTCCTGCTACTCCAACTCCATCTTCGACAACTTTTCTCTGTATTACCTCTGCTCCCACTACTACTTTCTTCTGCCACTTTTAGCTCTCTTACTTCGAGCTACTTCTACTAGTCTAAATTCTTGTGCTACAGTACTTGTACTACGTCCACAACCGTTTCTACATCTTCTACTTCTTCTTTCCTTATTTCTCCTTCTTCTGCCAGTACTGCTTGTCCTTCCTGTACTCATGAGCGCGCGTGTCCCTCAGAGGTGGACCTGTGCGGCCTTTCCAACGGCGGCTGCTCGCCATTCGCCACCTGCGCCAAAGTGTCGGCGGGCGTGCGTACCTGCACCTGCAACACCGGCTACACGGGTGACGGCGTGGTCTGCCTGGGTAAGTGACGCCATCGATGTACATACACGCTTCCTGCCCACCGCTCGGGATATCGGGCTCAGCTGTGAGACGAGCCTCAAATGCACGCTAACCTTTACAGGTCAACTTCATTTGATCGTGTGTGACCTTTTTCAGAGGTGGACGGCTGCCTGGTCAACAACGGAGGCTGCCACAAGTCGGCCGACTGCATCAGAACAGGAGCCGACACCGTAAGACCGCGGCTTATTTTGATGATGTCATGTCTCGGTGGACCGCGTTGGCCAATCAATCAGTGAAGCCAATCACGGGCTGCACTGCGGTTGGAAGGCACGTTTGACCTTTCCAGACTAACTTATCAAACTTGATGCTCCCAAAAACATTTACAAGTGCGCCTTGAGAAACGAGTGACCAGACCGATGAATTTTTTTGATTTGTGAGCTTCAATTTGGGATGCAAGCGTGGCATGGTGGCAGGTGACACAGCGCACGTCACAATAAGATTAGAAGATATTCTTAAGAAGAGTAGAAAACATCCCTAAAGCTAATGCTAGCTTAATGCTAACATAAAATGGGAAACCCCATACGCACACGGGCTAACAGTTAGCATCTATGTGGCAGTGTTGTTACACTTTAAGCAACAAAAACAGCAATAAATGGAGAGATATAATATAACAATACTCACTGCCATATTTTTATTGTCTGCGGAAAACGTTTTATATTGGTGCCGTACTGAGAAGCCGAGAGAGGGGCTGAGAGTCCAGTTCAGTAGATTCGTATGTGGGGGAATAAAATTCTTCAGTGTGACGCAAAATCATTGCGTTCTCGGTGAGGTTTTCCTGAAATAAAAAGCACACCTATCCAGAAGAATGCCCATCACTCTCATAATCATGGCCACCCCATGTCACCCCTTAGCTCCGCCCCTGTCCGGGCGTCTGCCTTACACTGCCCCCGGGTGCCCTCGGTGTGTAAACCGAAACGAGCAGCCCAACTTGTGACGGAAAATCTTTCATTCTTTACGTCCTGTCCAATGACATCATTACTTTTGGATGATGACTAAAAAACGTTGGTCAGCCTGACTCGATTGATTTGATCGGCATTTTTGGGCGGGCTTCCCCAGGTGGCGTGCAGATGTCAGATGGGCTTCCAAGGGAACGGCAGGTTCTGTTACCCCAGCAACCCCTGCAGAACCGTACGTCTGCCGTCACTTCTTTGTTGGTTTGATGAAAACTGTCGATGTATTTTTGTGTATATTTTTTTGACTGTATATCTGTGCGTGCAGAACAACGGCGGCTGCAGCAAATATGCCCGCTGTGAGTATTTGGGTCTGGGCCAGAGGAACTGCTCCTGCCTCCGAGACCACGTGGGCGACGGCTTCGATTGCCGCGGGACCACCAACGCTGTGAGTCACATGACCCAGAAGCCCCCCCCCATCCCAAGCCTCACTGCCATCACATTTTTTGATTTTGTTGTCGTCATCACACAGGAGGTGTTTCGAAACCCAGAAAACGCATTGCTCCGTTACATGCTCTCTGTGAGTTGAATATGGAAAAAAAAAAAATACCCCGCTAACTTGACACACAAGTTCTCCAACATGTTGGGCTTTTTTTTTTTTTTTTTTTTTTTTTGTGCTTATATTTTGTCCAGAAGTCAGATGCTCGTGGTCTTTACGGCGACGGGCCGTTCACCGTCTTCGTCCCCGTCGACAACAACGAATCGTATAACACTGTGTGTAATAACAGCCGCCATCTTGAGTCTGTCCTTTCTCGTGGTTCCCTCCAAGGTCTGCGGTCGTCTGGGGCCAAGAGAAGATGAATGTATCATTCATCCGATATTAATAATTATTGTTTACCTGTTAATAAACAGGAACAAATAATCACACATTAAATTGCATCATGAAGGCAAAAATAAAAAAATTGCAGTTATTATTTTTCTAAATTGTTCAGCCCTCGTAAGCACTCTGAGCTAACTGAGCTATATCAAAAGTTGCTGAAGATGAAAATCAAAGTGTTTTTTTTTTTCCTGAAAAAAAAGCTGTGTATGTTCAAATTTGAGAACTTTAGGATGCTGGAACTTGGAGGCGCCACTTTCATTTGGACTTCAAATCCAAATTATTATTCTGTTATAATTCGTGTGTGTGTCTGTGTGTGTGCGTGCGCGTCCGCGCATGTGTGTTTGCATTTTCTGGATGACCGTGTGCTTGGTGTGACTGTGTGTTTGTTGGATATGAGCTCATGCATGTTTCTATGCATTCTTTGCGTGTTTCTGTGTGTTGGTGTGTGCACGCAGGTTAATGAGTGGAAGTTGTTTGGGCGTCTGAATGATCTGGTGCGGTACCACATCGTTGCCTGCGAGAAGTTGACTTTGAACGACCTCCAAAGCACCCAGCAGGCTGTCTCCACGTCCGGATACACGCTCAAATTCAGTCTGCAGCAGGTCTCTGTCTTTCAAACACACACACACACACACACACACACACACACACACACACACA
>NW_017842055.1:36420-107168 GCF_001891065.2 Hippocampus comes | reverse complement strand
TTTGTTTTTTTTTTTTGTGCTTATATTTTGTCCAGAAGTCAGATGCTCGTGGTCTTTACGGCGACGGGCCGTTCACCGTCTTCGTCCCCGTCGACAACAACGAATCGTATAACACTGTGTGTAATAACAGCCGCCATCTTGAGTCTGTCCTTTCTCGTGGTTCCCTCCAAGGTCTGCGGTCGTCTGGGGCCAAGAGAAGATGAATGTATCATTCATCCGATATTAATAATTATTGTTTACCTGTTAATAAACAGGAACAAATAATCACACATTAAATTGCATCATGAAGGCAAAAATAAAAAAATTGCAGTTATTATTTTTCTAAATTGTTCAGCCCTCGTAAGCACTCTGAGCTAACTGAGCTATATCAAAAGTTGCTGAAGATGAAAATCAAAGTGTTTTTTTTTTCCTGAAAAAAAAGCTGTGTATGTTCAAATTTGAGAACTTTGATGCTGGAAATACAATTCAATATAATAACATTTAAAATGTTTATCTTTGCTGATTTTTAACAACAAACTTCTGAAAGATGTGGATCAATTGTGGCCTGTGACAGAGAAACACAAGAGTGCAATCATTCATTTGCATTATTGAAAGTGTCTTTCAAACACACACACACACACACACACACACACACACACACACACACACACACACACACACACACACTATCATAATAACGATGATGATGTCCCATTCGTTTACGTTTATGTCTGCCATTAGCCGTACTCGAGATATATACTCACATTCAAACCTGGAGCGTTCAGCTCATTTTTAGCATGAGTGACCACTTCAAAGGTTGAATAAATGATTGGAAGAAATAAAAACAGACACACACACACACACACACACACACACACACTATCATAATAACGATGATGATGTCCCATTCGTTTACGTTTATGTCTGCCATTAGCCGTACTCGAGATATATACTCACATTCAAACCTGGAGCGTTCAGCTCATTTTTAGCATGAGTGACCACTTCAAAGGTTGAATAAATGATTGGAAGAAATAAAAACAGACACCACAACATCGATACTCACTAGCACACACGCCTATAAACACACTCGCACATTCTGTTGACTGTGCCGCTTAGCATAGAAGGAACGCCGCTGCTTCCAAACCAGCGTTAGTTAGCATCCAGCTAACAGCGTGTACATTTGTACACGTGCGTGTGTGTTTGCGTGCGCCAGGGCTCGGTGTGGATCAACAGCGCCTCTCGGATCGTCAAGAGCGACTACGCCACATCCAACGGCGTCATCCACTACATCAGCAACATGCTGACTCCCTACAAGCTAAGCACCAAACAGCGCATCGGCAAGGTGGCGCTACTCACCATTTTGCTCACAAATGTGTGGTGGGAGGCGTTGTGCATTTGATTTGAGTGTGTTTGTTTCCATTTGTGTTGTTGAAAGAGCACACGGGTACATGGACAACGTTGGCATGCTAGTAGGACAAATGCGTGTTAACAGTGAGGCATGTGCAGGCCTACGTTGTTCTACGAGTGCGTTAAATTCGTTTTACTCGTGAAGACAGAGTGCACTCGTCCACCGACCCGAAGATGGAAATTGAATAAAATGCTCAAGCGGCTTTCGATGCCAACACCAACCGACTATTCAAGCGAGAAGCCTTACCTCCTTTCTTTCTTTCTCTTCCCTTTTTCTTTCTTACCATTCCTCTCCTTTTTTCCTTTTTTCTTTTCCGCCTTCCTTCCTTCCTTCCAGATGAACTTCACGGCGGCCGCTCAATTTTACGGCTACAGCAGTTTCTACAAGTTAATCGAGGTAAACCTGCAATGACGTCAACCTGTCAGATCAGCTCTTTGCCATCCATCCAGGCACTTATCTGTCCATCCATCACGCTGCCATCCGTTATGTGTCTATCTTCCATTCGCCTATTACACATCCATCCATCCATCTCTGATTCCACATGCATCCTATCAATCATTTAATCCGCCACCTGCATGTACACGTTTATCATACCGTCCATTCATTCTTCCATCCATCTGTCATCCAACCATCTTCTCCCATCATGTCCTCTCTTTCCACTTCTCTTCCTCCCCTTTCTCCTTCCACTCAGCCATCCATCACTGCCACCGTCCGCGTGTTTGTCAGCATCGATTTATTGATTTTATATTTATTTTTGTGGGTGCAGCGCGCCGGCCTGCTTCCGGTGCTGCAGTCATCCATCCACCGTCCCTTCACGATATTCTGGCCCACCGACCGAGTCCTCAGCTCGCTGCCCCCCGAAAGGCAACGCTGGCTCTCCAGTCCCGACCACCAGGAGGAGCTGGCCGCCACCGTCAAAGCGCACATCATACGCACTGCCAGGGTAACGGGACTCCAATGCGCCCCACGAAAATGGCCGCCTGGGCGCCATAACACATTTGTGCTTTCGTGCGTAGGTTCTGGGTGTCAGTCAGCCAAGTAAATACTCATCCTTCCGCACCATGCATGGATCAAGAATCAAGTATAGCTGTGACAAATCCCTGGTGGTGAGGAAAAAACACACACACGCCGTGTTGCTATGGTAACAATTGTTGTCTGGCATTGCCATGGTGATGATATTTTGCATGAAGAGCCTTATTGTGGCGATCTGCCCTCGCAATCAGAGCAGCCGTCCTTCAAAAACGGAAATTCGGCAAAAACGCTTCAAGTGCGGTGTTATTGCATCGTTGTGTGCTTGCTTGGTCTGATGTAGGGCGACATATTGATCAATGAAAACGCAGCCAAGGTGGTGGAGCGCTACCTGAGCTTTGACGAGGGCGTCGCCTACGGCATCGACCAGCTCCTGGAGCCGCCCGGCTTGGGGGCGCACTGCGACAGCATCGAGAACAGAACCACCTATGTCAGTACCGCAGACACGTCGGCATCATCTTGTCCCCCGATCCCACAAAGTACCCGCGTTCCGTACGCCATGGGGCAGCCCGCACACCCGCCTCGGGTGTCTGAAAGCCACGCCCCTCGCTCACGTGCACGAGTCACAAACACGACCGCTCGTAGTGTCCTGCGATTATGAAAAATGTTCGAGGTAAGCACGTTGTCATCGACAATGCTTACCTCGACTGCCAACGAAATAGCAACACGCTAACAATGCTAAGCGAGTAAACACCAACGTTAGCCAGAGCTGCTACATTTGTACCGCGACTTCATCTACATTTGGCTTTACTGTAACACAAAATGTGTTCCGCTTGCGGAATATGATGTGTTGCGTCCATACAGGGCCGCTGTGGCCGCTGTCTCTACCCTCCACCCTGCCCCATCCGACACCAGGACATGGTAAGACCCCCCCCTCGTTTCAACCACCAATGCCCAAAACGGAGGACGTGAAGTATGTCGCGTTTCAGGGCCGTGTGGAGAGCTGCTTGAGAAGTCGCAGCAGGTACTCGCTGGGCTACATGCGCTGGTCCGCCGACCTGGACAACCCCCTGAGCCCGCTCCGAAACATCGGTTGCAAGCGAGTGTGCAGCTTCCCGGGCTGGGTCCAGAAGTGCTGCAAAAACCACTACGGCAGAGACTGTCAGGGTTAGCCGCAACCGAACGTGCTGCCTCGGTAGAAGCTTGAATTTTGCAACCACCATTTAAAGTGCCTCTGAATACCAACATTTTTTTTCTTTCTAGTAGAAGCCTGCAGGTTTTTTATTTTTGCTATGCTGCCATTTGGAAGATGAGGCTTCTGTCTTGCCACCTTAGCCCATAGCCCAGACCTGCAAACACATTGTCATGCTGTTGCAGCCTCCCTGAACAGTTTTCTTATTGCCCCCCCTGGTCCCCCCACCCCCCCCAAAAAATACAATCCTTTTACCAGAGTGATGTCCAGTTTTTGTATATATTCACTGATAACACTTGAGACTTGGCATTGTTTTACTGTTTTGTTGTGTTTCCTGTTTTTATGTTAATTAATTGTTTGAAGGGACTTTGTTTTCAGATGCTGTTTTTTTATTTTTATTTTAACTGTTCGAGATGGCTGGTGCTGTAACATGTGCCTGCAAAAATGTCAGGAAAAGCCTACTAGACCACCTGAACGTCATGTGGGGGTTAAACAGAGGCACTTGAAATGGTGGCAGTTGTGTGCCGAATCCCATTTTTAACATGAGTTTGAATCTGACTGGTTTAGTCTGAACACAGCCACATGCCTGATTTGAAGAGGGTGTGCACATTTGTGCAACCACATCTATCTTGTTAATTTGGACTTCCTGCCTCAACTTTTTTTTTTCCAGTTGAAATGTAGAGGTTATTACGCATATTAATGGCGGTTTGAAATGATTCATCTTGTCTCTCTTTTTTTTTTCTTTTTTTAATGAAAGCATTCTTTCTCACCATCTCTCTGTCTGTCTCTCTCTTTCTCTGTCACTTTCCGTCTGTCTGTCCTTGCAGTGTGTCCAGGCGGCGTGGAGTCTCCGTGCAGTGGCCACGGCGAGTGTAGCGACGGCTTACGCGGCACAGGAAAGTGCAATTGTCCCGCCGGCTTCCAAGGAGACGCGTGCGAGATGTGCACGCCGGGACGTTACGGCGCCAACTGCACAGGTTTGATGTTCATGTCACACGCCGCGCGTGTCCACAGCACCAGCTGGCAACATTTGGAGGCTCTCAACTTTTGTCCAAATTTAGTTTTTCTTTCATATTCGATTCATTTTTTTTATCTGTTCTATTTTACTCTAAATATAAAATAAAAATACATTTAAATCCTCCTTATTTAATATATTTGTGACAGAAAAAACATTCGAATAAGAGTTAGATTTTATGTGGTGGTGCTATTTAAATAATTTTTGTCCCTCCCAATTTTTATTTTATTACAAATACAAACAAAATATTGCAGGTCAATTTGGTTGCGATTTTTTTTCAAATAAAAAAAGCACAATACAGAATTTCATGAGTGCAGTTGATTGTGTGTTAATTTACTTTTGTGCATGTTTGCGTGTGAATGAGTGGCTTTAATTGTGTGTGTGTGTGTGTGTGTGTGTGTGTGTGTGTGTGTGTGTGTGTGTGTGTGTGCGTGCGCACTAGCGTGCGAGTGTGGTAAACAGGGAATTTGTGATGAGGGCATGGACGGATCGGGCCAGTGCGTGTGTCGGCCAGGCTGGAAGGGCGAGCGCTGCGAAATTGACTTGGGTGAGTGATACCGTTCTGATCCACCCTTTCCTCCATTTTATACTTAATACAGAGCAATCATTCGATTGTCAATGTTGGTGGCCAGAGAAAAATACTTGGACTGGGCACTTATATTTACAAATACTTAGTGTGGGGGCGTACGTGTCTATGCATGTTCCTGGATGTGTGTGTGTGTGTGTGTGTAGGTTCCATCCCCGAGGAGTGCCATCCATGTCACACTCAGGCCGATTGTCTTCCAGAGGTGGGTTGCCAGTGCAAACCTGGTTTTCAGGGCAACGGCACTTTCTGCGCTCCCGAGCCACGTGAGTGTCAGTCAACGTTACTTTTTTAAAAAAAAAACCTTCATTCAACTGTGCAAATTCAGCACATCTGACTCACGGTTCCGAGGTCAGGGGTTTGAATCCAAGCGCGAGAGCCTCTTCCACCCGTTGGGAAGACGACCCTGATGAAATTAAATGTCACCGACAGTAAACAGTTTCACCACTACAATCGTCCATGACAGTGAATGAGTTAATTAGTCAAATAATACATTTTCAGCTATTTGTAATTGTCAATAATTTATCAGTAATCAATAATTTATAGGTTTTTACTAGTCAGCCAAAGGTGCGTGATGAATTGTTTTACTCACGGGGCCAAAGAAGGGTCGTCTAAACTGGATATTAAGGACAGCGAATAATTGCTCAAGCAGCTTTCCAAATGCTGCCTAGCAACAAATGACCAACATTAGACTTGACAAGGAATCAAAGCCACTCGGCTGCTCGACCTTGGCCTCACAAATGAGCCTTTAGCAGCAAGCTAACGCTACGCTGCTCATGTTCAATTTGGCTCATTTGACTGATGTGAAACGCTTCGCAGCTCCGGATCTATGCGGCGAGTATAACGGCGGCTGTCACCAGGACGCCAACTGCACCCAGATGGGACTGCGGGTCAACTGCACCTGTCGTAGCGGTTACCAGGGTGACGGCTACTCCTGTGACCCCATTAACAGGTGAACGGCAACAAAAAATGTTTTTTACTGTATATTTTATAGGACGAGGAATGTATCTCTCGCTCTCTTTGTGCACGTGTGTGTAATAATTGGAGAAACCAAATGAAAAGAATAGATGATTAGGAATAAATTGATACCGTTTCCTGGACCATATATTCAAATTTACGCTGGTAATGTATGTCATTGCTTGTGATGTTGTTTCGGCCAGCAGAAGCGCGCCTTTTTGACGCTGACCGCTCACCACTCATAAAATGATTGATGTGTTTGCCAGGTGTGTGGAGGAGACAAACGGCGGCTGCAGCGACTTTGCATCCTGCAAATTTACAGGCCCGGTGGGTACAAACGTATACGGTTAAGCCTCACTATTTGCCTATTTTGTACTTTAAGCCTTGAGTATGTCCCTCCTGCACAAGGCAGAACTGAAAACACACTTTTTAAACACATTGTACAACGACTTCCAAAGTTAGCATCCAACATTACATCTAATGTCTTTTTACCTCTGACGTTCGCTTCAAAGTTAGCTTCAACATTAGCCCTTCAACATGATTAGCTGCTGCAGTTAACTTTCAGTCTTAGTTTCAATTTTACCGAGCGGAAGACGAGCGTTAATTTCCAACGTTAGCCTCTGAAGTCTGCTTCCAATGTGACCACTGATGTTAGCGTGAACTTTACCGGTAATCTTAGCTTGCAACGTTGACTTTCAACATCATCTTCTGAAGTTAAATTTCAATGTTAGCTTGTAGAGTTAGCTTCAACGGTACCTCGACCATGAGAGTTGAGGAAGACAAGTGTTAATTTCCGACGTTAGCTTCCGAAATCAGCTTCTAACGTTATCTCTCATGTTAGCTTCATCTTTGCCTCTAATCTTTGCTTCCAACATTCACGACAATGTTGGCTTCCAGTGTTAGACTCCGAAGTCAGGTCCGAATGTTATCTCTAAGGTTAGCCTCAACTTAACCTGTGACATTAACATCCGATAGTAAGTGTTCAAAATTGGCATTTGAAGTTGCCGCCCAACATTTCCTCTCACGTTAGAGTTGAGGAAGACCAGCGTTATGTACCAGCGATAGCTTTGTTATCTGGCTTTACTGTATTTCACATTGTCCAGTTTTTTTTAAAGGATCCATGTTACTAATTGTCATCCCTTCAGAACGAGCGGGAATGCGAGTGCTTGCCGGGATACGTCGGCAACGGGATTCAGTGCCTGGACAAAGTGGTGCCCCCTGTTGACCGTTGCCTGGAGGACAATGGCGGCTGCAGTCCCTTGGCAACCTGCAAGGACCTGCATTACCACGGTAATGACTGGAACAACATTAAGACGGTTACCATTGTAACGTTTTTCCAGAAGATGCTTGTTACCATGACAGCAGACATCTTGTGACTTTTATCAGTGACGAGCTCTGTTTCCCTGTGGATTGCGTTCACGTACACCCTGCCGCCAGCTTCACAAGATGTCTGTCACCATGGCAACAAATCTCCCATGGTCATAACCGTTCCATAAGGTGTCTGTTACCATAGCGACATTGCCGCGATGACTTGTATTACGTATGAATGACTTCTGTAACCACTGTAACGTGGCCACATGGAATCGGTTACTGCGGAAACAGATCTCTTATCCCCCTAACCGAGATATCGTTTACCGCGGTGACAGTAGTTATGTGACCCTTTCTTCTGTCAATACATCTATTTTGACTTTTCTCCCATACGAATTACCCTCTGTGACCACGGTACTGTTTCCAGAATTGTGTTACCATGGTAAAACGCTTTGTTGTAACCTATCAAACCTATGGGTTTCATTTTATTTGACACATTCTGATAACTCCAGTTACCGTGGGAGCCTTCAAAAACAAAAAAGAAATCACCAAGACAAAAGACTTATGTGATGTTTTGTTTTGTTTTCCAACCTGCTAATGACATCTGTGGATTTCATTTTAATCACTTAACACACTCTGGAAATTCGTACACTTCTTTTTTCCGTGGTAACGCGTGCAGCAGGCAACCCTTCTGTTACCATGGTAACAGACACCTTGTGACTTTTATCTGTTGTAACTATTACGTAATATAATCTGGTAACCCCCCAGTGACCACTGTAACATTTCAATCAGAACTCCGTTACCATGGAAACAGTACACCACGTGCATGATTTTATTATTATCAAACCCCAGATACATGCTTGTGACTTTTATCTGTTGTAACTATTACGTAATACAATCTGGTCACCCTCCCAGTGACCACTGTAACATTTCAATCAGAACTCTGTTACCATGGAAACAGTACACCATGATTTTATTACGATCAAACCCCAGATACACTGTCACTTGTTTCCATGGTAACACAGTCATATCCAGGAGGAGACAGTCATACCCTTCTGTTGCCGTGGTCACGCATCGACTTGACTCATGAGTGTAATTGCCATGGCAACACTGTAACAAGGGAAACGAGTGAGAATGACCGCTGTACCGCCCGGTGTGGAGGGGGGGTGGCGTTGCGCTCTTTTATTGGCGGCTTTGCTCAGCAGCCACTGGGTTGCCTTGGTCACCAGTGGTGTGGAGACATCGTTACATGAGAATGACCGCTGTACCGCCCGGTGTGGAGGGGGCGGCTTTGCGTTGCCTTGGTCACCGGTGGTGTGGAGACATCGTTACGCTTGCGCACTGAACCTGGACTCCAACATGGCGCTTGTGTTTCTAGCTAATACGGCGGGAGTGTTCCACGTCCGTTCGCCGGAAGGGAAGTACAAGATGAATTTCAGTCAAGCGGACGCCGCCTGCCAGGCCGAAGGGGGCGTGCTGGCCAACCTCACACAGCTGGGGGACGCACAACAGGTACACACACACATGCACACATCTGTGGTTTCCATGGAGACGTCAGACGCAACTACACTGTCTTCGTTGTCTCTGGGCTTAATTTATTGGCTTGTTTATAGTTAGGATTTAGTTCCAAATTTAAATACTTTTTTTTTTTTAAAGCACTTGAGAAATGTGGACGAAGCAGGTCAAGATGTAAAATGCTCGATCTGTATTCATTCGGTTGTCTTGGAAAATGTGGAACACTAAAAAATGGGAGGGCAATTCGGGCAGTGACAAACATTTTAATGTAAATGTTCTGACGTCGACAAGTTCTTGCGTCCGGTGAGGTTGTTTTGTTGACGTCGCCGTCTGCGCTTGCAGCTGGGGATGCACCTGTGCGTGGCCGGCTGGATGGAGGGCGGCAAGGTAGGGTACCCCACGCGCTACCCGAGCATGAGGTGCGGCGAAAACCACGTGGGCGTGGTCCTCTACAAGGATCCTGTGGATCAGAGCAGCACATACGACGCCTACTGCTACAGACTCTCAGGTGCCGCTCGTCTCCAAATCAGAACAGGAGGTTCCGTTTGGAAGGATGAGAAATGTCAATTGTAAATCGTGGGAAAAGTCTGATTTTTGTGCGATTTTTGCCGGCCGTTGACGCGCGTAGACGTTGATTGCAAGTGCACGGACGGCTTCGATGGGGACGGCATCTTCTGCAACGGCGTCCTGATTAACGTCCTGGGGTCTTACAGCAACTTCACCGTCTTTTACAAGGTGAAGCGCCTGACTCTCTTCAATCGTGGAAGCACCTTCGTTTCATCTCAACATATCTTTTTCTTTGCCCCCCCCCCCCGCCTCAGTCCTTGTTGGACTACAGCAGTTTGTCTGCGCAGGGCCAGCGTCTGGTGGACGTTTTGACTCAGAGGCAGTCGGAGGTGACACTATTTGTGCCCCACAATGACGGATTCACCCCCGGCCAAGTGAGACCGCCCCGACACCTTTTCTGACTGCGCGCATTATTTTGGCTCGTGTTTATTCCCGTTGGGCACGGCGCCGGCCGGTGCTTTTGAATCATTTTGGCTTTGGGATGATTTCTCCTCATTCATTTCTATTGTTGAGGATGGTGTCGATCGTGAATCGTTTTGACTCTTTTTGTGGCATGCTCATGACCATTTTCACTCGATGGTTTCATTTTAGTCGTTCTATTTAATTCTATCGTGCACAGTTGGTGGTGATCATGGATGAAGTTTGAGTCTGTGTTATTTCAATTTTTTGTGTGTTGCGCATGATAGCAATGATCAAAAATATATTTTTTAAATATCTGGAATCATTTGGTTTTCCTGTTTATTTCTATTGCACCCAGTGGCGATAGTCAAGACTTTTGACTCTCTGGATTATTTCTAGTCAATCTGTTTATTTCTTTTCAGTGCCGGGTGGTGATAATCCTGACTCATTTCTACTCACGGGGTGATTTCAAGTCTTTGTTTTATTTCCCCGTGCGTGTCAGGTGCTCTCGGGTCGAGATGTGGAGTATCACATCTCCACCAATCACGTCAAACGAACATTTAAGGAGCTGCGACACCAAGACGTCATCCCGTCCATGCTTGGCTTCGACCTGTCTGTTACCCACGGCAACAACGAGGTCGGGTCCATTGAAGGGCGCGCACCATTAATCACAACGAAATTTCAATTTCTGTCTCTGACCACTTTGCCCCTCAGAGTCGTAAATTGGTCAACCAGCGCCTCCTCCTGGCCTGGGACATCCCGGCGGTCAACGGGATCATTCACGTGATCGACGCGCCGCTCACGGCTCCGTCAGCTCAGGTGAGCCCAATGATTATTAATTTAGAAAGAAAAAACAACTACATGGCTTTGGCTTAAAGTCCTTTTAGCTTAATCCTAACAAACAATGGAAAACGCCATCGAGAGGCTAACCAATAGTATCTACAGTATGTGGTGGTTTGAGCAACAGCTATTTGAACACACGTAGACAGACGATATCTACTCACTGGCATATATTCTTTATCCTCTGTAAAGAATGATTCGTATGACTGCATCTCATGGTGTCAGTTGTGAAACTGTTTGTGAAGGAGTAGCGGAATGTCAATTTGAATTGAAGCAAAAAGTGGGGCCAAATTTTTTTTTTTTAACAAAATTCTTTAAAAAAACAACACATTTTTTGAAAGGCTTGAACTGAAGAATGTGCTTTCCAATTATTTTCAGTGCAAAAAATCATTTTGAATGAATGAAACCCGTAACTCAAGGCACCACTGTTTGGCTCTATATAAAAAATATAAATATGCATAAACATAGCTGAATGAATGAAACCCGTAACTCAAGGCACCACTGTACGTTTGCTCTATATAAAAAATATAAATATGCATAAACAGAGAATTCCTCAAATTTCCCTTCTTTTGTTAAACATGGACAAAACAAATGGACGTGTGACCCAAATCTAGTTTTGTCATTTCCAAATTTTCGACCAGGTTTCTGTCAACCTGGACCAATTGTCATTCACGCGTTTTGGCGGCCATTTTGAAATGCAATGGCCACCGTCCGTTCCTTTAAATTGGTTTGAGTCACTGAGTGGTCGTTGAGTTATATTTCACCTTTCAGTTCAATCATGCATTGACATGTTTTTCTTGAAATTTGTTCATCAACCTTTATTCAGATTTTTCATGTTTTTTTCTATTCAAGCACATGTGGAAATTGTTACAGCACTTTAGAATAGTGCTAAATATATGTTTGGCCAATAATTGTTCTTGTTGATCAGAATGGTAATAGTTGAAGTGCGAAGTTGTTGTTTTTTTTCCCCCACTGGTACTTGGAACCACTGCTCGAAATCATTCCTGAATGGTCTGTCTTCTGGTCGTCATGGTTACCAGCTCGTTTCGCTGAAGTGCCGTTATCCGGTCGATTGATGTGTGTGCGTATTTTTCTCTGGTGGCCAATCCAGGCTCCCCGCCACGCTTCACGCGGCCACGCCCACTCCAGCGGCACTGTGTCGGCCATCTTGGTGTCGCTGCTGCTGACCGGAGTGGCGGCAGGGATCGGATACTACGTCTTCAAACACAAAACGGATGCCTTCAGATTTCAGTACTTCAAAGTGAGACGCACGCGTGCATACACGGGGGTGGGGCTGGTGGGCTTGTCAATTGTCGCAGCTGCCCTATTAGTCGAGGACACGTGACGATAGACGCGAGAGCTGCCGCCAGAGCATCTTTTTTATCGTCTCGACGATACATATCGTCATATCGCCCAGCGCTAAAATGGAGACTTTAGACTGTTGTGCTTGTACAAGGTCATCGAGCCGCAAACAACTAACGACTCTTCCTCTCGCGAATCAGAATGACGACGAGGACAATCCGTCGGGTGGCCCGTCCAAACCCGCCCTGGTTTCCATCCCCAATCCTCTGTACAGCGGCTCCAGAGCCTTCGCCGAACCTTTTGGGGTGAGTCGTCTAGACGCCCGACTGTCAGTCTCACATCACCAGCGATCGGTCGGTCCTGTGACTCCTTCCTCTTGACATTGACTTCCCCTCCCACATGGCAGGAGAGCGGTCAGGGGGCGGAGCCGGCAGAACCCGAGGAACCTCCAAAGATCTTGGACCTGGACCAGTAAAAGCGTTTGTTTGCTCGCCGGTTGACTTTTTTTTTTTTTTTAATGGCCATTTCTTGTGTATCCAAAAATCAAAAGCTGTCGCGCATCAGGAAGACAAAGTGATTGTCAATAAAGGTTTTGCACTAATCGTTTTCTACCAACCATGCGTTGCATGACTCTATGTCCCTACTTATCTCAGGTCAACAGCCCCTTTCAAGCCAGGTGCTAACCCAAACAGTTGCGCTATGTGGAGTCTTGATGCTGTGTGCATCCATGTTTTGGGCCAACATCTGCCTTAACAAAGTAAACGTGCACACACGCACACGCGCACACACACACACACACACACACACACACAGGGTTTGGCTATAAAAGAAAAAGTTTTCTTGCAAAACATTGTATTTGATTAAAACCAGGTTTGACACCCAAACCGAATGAAAATGGCGGATGATGAGGTTTGGACCTGGACTTTTCTAATTTACCGAAATCACACCTTAGCGCTATGATGTTCATCTTGTCTACTTGTGGTTAAATTAGGTTTAAGGTTTGAGGACCTTGCTGTTCCATTACTTTTGCACTGTATCATTTTGAAATAGTCTAGCACAAGTTCAGTTTTGGGCTCACATGTCACACTCTTGGATCCTGGACGGTGATTTCTGAGAACAACCCAGATATAGGACTATCCTGGGGTCTTTTCTTTAGGGGGGAAAAAAAATCTTCAGTGGAAAAATGCAACCAAGGGGGAGAGGGCAAAAGCACTATTTACACAACCATACACAAAGGACAAATAGACACAAACACACAAATTCACATAACATGCAGGCACACACCGACACAAATTTCAGAAAAAAAAAACCTACACAAACAAATTCATGTCAACACGAATGCACAGAAACACAAAAGCAGGAAACCCAAATATACACACAATCTCACACGAAAACACACATTCACAAACACAAATGAAAATTAAAAATACCCCGAAAACACAATCACGCACACACACGCACACACGGCGGTCGCGTGTGTGTGTGTTTCGCGGTGTCATGAATCATTGATGGCGTTGGACGTCAGCAGTGCGAATGTGCTGAGCTCGTCACGAAAGAGCCACGGCCGTACGTGACACGAGATGTCCACACAAAAACAAACATTACGCAAAAGCGCACGCAAAAACACAAGCACGGTCGGTCACGTGATCCAAAGTAAATCGAGGTTCTCAACTCAAAATCACCAAGAGTCATTTCAGGCACCGAATTATTGGAGATGCCAGGGGCTGTTGAGTGCGACACCATTTTGTGGAATCCGAATAAGAACATGACGATAGAGTTTTCTATCCTGAAAACGTTACCTACCATTAATGATACAACTTGCAAGCAAACAAACAAAAGGCCTTTTAACATTACAGCTAACGTTAACATTGTTCGCATTTTTAACATAGAAAATGTTTGTCTTTGACTGAGCAAATTTACACGACAGTATTTTAAATTCTGAAAACGCTAACCATGTTGCTTAGAATATGTTTGCAAACACTGAAAAAGAAGTACAAATACATTCACCCGATAAACCATGAGAGCGTGGAGTCCAATAATGCTAACACCAATGTTAGCATTTGAAAACGGCAGCCATAAAACATGCAGGCTACATATTCATCTGATCAATGACAATAGCAGCTTTCAGCCTCAAAATGCTAACATTTGAAGTCCTGGAATGGAAACACCGACAACTATGAAAACAGATCACATGTCACACGTAATGCGATGAAACATTTTCTTAGAGCAGCTAGCTATCGTGCTGCTAACCGCTAGCCCCTTTGCTTTGTTGCTTATTGGGGGAGGAGGTTGGCGAGAATCAACACGTGCGAGCAGAGCAGCCACGTTTATGACCCATGGTTTCCTCGTCCTCTTTTGCACTTCGGTCATGTTTTATTTCTTTCTTTCTTGTATTATGGCTTCCACCCCTTCCCTCCCCCTGAACGCTGGAGGCTGGAACCAAGGTCAAAGATTCCCTACTCCCTCCTCACCAGATAGGGATTTTTATACAGTGCTGTGAAATGGGATTTGCCCCCTTCCTGATTTCTGTGTTCTTTCCATATTGAGCACATATAAAGGTTTCGGTTCATCAAACCAATTTTAATCTCACACAGAGACCACCCAAGTAAAAACAAAATGCCATTTCTACACGACAATTTAAGGCACCCCAACAAAAAATAAATAAAATAAAATCCATGTGAAAAAGTGATTGACGCCGTCTTGTTAACAACCCAATGATTTTTTTCTGCAGCCGCAACTGTCCGTTGCAGTCGGATTTTGTCCTTTTTTGTGGCGGACCCGAACCAAACTGCGATAGGCGAACACAGGACTGATTCGATGACTGCTGTCTAGAACTGTCTCAGCAGCTCCTGCGGCAGGTCGTGCTTCCTCAGCAGCCTCAGGAAGTACATCCTCTGCTTGGCCTTTTTTCAGGACGGAGTTCATGTTGGCCTCCTACTTCATGTCCCGAGAGACCTTGATTCCCAGGCACTTGAAGGTCTCGACGCTTGACGGAGGGCAGTTGGATCGTGTGAGGGGCAGCTGTGGCCACAAGGATGTTTCCTCAAGTCCACCAATCATCTCTACAGTCTTGACCGAGCCAACTGGTCAGCGCAGACTTTCAGGTAGGAAAGGGGGACACCTTATCGGGCCCCAGGGCCTTCTTCTTCTTCTGCTGCTGCTTGAAGAGCCGTCTCACGTCCTGTTTTGGGATCTCCAGACCAGGAAATGGGGCCTGGGGTGTGAATTAAGGTAGAGGCGAACTCATGTGGTGAGTGGAAAGCGTTACAGTTTAGAAACAGCGACTCCCAAGTCCTGGCTGCAGTGCACGTTGAGTTTCGTGACATCCGTGCACCGTTCTTTGTTGATATAGAAGCATATTCCAGCACCTTTTGATTTCACTGATAGCTCCGTGTCGCGTCCTGGTGGCGGTCGCTGAGACGGGTTTCGGTGAAGCAGAGCGCAGCAGAACGCGGAAGAAGTTCATCCATCTTGTTTGACAGAGATTCGCGAGATGGATCGATGGAAGCGGGGTTCGAAATCCACGCTGACGTAGCTTGACACGAGCACGCCGGCAAACCAGTTGAAAAACAAACACTGTAGGCTACGCACCGGTTAGCATTGTTGTTTTGGCATGAGCCGTTCTGCTTTGACTCCCAAGAATTCTGATTTGGGATTCTTGTTTTAATGGCCAATTCACTTCTCTATTTGAGTCACGGACCACAGATTCATGCACACATCAAGTGAATTAGCCAACGAGTGAATAACTCCCAAGAAAGTCTTCATGCCCAAGAACCGGAATATTTTTGTGACTTGGCACGTCACTGGTTATTTTACTTTTCTAGTGACCGTCGGTTTCTCACTTTTTTTCCAAGATGCATTGTGGGTTACATGAGGGCACTTATATAGGTGATAATCTCTACTCACGACGCATTCCAACAGCACCACAAAATGGCAACCTCGCAATATAGGGCACTCTGTAGCGGCTAGCGAGAGGAAGCAGTTGTGCGGGAAAACATCAAAGCGGCGGAGTGGTGGTTTTCATTCGAGTGCGCGTGACGCCGCCGCTCGGCTCTCCTCCCGCCTGGGCTCCCGCCCGTCTGCCTCCCTTCCCCCCACCACACAAAGAGCGAGCGCCGACACTAACGAGTGCAACTGGTTTTGCCCGAGAAGTGACGCGATGGCGGCAGCAGCAGCTGGGGGGGGGAGGTTGCGTTGGGAGGAAATGTGGAGGAAGGAAGCGAAGACGTTGACTGACCTGCTCTATCGCGGCGGCTAGTGGCTTGGGAATACAGGAAAACTAATAAAATAATACGTGTATTATGACAAGATGCACTGTATGTCCCAAACTGAGCAGGAGGGCAGCCATTTTGTTTTGGGCAAAAATCCTACGAAAAACACGACTTTTCGAAGCAAGACTTGGCAGAAAAAAAAAAATCAGCCCCTGTTACTGGATTTGGAATTGGTGTGATAGGATGCAGGAAAAAAAGTCTCAAGAACCTTCTCGCTGGTCTGCGAGAAGACGCATCTCAACAACCCATGCCGAAAACTTGAAGAGGAATTCAATCATTTATGTTTGAAGTGGCCATTTTGGGGTAGCACTTGACAAACTGCTCCCAGGAAAATTGAAATGAACCCCAATAAGAAGCAGGCATTCAACACAGGGTGACGGAAACTTGCCAAGCTTTTTGGCTGAAGTCATCAATCTGGTTGGAACAAGTAAAAATGGCAAAAAGCCAACAAATCAACATGAACATGGTGACTCCACAATTTCCATACCAACTAGTTCGATCACTTACGCAACGTGGGAGCCAATTATATCAACACGCTCTCACGCCGAGCTGATTGTCCAGGGCCATGCATTAGCACAGTTAGAAAACAAACAAAATAATTCAGCCCTGACATCACTTTCACCAATCGACACAAAATTAGGTAAACATGTCTATTAAAGCAGCGGGTGCTTTCAGTGTCGTCTCTAAATTCCAGAAGACCCCGAAGGCACCCAGGGTGAGACAATGGCGTTTTGTTATTTGTCCAGGTTGGGTCGAAATACCAATGGATCCAATGTATAGGCATCGCGGCAGTGATCTTGTTGAATATTGACTGGTTATTATGAATGAGGAAAATTGGCACCCCACAATATTATACTTCATGTAATTTACAGCAATTATCTAATGCAATAAAAACAAAAAAAACTCTTTCGGCACATATGCTGCTCATGTCGGTCATTGTCTCAGATGCACTGCTTTACAGTAACCCTCGTTAAATGGCAAATTACTTCTGTGTGAAACAAGAAATTAGCAAATTAATTTGTGTCAGAAGCATAACTACCATGTTATCAGTAAGAAACTTGCAACGATAACAAAACCAGTCGTTTTCACGTCGAGAAAAAAAAAAAAAGAACAAGGTCTCTAGGACTTAACCCTGAGGGACACCACTATATTTGCAATGTTCCAATCCTGAAACATGGCATAAGACGGGGGTCACCCCCCCCCCCAATTAAAACATTATGACTGGTTTTCAGAACAGTTTTATTGAACAAAAAACTTTTTGAAAGCTCACGTAGGAAAGTTTCTTACACGCATTTCACAAATAAGATAAAGAAAGATAGATATAAAAAAATAAGAACAATCAAATTTGAGGTGAGCAGCGGAAAACAGACTCTTAAGCAAAAAACTGTCAACTTTGATGGTCCAAAAAAAATGGTGTGGAGGGGAGTGGTGGAGATGTCATCAGATTGGTTTGGACACGAGGAAACGTCTTCTTCACCTCTGATCAATTATAGCAAACAGATTTCGGGTTTTTTATACCAAAAGGGTGACTTCAGATTTTGCAAACATTTGTATAGCTTTTGCACCTCATTCCGCACCCACGCCAAAGTACTACCGACAGTGTCTGTTTCCTCGTGGAACAAAAAAGGAACACGTTGCGAAGGACAGACACTTCGACCCCATCAGGAAGCAAAGTGCCACTGACGTGGATCCCGATGCCTTCCTTTACCGCCCAATGACAACTCTACAAAAAAGGAAGACCAACTCAAGTTTTGCTCGGATTTAGGATACTTGTTTTATTGGGAGACCCGTCGCCACCTCTTTGTGTTCTTCAATTTTTACGGAAGCACAGTGTTGACTTCCATCCTTAAAAACCAAACGGTGATATTCTTCAATTGGGTATGGGAATACTTTCCAAAGAACGGTGAGTTAAAAATATTTAGGCCACGAGAAATGGCAACGCGAAAACTCCCTTGGAAATACAGAAGTGGGCAGAGGTTGAAAATGTAACCAACATTCAGCGGAAAGGAATTTCCCAGCCTGCTAGGAAAAGCAACTCCCTACTTCGAATGCCTTTCAAGGAACCCCGACTTTCAGACACGACCTGCCACACTTCAGACATAAAAAAAATGAAAACCTTGACAGAATGTTGCTGCTAAGGGGTATTCCGGTAGAAACTGACAAATGTGTAAGACAATGACCCGAATAAAGCAACGCGTAAGCTCGGAGGGACTGTCAGTTTGAGTTCTGGTATCGGAAGTCTCTCAGCGCGTGGTTCAGCGGGCAGATTTGGATCACGGGAGACAGGTTGACCTGCAGGATTTTCTGAGCTTTACATCGGGCTTCGTCCACCGAGCGAGAGTCGTCCACTTTCACGATCTTAGACCCCAAGAGCGTCTTGTCTCGCCAGCGGTTTCTCTGCCGAGTCGGATGTGGCAGTTCTTTGGGGCCCTGTCCATTCTGGCGGAGGACGTTGCCACCCCAGCCGTTGCTGGTATGCTCCGTGTGAGTCTGTGGGAAACCTCGGCCGTTGGCGTAGAACACGGGTGCAGAGTCGCCAACGAGTGCGCCATCCAGTCGGAGGGGGCAAGACAGGCTCTTCTGGCTGAACAAGGCCACGGCTCTGGTGGACGCCCCGCCACCATTCTGGGAAGGCTGCGACGGTATTCCTGAAAGTGCTGGAGGTGGCTGCTTCTGCAAAAAGACAGCTGGAGGTGTCTTGCGGGGTAAGTCCCACGTGGTTTGGATCTGGAGTCTGGCCGTGTGGCAACCAGACAACCCTTTGATATTGGTCAGTCTGAGGCACGACTGTACTGGCGGCGCCTCAGACATCTCCAAAGTCCTTACGGGGGTCTTATTGCAGACAACAGTTTGGTGGTCCGTTAGTTGCTCCGGAGGCGGAACCCCCTGGATTCTGGGGTTTCCCCTTTGAAAGACATTCCAGGAAGGGTGCACCTCTCTTTTCTTAACTCGAACCCTTCGCCGCTTTTTGGCTATCGGCCTGACATTCCGGCTGGGCGGCTTGAGCATGTCCACAGTCAGCGGCTTGTTTATGGACGAGCGGTAGCCATAGACGTCCTTGCTACGCAGCACGGTGGGCTTGTGTCCCTCCTCGCTCAGCTCCTGCAGGAAGGTGACGAGCTCTTGGGTGCTGGAGAGATCCCGGGACATGGGGCTAAGGATCTTTACCGCTTCCAGGAGCACACTGTGGCCGGCTGACTCGATTCTGCACCAAGAGTGAACCGCCCGCTGCTCCTCATTGGCAAATTCCAACGGCCGGCCGACCGCAGGACCTCGTGCTCCATCAGCCATGTTAGCAATCCTAGCCAAGAAAAAGACAAACAACAATCACACAACTCAAATGACCTTTCGTCATAGACTGGACTTAGTTGGGCACCCAAAGACAAGACTCCACAAACAGACTGTCAACTAGGATCCTAATTTTAATCAGTTCAAAGGGGAAATGAGGACTGATTGACACCTCCTGACTATATGACCTGTATGAACGACTCTACCCAGCCTTTGAGGGTATCGTACTTGCACAAGTTCGACCGGCCTGACGCGGGTACCACACGAATTTGTCAAGTTACGACAAAGGGGACAACTGCTGGACCAGATCAGAAAGAAACCGGTATTACCCTCACCAAAAGACACAAGCAGAGCTACATGCCAAAAGTACTCAGAAGAAAATGTCACAAGTGACAGAGCACTTATTAGGGAGACTTTACAATGGATCTGGAAACAAAAGCAAACTTGTACCGAGACGAACCGAAACAAAGGATTTGGTCAAAGTCGGATTTTTGTGTCGTTCAGTTCAAATATTTGAGACCCTGACTGCAGACACAACTCATGATTATCTGCATTCATATTTCAGTCCTGGCTTTTGTCAGTCTACCGGGGTGCTCTGGAAAATATTGGTGCTCCTGTACTCCGGAGACCAGATACAAGACTTACTGAGACAGAGTCCACCTGATTGATGCATAGGCACCTGAGACACGATTTTGGAATGTCATTCTGTCTTCAAACTAGTCTTAGACAAATAAAGAAGCACATGGTCAACACACGCAAAGGCAGCCATGGCCTGGAATGTCCAGGACCGAACGATCAGAGATGAGCATCTCCTGTTTTGCCCAATGTCAGACTGGATAGCTTGGAAGTGGCCATGAAAAGGGTAAGCGGTCAAAAATGGACAGCTTGCTCCTTCTTCCCCAAACAGGCAACAATTTGGCCACAGATGATCCAAGGAACCTTCAGATTAGTCAGAATCTACTTGATAGCATCGTCCTCCAATAAGATCAGCAAAAGTTGATCAATAGTCAAGAGTCAAAGGATGCCAGGATACCAAAGCAGAAGAGCCCCCTATGGAAACTTTGCTTCCTCCAAGTATCTATTCGTAAAGATATTACAAAGAAACATAACTAGAGTGGTGGATGCAGAACACCTGGTTATAATTTTGGCTCTTGGTACAAACCATTTTGGAGCAAAAAGGGGGTTGGCCTCTGGACAAAATTGACAAGTCAAATTAAAGCCCGTTCACAGCCGTCTTTTTCTGGTCTCGATGTCCTGTGTGTGCGGTACAGAATCGGGATGGTGGATTCAAACTGACCTGCAAATTTGCCGGCATCCACAGAGTTGTGCCATTCAAAATACGTCATTTTTAGCTGATTGCTTTCAGCTAAAAAAGGATCAAGTCCCCCCCCGCCCCCTGAGTTTCTTTTAATCAAAAAGCAACAACAGTAAAGGCTAAAAAAACAAACAAACAAAAGAAAATACGAGTGAGCTTTGGATGTTGATGCCGCTTATGACAAAAGACAATGCCATTTCGCCTGTGCCTTTCACACATAACCAAGTGAGGCGGAAGATTACAACCAACAGATGCTACCTTTCACACAGGCAACTCGGAATCCCGCCTTGAGATTTCAACACAAGAGGGCGGGGGAAGGGAGCGTCAAGTGTTAAATTTCACACTCCCCCCTCATTCACACGGGGAAAAGCCCTAAAAAAATGCCAGCTAAGGCGTGAAAGGGGATACAGACCATGAACCAACAAAGCAGGCCACTTTTACGAGTAGTTAGCGCATTGGACTTTTACAAAAACTAAAAATAAAAAAGCCCATCAGCTCTTCAAACCATTTTGCGTTTGGTCTCCAAAAAATTAAACAGTTCAACCCTTTGAAACGCAGGTGGCCATTTTGTTCAGGCATTTAAAGCTCCATTTTCCGATCCGCATATCTTCACGAGGGTCACGGTGGGTGCTGGAGCCTATCCCAGCTGTCTTCAGGGACACCCTGAACTGGTTACGAACCAATCGCAGGGAACACAGAGACGAACAACCATCCGCACTCAAACTCACACCTAGGGACAATTTGGAGTGTTCAATCAGCCATGCATGTTTTTGGAATGTGGGAGGAAACCAGAGTACCGGGAGAAAACGCGCGCAGGCACGGGGAGAACATGCAATGTCCACACAGGGAGGCCGGAGCCGGGATCGAACCCACGACCTCTGCACTGTGAGGTCAATGCGCTAACCTTTGGACTACCGGGCCGCTAAAGGCGCTGCCAATTTTGGTAATAGAAACAAAGCACAATAACGACATAAAAACACACATTGGAAATCTTTTAACGTTTCACGTACTATAAGGATGTGAAAAAAAAACAACCAAATAGTAACAGTTCCCGCATTTTATTTCTGAAAAATAGCTCAACAAATTGGAGCAGATGTGGCCATTTTGTTTTGGCATTTAAAGTTGGCTTCGCAACTGCGTTATTTCACGTGACATAAACGAGAACAATGACGTCTTCAGAACTGTTTTACTGTTTGGTCACAGAAAAGTAATAGCTCATCCATTTGGAACACAGGAGGCCATTTTGTTCTGGCATTTGTTGAGCAATAGCACTGCTTTTTCGCATAGTATGAATGACTACAATATCGATTTAAAAACACGATGGAACCGTTTTTGTGTTTGGTCTCTGAAAAAAGTTATAGTTTTTTCAGAGACCAAACTGTTTTGTTCAGTTAATATTTGCAGCGAATAAAATACAATTACTTTGCACGCTTTCATTGTAAATAAAAAAATGTGGATGATCTTGGAAATGAAAACCAATTCTTATCCTTTCGGCTTTTTCCTGAAAAACAGTTAATCAGTGATTATTAAGAAGAATGTGTTTTAATATCTTTTGTGTACACGAATGTTCTTTATCCGAGCAGAAATATCGTTTTATTAAATGGGTACCAAAATATTTGGTAGTTGCGCGCTAATTGAGTCTCCAGAAAATAAAAGCCAACCATGTGCAACGCAGGTGGCGGTTTTGTTCTGCCATTTTGTTCAACAACAAAACTGCGGTTTCGTGCAATATACACAACTAGTCTAAAACACAATATTTAAGGCACAACGACATTTAATTTACAATCCGTTTTCATCTGAGGACACTTTTAGTGGGAATAAAACTTCAGCAAAGGGCTAGCCAGCCGTCGCTACGTCGGGTACACCCTGCTCTCGGGGGCCCCCTATCGGAATGGAGCCATCAAATCCAGACTCCATTCTAATTTTTAATATAAGTGTTTGTTTTCGGCTCACCGGCTCCACGCTGACCACCTCGCATACAACTTTAATGGCTTGGGCGATAGGCGTCGCCTCTTTTTTTACGGGCGTGCGGGTGTCAAGCTTCCCCTCGCGGCCGAGGAGGCGGTCGCGGCGGTGGAGTGGCTCTGGCCGGCCAGCTCAGCCCCGCCAGTGCAGCCCAGTCAGTTCAACTCCGTCCTTCCGCTCGCTACGCCCGACGTATGAAGGTCGACCAAACGACGTGCAAAAGTGAGGGCCCGAGGCGGAATTACCTCTTCGCCGTGCTGCCTCGGCGTCCTACGGTCGCCGCCGCGCTGACGCTCCACCGTAAAATGGCTGCGACGAGAGCGAAGCGGCTGACTGAGGCAGTCGGGGAGAAAGGAGAGGGGGCGGGACACGAGGCCACAGAGGGGTGGGGGCAGGGAACTGGCCCGACAAATGTGAGGAATTCCTCCAAAATTATCCCGTCTGATAACACGACCAAACACACTGAAGACTGGCGAAACAGCGCTTTAGACAAAGACGTAAAAAATTACATATACAAATACATTTAAAAAATAGTCTGGAAATACGACGCGGATGTTAAGCCCCTACGTCATAAACAGAGGGCGGGGCTTTGGTGATTTTCGTATTTGTAGCCAAAAGTCACGTCTATACGGAAGAGGATTAGGGCCAATGAAAAGAAAAAAAAAAGGTTGGCAAGATTCTGACTTTAAAGTCAGAATTCTGACTTTAATCTCAGAATTCTGACTTTAAGAGTTTCCTAATTTTAACAAAGCAGAAAGAGAGACGCATTTTCACGAGGGAAGTCGAGAACTTCTACAAAAAGATATACATATATAGTCATACTTCTTTGGTCAAATTGGGGCAGTGCCCCACCACGTCTAAACAAAAATTACAGCTACTTTTATCAAGTATCAAGTACAACTTTATTGTCAAATGTGCTGTATGTAGATGAAATTTCCTCCCTCTTAACTTACAGACAACAAGAGGAGCCGCTACGGGTGCCGCGCCGCCATCAAAAGAACACTTAACATAAAATGACAAAATAATACAACACAACACATAAAACATCATCAATATTCTATCATTTTAACATATTGGGTATATTTTTTTAAAAATCACAGACACTAAGGTTGAGCCATATTGTCGTGCACTGGCATGGACTATTTTCATTTTCATATTTCTTAAAGTAACAATTGTACGTTATGGTGCAAATTGCACAGTGCCCCACCACATCCATCAGGATGTGCATACCTTATGATAAAGCGCCTGAACTGTGCCATGAGTATGACTTATTGTCGAAGGTGTGAGTCATGGAGGCCTACCTATTGGTGTCATGTGTGGTATTATTCAATTGGGTAGTACAACCTGTGGCTCCCACTAAAAGGTGAAAAAAATCATAGAAGCAGGGTTCACGGTTTCAAATTTAGGTTTCGAGCCAATGTTAGGGTTTCAAAGTAGGGTTTCAAGCCAGAGTAGAGGGTTCAAACTTGGGTTTTAAGTTGGGCTGTGGGTCCAGAGATGAAGAGTGGAATCCAAAGTAGGGGTTTAAACCATTTTTGGTGGGTTTTCAAAGCACGGTTTAGAGCAATTGGTAGGGTTTCAAAGTTGGGTTATGTTTTCGAGGTAGGGTTTCTGCTCTGTGAGGGTAAACGCCAAAATGGGATTTGCTGTTTCTTGATCTTATTTTTAGAATGAGGCAAAGCGTTTTTTTGAAGGACTTTATTTCTTTGAGTTGAGTGTTTTGGTGGCAAGGCGGCGGAGCCGCAAATAGACGTGGAATGTTTTGGTTTTCGTTTGAAAGGCCTCAGCAGGCGTCGGCTTTGCATACACGTCTGCAGAAGGTCCAGTGGTGCTCCACCGTGTTTTCGTTGGCCCGCTCGCTCATGTGGTGAACGCGGGAGTTGCGCATGCTAAAACCCTGAAAAACAAAATGGCACGCATGTGGAATGCCCTGAAATGATCAACACTATCAGGAAACATAGGCAAAGGGTGAGGGTTTAAAGGAGGGTTTGGGAAAGGGGTAGGATTTCAAGACAGGGTTGGGTTTTAAATTAAACTTTCAAATTACGGATTCAAATTAGGGATTCAAGACAGGGTTGGGATTTCAAAATTGGGATTTATTGAAGGATTATGGTTTTCAGACAGGATTAGGGTTACAAATTACGATCTCAAATCAGGATTAGGGTTTGTAAACAGCAGTTTGACGTTGGGTGTCATGACAGGTTTAGTGTTTCAAAATGGGGATTCAAGGCAGGGTGGGGTCTTGAAAGTGGGGATTTAAGGACAGGGTTTAAAAAAAGGGTTTTAAACTAGGATTAGGGTTGCAAAGTACAGTTTTTATCGAGGGTTAGGTTGAGAGTTAAGGTTCTTGGAGTTTAAGAAAGGGTTAAGTTTTCAATGTATGGTATTAAATCAGGATTAGGGTTTCAAAGTAGGGTTTCAGGACAAGGTTAATGTTTCAAAACTGAGTTGAGGATTCAAGTTTTGGTTTCAAACCAGGGCTAGAGTTTTTAAGTAGGGTTTCAAGCCAGAATTGGAGTTTCAATTTATGGTTAGATTTTGAATGTAAGGTTTGAAGTCAAGGTTCGAGTTTCAAATCTGGGTTGGGGTCAGTATTCTGGTTTGAAATAGGGTTTCAAGTCCTGATTAGTGTTTGAGATCTTGGTATCAAACCTGGGTTGACGTCTCAATACAGGGTTGAAAGTAGGGTTCTGGATCGAAGCTTTTTCTTTGTTGTCACCACAGAAGAGGAAAAAAGCGATGCTAACCATAGAATTGAACGGGGAAATAAATACGACTTGTGGCAAGGTAGGGAGGTGCGCGTGCGTTGGTGCATCTACCGCTTTGGAGATGAAGTCCAGCAAGCGTACGCGAAGGCTGACTTCCTGCTGGTGGTCGCAAGGGCCAAAGGTGAAGGATACCTGGTAGTCGCCAGTGTCCATCATGTGCTTGTTCCACTTGCTGAAGCTGCACAAGATGGACGACAACACACTGTGGACCTACACACACATACACAAAGTAAGGTTTGAAGTTAGGCTTTCCAATTAGGTGTCAAGTGTCTCATTGTAAAAGAGGGTTTTAAAGTACGGTTTGAAGCCAGGGTCAGGGTTTCAAACCTGAATGAGGGTTTTCATTTGGGTTTCTACGGGTATCAAGTCAGCATGAGGGTGTCATGTTAAGTTTCCACTGAGCGTTTCCATCCAGGATTGGGGTTTTGAGCCTGTGTTAGGGTTTTAATTTAGGGTTTGGTGCCAGGGATTAGATTTTAAGTAGGATTTAATTTAGGGTCAGGGTTTCAAAGAAGGGCATGTGCTCAAAATGTGGGTTTCAAATCAGGGTTAGGGTTTGAAGCTATGGATAGGGTTTCAATTTGTGGTTACAAGACATGGTTTGAAGGCAGGGGAGGGGCGACGGCGCACCTTGGTGGTGACGGTGAGCTGCGTGATGATGACGGCCACCGGGTTGGAGTACTTGGAGAGCTTCCTGGTGCTGCAGAGCTCCAGCAACTGCTCGTGCGAGCCGGGCGAAGGGGGCGGCCTCCGTCGCAGCTGCGGCGGGGGCGCCCTGGGGTCTCCCAGCCGCTGCAGCAAGGGCTCCAGCTGGTAGAAGTCCGCCTCCTTGCGCAGAAGCTCCACCTCTTTGAAGTCGCACGGCAGCGTCAACTCGGACGAGCGGAGGAAGTTCAGGATGTAACTGCAGAGAGAAATGAACACCCTACCTTGAGAAACTAACCCCGGCTTGAAACCCTAACTTGGAAACCCAAACTCACGTTTAAAACCCTACCCTAACTCTGACTTGAAATACAGTACTACTTAAAAACCCAAATTCTACTTAAAAACCTTACATTGAATCCTTTACCTTAGCTTGAATCCCTAACTCTGAGACTCTCATTTGAAACCCTACTTTGAAATGCTAACCCAAGATTAAAACCGAAATTTGAAATGCTAACACTAGATTACAACTCTAATTTAAAATCCTAACCCTATCTTGAAACCATACTTTGAAACCTTAACCCTAGTTTGAAACCTTAAAGCCAGTTGGAAACCCCACTTTGAAGCCCACACCCTATCTGAAAACCCTACTTGAAACCCTAACCTTGGTTCAAACCCCTAATTTGAAACACTAACTCTAGTTTCAAACCCTAACTCTAGCTGGAAACCCTACTTTGAAACCCTAACCCTGGCTTGACACCCTACTTTGAAACCCTACGTACTGAAAGAGCGTCCCGTCGCGGTCGATGAAGTAGTTCCCACTGGCGTCCCTCAGAGTGGGCACATCCCCCCGAAACATGGCCCCCAACATGGAGTCCGGGTAACGCCTCAGTGTCGTCAACGACGTGCTGTACAGGCAGCCGCCCACATTCAGGGTCACCTCCTCGCCCATCTTCACACACACACACACACACACACACACACACACACACACACACACACACACACACACACACACTTAGCATCATCCCGCCACATTTTCTTGCTCTTCACTTCCGAGTGTGTGGGGTGACGCACGCTCGTGTTTTTCTCATTTACCACGACGACCCATCCATAAGTTCAGCGGGCAGACCCTGTTTCTCTCGCATACAACAACCAACAACACTGCTGCACTGTTTGCACAGCAAACCCAACTTTCATAAGTAGTTGCTGGCTGCGCTTCCACAATTGAACCCCACAAAATTTCATACAATATATCCATTTGAAACCATAATGCTTTTTAAAAACCAGAACGTTGGCTTGAAACCCTACTTTGAAAGCTGAGCTTGTCTTAAAAGCTGAACTTGAAATCATATCCCTTATTTTACAATACCTAATTTGAACGCACACTCCTTGTTTAAGACCCTAAAACAGGTTTTCAACCACCATCTGAAATCCTACCATTGCCTCGAAATCTGACTTTGAAAGCCTAACCTCGGCTTCATACCCTACCACTTCTTTAAAACCGTCATTGAGACCACAGCCCTTTTTGGAAAACAAGCCCGGCTTGAAATCTAACCCTTGATTAAAACCCTAAATTGAAAGGCCTGCCCTTGTTTTGAAGCCCAAACCCTGGCTCTAAACCCGAACCCTCCTTTCAAACCTATCACTTACAACCCCAGCTCTTGTTAGAAACCCTATCCCTTGTTTAAAACCCGACTTTGAAACCCAGCTTGAAACCCTAGCCCCTTTTAAAAACCTTAAGTCTTTGTTTAGAACCCTAACCCTGGTTTGAAACTCTACTTCAAAGCCCTAACAGTGGGTTGTATATTACAGTTGATTTCTCCGTTATGCGTTAATTAATTGTGCCGAAAGTGCTGCGAGAAAATACGCATGCGGAATTAAAACACCCGTAACAAAAGAGGCTAGGCGGCAGCTGTGCTTTTCTGCTATGTTAGCAAGTTAGCACAGTAAAGAGCGTCGGAAAATGTTGACAAACAATACCAATGCGCCTCTTCCGATAACGACGCCATCAGCCACTTAACAAGCGAAAATGCGTTTGCGGCTGTCGCTGGCTTCGTCCATTTATTTTCCCCGAGCGCATGCGGGCGACCCACTTCTGGCGAGACGCTTCAAAATAAGATATGTTATTACGAACTTGTGAAGTCACAAGAATTTGAATCAACAAAGTTAGAGCATCAAAACATCAACAAACTTTCGGTAGTTGTCCTATCAGCTGTTTTTTAACGAAACAAAAAATTCCAGGGGACAAAGAAAAGGGGGGAAATATAAATTAAACCAGTGGGTAGACATACAGTATCTTCAGATATTTTTTTTCTTAGATGAAAGGTGGGAAAAATAAATAAAACCCAAGAAGAAACATATTTTGTTAAAAACATTGGACTCTTATTGTCAGTTATTCATGATAAATCACCACCTGACACAACATAATAAACAGAATGACTCCCGTACCAACAATTAAATCCATAAAGTCAACCACGCTCAATAAAAGATATCTAGATAGCTAGATAGAATATAAACTGTAAATTGCAGTACTAACTCCCTCCATGTCGGGGCGGTAAAACAAGTTGAGGCCGCACACAAATGCGGAAGTTAAATTGTTGGGCTGAGGCCGCTTCCGGTTTACTACATTTGTACTGTTTTTAAATTGGCCAGATGCTACTTGCACGCTGAGAAGCGCTTTCTTTAGATAATGACTGCTTTTAGTACATTCTGAACGCAGTCATAGAGTTGGGGGTTAGGGGGGCGAGTGCGTCGCCTCGTGCCGTTTGCGTGGCCGCTGCGTAGGCTTCACTGCGGTGGGGTTGACGTGTTTGCCCGCAGCTCACGTTAGTGATGGCTGCTGGAATAGTTTCCTTGCAAACTCTGTGACAAGTTCCAAGTCGGTTTACGATGACGAGCGAAGAGGCCAAGAGCACCGCGGCGGTCAACGAAGACGACGACGACGCCTCCGCTCCTCCGTCCGATTCCAACGAACACGATTATGCGGAGACTGAGTTCGCCGACACCTCCACCGCCGCTGAACTCCCAGCGTGCGCCGGGGATGATGAGGATGAGGAGGTGGACGATCTCCCCAAAGTGACCGTACATCGTGGCCGTCGGCGGGCCAAGGCCCAGGAGGACAAGATGTGCTGCTGCTGCAAGGGTGTGTCATGGGAAATGTTCTACTTTTATTGTCTTAACTTATTCGTGTTCTTGGGTCTTGCAATGTACCACTTGGGCCAGTCAGATCACAGGAGAGCAATTTCTACTATCACTAGATAGAACAATATCCACGGTATGTTCACCCCAAGACTCTTTCTCTGTTCCAAAAACACGCACAGTAGTTTGTTTGATCATGCTAAAATGTCTGTATGTGGAATTGTGATTGTTGATTTGTCTAGGTGTGCCCTGTAATTGGCAGGCAACCCGTTCAGGGTGTACCCTGCCTGCTGCCTGAAGTCAGAGAGGACAGGCTCCAGCGTGCCAGAGACCCTCGCAGGGATAAAGCGGTTCAGATAATGGATGGATTTGTTGTTGTCAACGGTTTTAGAGGCATTTTAAGTGTTCATTCCAAATGTAAAAATTCTCAAGATAAAATTGTAGTAAAAGTAGTCATTTCTCAGAAATTCACTCACGACTTCTTTATGACGTGGCCGCTCTTCCTGTAGAATGAGACAATATTTGAGGTAGAGATGTCACAATGCGATCATGACCTCCGCAAGTTACTTTGTCTTTTGGGTATTCTTGTAATCATGAGTCTCCTCACCCCCAACAGGTCAGTTTGAGCGGCAGGGCCGTGGCTTCAACCGGAGGGCTGTGTTCACCTTCACCACACCAGAGGCCGCCCAGTGGGTCTTCCCCGACGCCTGCGCCATCGGCAAAAAGTCGTTTGTGTGCGAAACGTGCGCGCAGGTCATCAGGACGAAATGCTGGCGCAAGAACAACGGGAAGAGGGTCTTGTGGCTCAAACCTGCTGCGGTCAAACAAGTGAGGCAAGAATAACCATTAGCGCCCCTCACAAACTCAAACAAAATAACAGGACAATGGATAAGCACAGACGCTTGTATTAAATAAAAGTTTTTATGCAGTTAGCATTGCCAGTACCAATACCGCATTATGAATTTCAGGGGGCAAAAAGACATTTTGTGCTGCAGCGCCGCTGCTATCTACTGAAAATTATGTCAAAGTGCCCTCGGCCTCCCATTGCGATTGCACGTTTGGACACGTGACATTCGCAATGCGAGCCCGAGGGCACTTTGACATCACATACATATGTAACGTATTATTGCAAAGATTTTTTTTTTTTCCTCGAGTTCCCTTTGAGCAATTGTTTGTGGGCACAGGTGAGCAGCCGCCACAGGAAGAAGGGCCAGCGCATGGGCAAGAAAAGCCGCGCGGCTCTGCTTGTGAGCAAGTCGTGCTACCGCTCGGCCTTCCGGACGCTCTGGTCGGCTAAGGGCGCGCGCAAGCCCATGATGGACTTCCTGAGCCGCGAGCTGCGCGAGGAGATGAAAACACTATCGCGCCACGCCGACAGCCCCTTCCACCAGAAGGTGTCCAGCAAGAAGCTGCTCTCCTTTTTCCCGTGGGCGCGCTGCCTCAGCTGGGTGCAGGAGCATGCGCCGCTCGTCACCACGTGCCTGCGCTCGCTCTTCCCCACCGTCAACGCCCTCGTCAAGAGCAGGCAGTAAGTGCCCAACCGGCGCACATTCAAGTCCATCACTATGAAATTCTCTCATTCAAAACTGTCCCAACCCCAAACTGACGAGATGTCTGTGTGCCTGTGCGCGTGCGCAAATGCGCAGCCAACTGTCGGCGTCGGAGGCGGAGCTTCAGGTGATGCGCCGCAGCGTCCTGACGCTGGCGGTGCCGCTGTTCACCAGGAACATCTGGACCAACAACTTCCTGCAGGCGGCGCTGGGGGCCAAGCTGCGTCTTCAGGGCTGCTCCGGACCCGCTCTGGACACCCTAAACAGCCTGGGCCTGTGCCAGAACAAGGACACAGTGCGCCTGCGCCTACACCGGTTACGTGGCACCGCCAGCGGCGGCCACAACAACAAGGCGGTGAGTCACCAAATTTCTAAAGGCAAACAGGGAGCCAATGTCAAGCCGACAATTTCCTGCACCTGTTCTCGCTGTGCCTGCGCGGGTTTTCTCCCGGGTACTCCGGTTTCCTCCCACATTCCAAAAAAACACGCGTGACAGGTTAATGGAACACTCTAAATTGTTCCTAGGTGTAATTGTGAGCGCAAATAGTTGTCTACATGTGCCTTGCGATTGGCAGGCAACCCAGTTCAGGGTGTACCCCCGCCACTTGCCCCAAGACAGCTGGGATAGGCTCCAGCACGCCCCTGCAACCCTCGTGAGGATACAGATTAGAAAATGGATGGATGGATGAAAAACGTGAATTTGTATCAAATGTAAAAAAAAAAAAAAAACAGTGAGAAACTGTCATATAGGCATGTCCAAAATGGTTAAAATAGAAAAAAGTATAAAACATCAGAATTTTTAAATTCACACAATTGTGTTGTATCTAAAGAATGACATTGATTCATGGTCACGCAAGTGAAATTGGCCCAATCAAAGCTGCAACAGAAAAGCCGGCACTGATTACTTCTTCACATTTCTGCAGATAGTGGACCTCCGTAACTTTTAATGATGACCATTTCATATGTTTTTCTGGCCAGAACGGAGGAGAAAGTCAAGAGCACATGATCGACATGGAGGAAGACGACGTCGAGGATGACGAGGAAGATGAAGAAGATGAGGAGGAGGAGGAGGAAGAAGAAGAAGAAGAAGAAGAAGTGGATGACGAAGAGGAGGAAGCGCGGGTGCGAGAGGAGCTGGAGGAGAGGAGGAGGAGGAGGAGGAAGAAGAGGAAGAGGGAGCGTGAGGAAGAGGAGGATGAAGAAGAGGAGGAAGAGGCGGAGCGGAAGAGGAAGGTGGTGGTGGTGCGTCTGGGCCTGCTCAAGGGACACTCAGAGGTGGGACGGGCCGACCTGTCGGCCCCCTGAGCATTCTGGATAAAAAGGAGAAAAAAAAAAAGATCCCAGGAAAGCACACAACAAACATCAGGACGAGCATTTCAATGTCTCACGTGCATTTTGACACATTTCAAAAGCGTTGCTTTCAACCTGTAAAAGTCAAAATTGAGATCAGGAACGTTGACTTTCTTCCTAAGATTCAAAGAAACAAAAACATACAATTTCAGGACACACAAACTCAAACTGTAACCTTGTAAATAGCAACAATAAAATCATGTTTCAACAGTTGACATGTTTGTTTTTGAACTTGTAGATGTCAACATGAAGTGTCAGTGTTTCTCCAAGGGCTGGGCGATATATCGTATCGAAGTCAAGATGTCAAAAATGACGATATTAATGTCAAAATAAAGACGATATCAGTCACGTCAACTTGCCGCACTTACATTGCATGAAAGTCTCAGTTCAACCAACCGCATTGCTCCTTCCGAGTTTGGCGTTGCATCAACCGTCAAAGGGAGGCAATGGCGATCATCTTGTGGAAGGCCACACTGTTACACCAGGGAGAGCTGGAAAGCATGCAAGAAAGCGGCCCTCGAGGACCAGAGTTTGATTAAACATGAAATCATTTTATATTTAACACTAACTCAATTCCATTTATGTGTAGCGTAATTATTTTTTGCAAACAGTTTTAGAATTAACCTAACAAGCCATTATTTTTTCTTGTTTTCCTACAATCGTACGAGCGGGTACTTGATACATTACCATGAGTGTGGGGTAATGTGTCTTTTTTTATTATTTTCATAGGTTCGTCCATGTTAAAAAAAAAGGCCCCAACTTCTAAAAAAAATTCCACTAGAAACAAATAATGGATGGAAGTGTTTTTTCTTTTAATTGTCGTAACAGTCATTTACAGTGACAGACAACATCCACAGAGCACCAGAACATAGCCTGGCCCACTTTACGGTTTCACCTCCCACTGCCTTAGCCAAGCATTTATTCAGGGTCTTGGGACAAAACCTAATTAATTCCAAAATGTTGCGGATATTTTACCTAATAAATACAGTTCATTTGTTAAACGGGACAACTGGAAAGGTGGATTGTTGATTTTATTTTGGAGTGGAAGAAGAAGGAGGAGGTGATGACTGCAGCGGAACTCGTACGTTCGGATTGTTGATTTTATTTTGGAGTGGAAGAAGAAGGTGATGACTGCAGCGGAACTCTTACGTTCCAAAAACAGCCTCTATTTACAACGTGATTTCCCCCACGTCCGCCGTTTTCTTTTTTTTTTTTTTAAACACGTTTCCTCTGCTTCATACGTTGAGTGTCTTTTTGATGGAGAAGATGATATCTTTGATCTGCGGAACGCTGTTGTCCTCCAGGATCTTGGCGTACGGCATGGGGATGTCCACGCCCGTCACCCTGGTGGCCGGAGCATCCAGGTAGTTGAAGGCTGGCCCTGAACACAAGCACAGACAAAAAAAGGAAAAAACACAAAACATATCACTGAACCTAAAAAGTAAACAGGAAGAGCGATGGTTTTTCCATCACAAAAATTGCAGGGACCTTTAACATTTCCCTGAGGAACCCCATTCGAAGTTGTGTCCAACTGGAAGCATGTTAATGCAACTTTTACACTTCAAGATTAGGACTTGAAATAAACCAAATCATTTTATCCTGGAAGCGTTTTGACTTATTACTTATGAAAATAACCTTTTCTCTAAATTAACTTTCGGCTTTTGAGAGAGAGAGGTCTCAAAAACCAACATTTTTGGGGGTGAAAAAAAGCCGTTCTCAATTATAAACAACCTTTTTGAAAATAAATGACGTTCTTCTCAAAAATAATTTTTTTATCATGAACTTTCTTTGCTTGTTTTGTGATGAACTTTTGCTTCTGATGGGTAATTTTTTACTTTTGGGATGACTTTTGCCAAAAATCTTATTTTGAGACAGACAATACAATATTGCGCACCTTCCATGATCCTGGCGCAAATTTCGGCTCCGACGCCGAACTGTGGCCAGCCGCCTTCCACTGTCACCAAGTGGTTGGTCTTCATCACGCTGGCCTCGATGCTCTCTACGTCCATGGGCCTGATGGTTCGCAGGTTGATCACCTTGTTCGTTGCACACAACAAATATTAGTGTTTGTTTAAAAAAAAAAAAAAAAAAAAAAAAAAAACAGCTGGCAGGACACGTTTGCCTTTGTACCTCGCACTCGATTCCCTCCTTGGCAAGGACGGCGGCGGCATCAAGGCAATGGCCGACGTACCGAGAATGCGACACCAAAGTCACGTGAGAACCTGAGCGACACCATAAGACCGTATCGGGATTAGCGTCAAGGTCGTTTGAGGTCAAAGGCGCAAACCAATCAATAGAGAGAAAACAACACTTTCTGAGAAGACACCAAAAAAAACCCCGGCACATACTAATATATGACAAAACATCAGAAAAAATGATGAAATTTGAATATAAAAATTGTTTAAAAGTAGACAATTAAAAAAAAAAATCTATACAATATAGAAATGAATAAAACAATTTAAATTCTCACCTTGCCTCTCCACCTTGGCCTTGCCGATGGGCACGGTGAAGTCTTTGGACTGGGCCTCGTCGGACATCTCAAAGGGGACGCCGTACATCAGCTCGTTCTCCAGGAACACCACTACGCCAGCCACGGGACACTTCATTATCAGGATTTAAAAAAAAAAAAAAAAACTTTGGTTTGTTTTGATTGATCGATGGCAGAACTCACCTGGGTTGTCGTCCCTGATGGCCGACTTCAGGAGGCCTTTGGCGTCCTCAGAGTTCCACGGACTCACAACCTTCAGACCCGGACAGTGAGCGTACCTGACAACACCGGAGGGGAAAAAAAAATAAAAAATACAAAACACAACAGCATTTTGGAAAAGAGTTTTGTGTTGTACTTTTAAATATGTAAAGCACATCGGGTTACCTTGTGAATGAAATGGGTTATGTCAATAAATCTGCCTCGCCTTTTATCTATTTATTTTTGAATAGGAATTATGATTACTTTTACTTTTGTGATTAAATAGGAAATGGATATCCGACATTACTTGTCTTACTTTGGATTTTTTAAAAACTTTTGCTTTTTTACTTAAGGATTTGTACTCATGCTTATGATGGAGATTATTACTAGTGTTTTGTTATGGACGTTTTAATTGATAGTCGAAGGGGTGAAAATGCCTCAGAGAGTCGATTGGAAGCTAATACTGAACTTCCACTCCTTGACGAAGCAATGAAAAAAAAAAAGCATTTGACTCAACATACCGAGCGTAAATCGCCGAAAATGGACAAAGTAGCAACGCACCAGGCGGCGAAGCACTGCGAGTGCTGCGCGGCGACGCCGGCCGAGGCTCCGTTGGGCCCCCGGAAGACGATGGGCACCGCCTGCAGCCCCCCTGACATGTAGTACGTCTTGGCCGCCGAGTTGATGACCTGGTCGATGGCTTGCATGGAGAAGTTGAAGGTCATGAACTCGCAGATGGGCCTCAGGCCAGCCTGGGAGGGGGGGCAAAGGAAAGAAAAAAACTTTTCCTTTTAGTGGAGTACTTTATTCAGAGGGCAAGTTATCCACCACGGAGAGACGCTTACCATGGCCGCTCCCACCGCGATGCCGGTGAATCCCATCTGGAACATACGACAAAATTCTCAAATACTTCCTCAAATGTGCTGTTGGTTTTTTTTGGGACGTTTTGCACAAGAGCTTACCTCAGAAATAGGAGTGTCAATGACACGCTTGTCGCCGTATTTCTTCCACAGGCCACGACTCACCTACAAGCGACACACACAAACCATCTTTCAGTTGATGCAATATCACGAGAGCCAGTCAACGTAATCACACTTTTGCTGCACGGAAAAGTATCCCACCACACAAATTACAAAAAAACCTATTGGCGGGAAACAACAAAAATAATAGATGACAAGTAGAAAAACAGACAAAACAAAAAATATATTAAATAAATTTAAATGAAAGATAAAAGAAACAGAAATATGTGAACAATACAAAAAATATGTCACTAAAATGAAAGTAGATGAAAAATACCGAATTACAAAAATAGTGTAAAAAAAAAAATGCAAGAACATTTGAAAAAAATGAGGAAAAAAATTAAGGGGTACAAAAATAGAAGGAAAATGCTACAATTTTAAGAATTGAACAAAAAACATTAGAACGCTAAAAAATATACTTTTTTTCTTTAAAATGCGTGTAGCGTGATTTGTTTCCCTCCTAAAAGGTTTTCTTGAAAAAATAAAAATATTTTTTTCAAATCCTATTTTTTCCCTTCAGCTTTCTTCTCGTAAGGTGAAACTTTTTTTAATCATTTATTTTTAAAGATGAGGCTTTGATGGAAAAACGGCTTGTGAAGATGGCGAGGGGACGTTTGCACACCTTGTAGGCACCGTCATACTGGGCTACCTCCTCCCCCAGCAGGAAGACGCGCTCGTCCCTCTCCAGCTCCTCGTCCAAGGCCTGGTTCAGGGCATCTCGCACCGTCACCTGACAACATTTTACACCAGATAATTGACAGGGGGGGGGGGGTAGTGACATCTATTGCTTGATGATTGGTTGATGTCCTTTATCTCAAGGGTTGTCAACGTTTACCGCTACTCTGGTGACTTTTTTTAAATGCAATTCAAGCTAAATTCTGCTTTACTAATGGAAATCATTTTCACATCGTTTTCCATACGAAAAGAAAGGAACCACCAGCTTGTGGCGTTCAGGAATTGTTTTTCAGTTGATGTCATCAGATAATTTTAGCGAAAGATGTTAAGGCTATATTGTAATAAATGGTAAAAGGTTGGGGAGTGAAACAATTTAACAATAGTACAGAAAGACAACCAGCAGAAACGCGTCCTCGGTGGGGAGGCAGCATACTCCAAAGATGTAAAAAAATAATAATAAATTGTACGTCAAAAGTGACGTAAATGTGCCGTCAATTCAAATCACTTGTTAGTTTTGCAGCGGTGACGTTAGCCGAATAACTGCGAGCACTGACTGACCTGAACCGCGGCCGGGGCGCTCCGGTGAAAGGCCCGTCGCCGCAGCACCAACACGGCATTCTGTGGGACGTCAGAGAGACGATATCAACCCTCAACATCACCAATACGACATATCTGACGTCTTTTATATGTTTTCGTACCCTTCCGGAGCTGAGAACGGACTTCACGGACAGCGCCATCTTGAACCTAACCTCGCTTTACCGATAAGAGGGCGAGGCTAGGAAGAGAATGATGAGATTTCAACCAATCCAAGCTGCGGTTTTCCTGCGGTGACCAGGAATTGTGATCACAGAGAGCCAATCAAAGTGGCGTAAATGTTAAACGGGGGCGGAGTGTTATTCAGAGGCTCCAAGGGCACCCTAACGCTGTAACGTTAGTACGCATGCGCAAGCACACAGCTTTAAGGAAGTAGGAACGTCGGCCACAATACAGTACAGTATTAGGTACCACTGAACAAACCACCTCATCCAGGGCAATTTATATTCCATTTCAAAATTTGGACAACCAAATATAGATCACGGGCAGAGAATGTTGACGTTATCCATACTTAATAAAATCTAACATTTATTCAGAACTGTTTAATCATAATTATAACATATACACTACTACTGTACAATAGTCCATCCATTCATTATTTGATTCAAAACCCCTATTTTTTATATTTTACATGCACCTAAAAAAAATAATAATTTAAGTCCATACATTATCTTTTTTAAACCTCATCCATCTGACCAATAGTTGTTTTTTTTTGGAAAACTCAGATGTTGCCTTTGAGAACAAATGTTTGCCAAAACACTGAAAATTACACATAGAAATAAACAGGTATTTTTTAGACTGCGCTTTGAACTGTGGGGGTGAACAAAATTTAAGACGGTGTATTATTATGCTCAAAGCATCACACACTTTATTGTTTAATATTGAAGTCACAAATTTTGCCTTTAAAGGGTAAAGTGCTGCAGAGGAACATTCGGCCACAATTCAAGTGGAATGCAACAGGGCGCAAAAACAAGCCACATACATTCAAACAATTGCTGACGCTTGGAAAAAAAAAATGCCCTCCCAAGTCCAATCTGTAATGTTAAACACAGACATTCATCTATAGGCACAGGGATCATATCACACATATATGGCACAATAAAAGAATAATAAAAGCTCTGATGGTGCAAACCTTTTCGCATGACATGAGTAGACATTGTTTTATATATATCTTTTTAAAAAAGTCATACAAGGACAGTTCTTGGAAGTCTTGCAATTGACATGAGCAAGCACACAGCTGATGTGGTTCAGTTAAACATGTCTTGAATGGGTTGAACATATATACAACTGCTGTATAGAAAAATATGTTATCTCCAACTGTTGTGACTTTTCACTCTTGGCCAAAGCAAGTTTCTGTGCTTGTTTTGCAGTTAAGATGACACAGATTTTCCATTGGATTAAAAAATAAGTTTTGCCAATCTTTTTTTTGGGGGTTGGGGGGGGGGGGGGGGGGGGGTTACAATATGGAGGTACTTTCAACTGGATGTTTCTGCACTGTATAAAGAAATACAATGTAAATTATTTTCATTCATATTTACGGCAATGGTCCCTCCTTTGTTTTTGGACATTCTGCTCGAAAATGCCAGCAGAAACACAAACTATAATTTCTTTTTTTTGCATTTTTAAAATATAAAATATGAAAAAAAGTCTTTTGTTTATTTTTGTTGAGAAACTTACACTGGAGATACATGCTCTTATTGGACATTTTTCCATAAAACTTTTTTTTTTTTTTAAATGAAGAAAATGGAAATTTTTGAGAAAAAAAACATCATTTTGCTTGTTTGCCCAATTTACAAGGAATTTTTTGTTTTATTTAATTTTAGAAACGCTTTCTCTAGATAATACGTCTCGGTCAGAGCGAAGATGACGTTCTAGTTGCAGAGTTGCAGGCTGGGCAATCAGGAAGCCGCCATAGCAACAGATGTCTGGATCGAGAACAATCTGGAAGAAAGCAGCTGGGTGTTATCTTCGCCACACAAGGTCAACCTTCACATTTCCAGCATTTGGCAGGTGGGAGCTTGTTTCGGCTCCGTTCCCAATGTCAAAAAACAAAAACAAACAAACCCAAAAAAAAAAAAAATCCCGGATCGGGATGCGAAAGTAAACACGGGGATTGTTTTGTAAGGGATTTGTCTTCACATGTCAGGGAGCGTTGGAGGACAGCGACGGTCAGAAGACGGGCCGGCTGCGGTCTTCGGTCTGGGCCTTCTTCAGGTTGCCTTTGCTGAAGGCCTGGATGGAGCTCAGCAAGGCGGCGCGACCTCCGGGAAGAGGCCCGGCCGCGGAGAAGGAGCAGGAGGACGAGGAGGACGAGGAGGTATCCAGCGCGGGAAGGGGAGGAGGTGCGGGAGGACCACCTGGACCAAAAGGGGGACAACCAAAACACCCGACGGATAAGAGAATGGAACAAACGTGAGAAAAAAGCTCTCTTTCTGCAATTGCGCAAAGATGAAACGAAAGGGGTTAGGCATCAGCTCCTTTCACGCCACCTGTTTTCACCTCCAGTGAGCGCAACGTCCGCTTGAAACCGCAAGTCTTTCCTCACTGTCTGACATGAAATCAGACTAAACGTTTCCTGTTCTAGGTCAATTAGGATAACCCAAATTATTTCTATATGCTCTCAGTCAGAATGACGAGAAGACCATTTGTCATGACCTTTTTTCAAAGTCTGAAGTTTACAAGCATCAGTGGTTGCCTTTAACCCTTTCATACACCCCGTAACCTGAAAACACGGGACGCTGTCCACTGTAGTTAAGCGCTGTCCCTGAAAGGGTGTAAAACTCTGTAACTTGTGTCCAACATTTTCAATATCCTTCCACACGTTTCTCACAGTAGTTAGCAGGAATGTTGGCCTGACAGAACTGGTAGAACTGAGCCAAACTTACAGGCTGCCTTGCTCAGAAGCCATCTTTTCAAGTCTGCCCATCAATTTTTAATCGATTGAGATCAGGACTTTGTGGCGGGCGCTCCGAAAACAATGACTTTGTTATCCCCCCCCAACATGATGCCGCCACCCCCGGATTTCACAGTTGGGATGTTCAAACTTTTGAATGTTTCTTCCTGGCAGAGTGGCCATGTCATGAAAAGACTGGACGCAGTCTTTGCAACATCTTCAGCCTGCGCCTTCACGAGATCTTCCGCTTTTGTTCTTGGGTTGGTCTGCGCATTTCGGATAATTAATTTGCAAAATTGGTGGAAGGGAATGATTACGGCACCTTTGGGTATCTGGCAATTACGCCCAAGGATGAACCAGACTTGTACAAATCCACAATTCCCTTCCTGATATCTTGGCTGAATTCCCCACAATGTTGCATAAGAAAGCAGTGTCTTTCAGACACGCCTTGAAAAACATCCACAGGTGTGTCTTTAATGGCTGCAAATGAAACCAATAAACTTTTCAGACGTTTCCAAAGACAGACATGATCATCTGTTTTTTTTTCCCCACGTTGCTTACAGGCTTTTTAATCTTCGTGGCAGTAAACTTGTGACTTTGAAGAAAGTCATGAAAAAAATCCGACAAAAAAAATCCATCTCTCATTAAACTGGAATGAACCTAAAACAGAAAAGTTTGCTCTGAATTGCTGTTTTATATCGTATATGTAAACTTTTGGTTTTAACAGGAGCTATTCTTTACCTCCAGCTAGAATGGAGCAGAAAGAAAGCTGATTGAGACTAACCTTTGGCGTTTTCAAGGTATAAATGATGTCTTTTGAAATTAGAAAAGTGAAACGTATTCAACAACCAAAAAGGAGGACTTCGATAATGTAGCTTTTGTGGAACAACACAGTGATTGTTCACCAGTCTGGCAGCAAAAAGCTTAGGACACAAAAGGACATTAAAAAAAAAAAAAAAAAAAAAAAAAAAAGAAGGCAGCATGCTAAGAGCCCAAGCAGACAAACAGACACTGTAGGTCACAATCTCCAATGAGAAGGTATCAGTTCGAATGGGCTCGTATGACGTAACGTTGCTTCATTGCAGATTGTGAGGCTTTTGAACGCCGTCGGCTTCCGAGCAAGCTGCACTCGCACTCTCATTGAATTCTCATCGAGATTTCATCGATCTCTCGTTGGCTGCGTTGGGATTCATTCCCTATTTATCACCAAATGGGGATTTTTCAATCGTAGGCAATTTAGTTGACCAAAACGGCCACTACAAATCCCAACATGGTGATTACGGAAGTGGGAAATGAGTAAATGAGAATCACCACGTGGCTTTTTTTTTTTTTTTTTTACAGCAGACTATCATCAGCAAAATAGTTTCGAGGACACACAGCTGCAACTATTTGATATATAAGAGGGGAGTGGGTATACTACACAGCACCGCGCTACACAGGGCACTCCGAAAGCAGCCACTGAGTTCTCGTTCACGTCCTTTTGCTTCGTTTGTGCTAACAGCTCTTGCTGGGAAGCTTGTAAGTACGACAGCTTTTATTTATTTATTTATTTTTTTAAAGCCCACCACTGACAGCCACCAGCATCATCATTGACGTCATCATCATCATCATCATCATCATCAAGGTGGGAAAAAAAACATTTACTTTACCCCAATGACACGGTCAGAATGGAGCATGCTCTACGGTGGTGACGCACGGGATAGAGAGAGAGACCACAAATAAATGAGCCATCAGCAATGAGACAGCAACAAGAGGAAGACAGGATCAAGTGCTGAGTACATTTTGCATGTTGTTTTTTGTTTGTTTGTTGTTTTTTTTGAGGGGGTGCAACATATTCATGATCCATTAACATGATCCACTGGTGAAAGGACACTTTGTTCCTTCTCCTCTTTCATCTAGAACTCCTTCAAACAACAAAACATATGAGGGAAAAGTGGTTACGATTGCACGACTGTCCGTGTTTTTATGTATTGTATTGTATTGTACTGTATTGTCTATTTGATCAAATCTGTGCTGCCATCTTGGATGATGTCACAACGCCCACTTCACAAGACCCTAGTTGAGTCTGCGTGATTTGATTTCTCATTTGCTTTTGTCCATGACGTGTCTGTCAGGGGGAGAAGTTTTACTTCAATCTTGTTTAAAAATACATACAGTGACACCTTCACTATTGAGCGACCTGATATTTGAATCTTTTGGCAACACAAGCTGTGATTCAGCTGTTTTGGGGGTTTTTGGGTCAAATTTTAGCTACGAGTGGTAAATGGAGGCGGACAACTTTGCAACAAGCAACGGATAATTAACACCCACCGCACATCCCCAAAGAGGGTAAAAACTTGTTTGCTTCAAGCTGTTTATCGCTATTCCAATTCGAATTCTATGTATGAAAAAAAAAAAACAAATGATTAAGATTTAAAAAAAAAGTTTTTCATCTCTACTTTGCGTTCCGTGCCTGCACTTTGTCGCCAGCATGCAGGAATTGTACGTAGGTGGATTTTTCGATAGAAGTTGAGACGACATCGAAAGCGTCGGACATCGTCTGCTCGCTTGTGAAGAAGACAATCCGCTGACACGAATATCTGAGACAAAACTAGCTGCTGAAAGGAGGAAGAGGACAGGCAAGAAGTCAGACCGCAGGGCAAGGTAGACAAACGAACAGACCTGTGGTGGGCGGCGGCGTGGGGGACGAGGGACACGTGGGAGGGGAACTAGCGCCTGAGCTGGAAGACACAACAATGGGAAGAAAAAAAAAAAAAAATCATTCATTCAATTTTTTTCAGGTTCTAGTTTACATTTTAAATAATATTTGGGCAATTTATTACATTCCAGTTGAAATTATTTGCAATTGATTTCATTTTGTACTTTCATTACCGGTACATTAATTTGGCCAGACAAATCTGAATGTTAGTCATTTATAAAGACATGAATTCTCATGATTTTTGCTGCCCTTTTTTTGGCCACACACAAATTGCATTCTGTCAAAATATTACCGTTTAGTTGTTTGAAATTGCAGAAATATTTAGCTGCAGTAGCTAGAACAATTTCGTATTAAAACATTTTTCATTGCATTAGATTATTTATTTTATTGATTTATTTAATTGATTGATTTTTAAAATAATTATTATGTTTGACTTTTCTTTTTTTAATTATTGACACTTCAAAATTTTTTTATTTCGAATGTGGACCTTTTTTTTTTTTTTTTTCCCTAGAAAAGCCGAACCCAAAAATCAACAGTTACCCACCAGAGTTATTGTTGTTCCGGACAGAGACATCGTCGTCGTTTTCACACGTCGACTGCTTGCATTTCTGCAAAGGAGCCACAACGTTGCGTAACCGGCGTGTGCCATGTTGCGTTGGTGTTACGAGAAATACTTCAAATCAGTGTCAAGACGACAGGAAGTTGGATGACTTCCTACCTTCCTGGCCAGAATCTTCCTTCTCTTCCTCTCCTCTTCGGAGCCGTGATGGGACTGCGCTCTGGTCAGCCTCTTGTGCTGGTGCAGCTTTCAGCAAAACAAAAACAAAGGCGACAAATGACTTAATTCCTATGAATCACGGTGCACAAGAGCGGCGCGCCCGAGCGGGGGGTGAATGTAGCTGGGAATAACGCCACGTGAACGTCATGAGGGTGAAAAGGGTGTGGGACATGGTGAGGGTTGGGTTTTTTTTGGCTTCTATTTCAAGATCAACCCACCATTTTCTGCTCCTCCTGCAAACGTTTCTCCACACGCTCCTTGGCCGCCCTCAGGGCTTCCTTCAGCCTGCTCGGCACCTGGGTGGATGCATGAGCATCCATAACGTGCGATATCACGTGGAATGGAATTCCTACATTCAAATGCAGCATGCGCATCACACGGCCGCGTTTTTTACCCGAATCTGCGCTTTCTCCGAGTGCGGTAGTGGAACGTCGCTGAACAGCCTGCACCGACGGAAACAGAAAAAAAATTGTTACTGTTTGCGATACACGACACCAAAAAACATGTTGTGCGCATGTAACATAAGCAATGAGCATGTTGCACAGCGCACAGAAGCAAGTTCTAAACTCTACACACGTGACATAGAGGTAAAAAATTATTAATGAAATTAATCAACTATTTTCATAACCGATTATATTGTTTAGAGATATTTGTATGCTTTGGAAAACATCATTTATGAGTTTTCGCTTATTTTGTGACACGACATGAACCAAATCAGTCACTGAATCAATGAATTTATGTTTGTACGTTTTTCTGTCAATTAGACTTCATGACCTATTCTTTAAATGAAAGGATAGAAAGTGGACGTGTTTTGTTTTTTAAATCCAATTCAACGACAAATCACAAAATAAATCGAAAGTATAATCAATTGTTAAAATCATACTACTGCACATAAACATGTTACGTACTGTACTCACAACACGCCGTTAAAACGGGTCACGCACTGAACACGACACACGAGGAATGACTTGTACTTGAAACATTAACAATAACATTGCATTCGAAACACGCGGCGTCCTCGACAAACACAAAAAGAAAACTTACGGTGTCTGGATGAGCTGCGACACTGTTGGCATCCCTGACTTGCAGGCCTCTGTCGACAAGATGGACTGCAGCACCGACACTACACACGCACGTACACATATATAAGAGCAGTGTGTGTGTGTGTGTGTGTGTGTGTGTGTGTGTGTGTGTGTGTGTGTGTGTGTGTGTGTGTGTGTGTGTGTGTGTGCGCGCGCGCGCGTGCAAGTATACTAACCCACAGCGGTGTAGGGGATGTCGGGATAATTGTCCACAGGGACGTTGTCAGGCGGTCGGCCGTAAGTGATCTCGTAAAGTAAATGTCCAAAGCAGAAGACGTCCATGCTTTCGATCGTCTACAGAAAAACACACATTTCCACTCAAGTTCCCAAATATGTTGCCGTATGCTATAAATGTCTATGCAGCGAAGGATTCGCATATTGCAGTCCTTATTCTCTTTGCGCTGTGGAAACAACTGCAGTCAGAATATGCTGAGGACCTTCTCTGCCTTTTCTTCTTGGTCTTGAACAGGGAGGTTTAAAAAAAAAAAATACAAAAATATCCCTCTTCAGACCTATTGTGTACCTCTAAATTTGATTTTTAAGAAACCACCGAGCCTGAGGAAGAACAACCGAATAGGGAGAGAAGAAGCTACCGATGAGACTTCTCGTTCTGACGTGTTTAGCTTGTGGAATATCTACCTCTGGAAATGAAATACAGCATTTCTCGAGGCTGTGGCTTTGATCAGGTTCAGTGAATTGAGGCTACATTCAAGTTTTACTAGCAGTTCAAAACTTCAAACTCCTCCTCTAATTACACCGCATCGATCGCAGTAGCTCTTAGTGCTGCTTGTAGCGGAGGTGTGCGGTGCCGCAATGAAAGCGCACCTAACGTGCCTCAAGTCGAGGTTCGTAAGTAGTCATGAAAAAATGGACGCGGAAGCGTGGGAACCCTGAAAATACGTACGTTAATCTTCCTGAAATGGGTGACGGCGGGTCGCAGGGCCGAGGGAACTCCCAGCATGCCGTTCTCCACGTCCGTCAGGCGACACACGCCCTGCTCCAACATCACATTGGAGGCCTGCAGGTGGCCGTAAAAAAGCCCGCCGTCGTGGAGGAGTCGGAGGCCCTGAGCGCACAAAAGTAGAGTTGACTACAAGTCAGTGTCGATGTGCGTGCGTGTCCGCGGGCGCGCGTACCTCCAGTATCTGTCGGCCGTAGAGTTTGATTTCCGACAGTTCGAGAGGCTGACTCTTTTTGGGGTTGCCGTACTTTTTCAGGTAGTTCTCTCTGGGCTTCACCTGACACAAACATTTGACTCATGACTTATGTGCCGTATGCAAACAAGTCACATATGGTCCACAAACGTTGTAGTTCATAAGTTGACTTTGCTAACTTTATTAAGGCAGTTCATGAGAGTGTAGTTGCTTTTTTTTTTTCCTGCAATGATTGACTCACGTCTTGAACACGCTTAACGCTGCTTTCAGGAAAAGTGGGACTTGTGAGGCTTCTTACCTTACAGATGTGATCTCGCAGGGAGCCGGCCTCGCTGAAAGGTCGGATGAGAAGCGCCGTAGACTCGCTCGTGCTGGAGAACAGCAGCGGACACACGTAAGGACTCTGGAAAGAAGCGACGAGGCGCTTAGAAATCCGTTTCACACGGAAGCCACCCAAGGAGGGATACCGCGCCATCGTGGAGACATCCCATAATATGAGGCGTACGTACAGAGAGGCTGGTGAGGAGCTTCATGGTCGACTGCAGGTCTTTGTCAGACAGGAACTTGTCAGGGCCCAAGTCCACCTACACGCACATTAACATGACAGTGTTTAATTCATTTCAATTTGGAGAAATTCTGATTTGAAGCGCAGCCAATTGACAAAATAACGGCCAAAGAGAGTTGCTTTGGCCACGACAAAGTCATTGAGACACGTGAAAACAAATACTCGCGGGCATATATTCTTTCGTCTTTGGCTAATTTTGCTGCAGCTTACGGATGCGTTTTGACCGTCTATGTGTATCACACTGCCCCAGGCGGGCAAGGCGCTCATGCTGTCTAATTGAATTGTAGTAAAAAAACGTGGTAAAATTGAGCCATTTTTATATTCAAGCCAATTATGCATGTTTTTATAATGTACATTGGAGAGCTATATAAATAAAACACACACACACACACACACACACACACACACAGACACACACACACACAGAATTACATTTTCTTGGAGGAGGTTGGAACGGATTAATGTCATTTGCACAGACTGCATTGGGAAAATATGATTTGAGATGTGCGTCTTTTGGGTTCCAAGTATGGCCAGGAACAAATTCAACTTGTCTCTCAAGGCACCGATGCATTAATATTTAATACGGTGCATCATCTTTCAAATGAACAAAAATGTGTAGTTGTGGCGTGGCACTCACCCAGCTGAGCAGGTACCTCTCCTTGACTTGTTCTTTGTTTTTGACCAGGAAATACTTTTTCCTGATCCTCCAGCCTGCAAAACAAGAAGATTGTGTTGCTGGAGCGCTGCTATGGAGCCTGATGAGCATTTTGGGACCACGGTGGCATCGTACCAAGGTCTCGGAGTGGCTCCATCACCACCCACTTGGGATCTGAGCGGAAGAACATGGAGACCTGCTGCAGGGCGATCTCTAAAAGACAAGCACATTTTTTTGTTAAACGCTGTTTTTTTGTTGTTTTTTTTTTTTTCTCAAATTTGCCAGTGTGTGTTTTTTTTTAAATTGGAAAAATAGCACAATAGCAATTGTCAGTCATCCAGGATCATGGCTCAATCAATCGTACGGGACTTTTCTTGTTCAGTGGATAAGGTGCTTTTTTTTGCCCCATTTTTTTTTTAACTTAATTAAAACTTAACTAAATTTTAGTGTGATACTAGTGATATATGCCCGGTGTTTTGTTATATTGTCTGTGTACATGTGTAGCTGTAACATTTTGTGTTTAAAGATCAATTGCTTCAACATTCACAGCTCCCGCAACATTGATGCAAGTTTTGTGAGCCCGCCTATGGCATTTCGCATTGTGCGTCGGCATCTAAACTAAGTTGAGGTACCGATATAGTTCCTCTGGGAAAGTGAAAGGAAAAGGGAAAATTGCCAGGAACCCACCTGTGTAGTTGGCAGAATAGTTGTTGGGGTCCAGAAATTTCTTGACGGGCAGGGCGGCGCACAGCAAAGGATGCTGGGTAACGGCGTCCAGATAGGCCTGCAGGCCGCGCTGCCTCTCGGCGATGAACTCGCGGTCCATGTTGCCGATCAGCTTCTTGGGCGGGAGGGGAAGGCTGACGCCGCACACCTGTGGAGCACAAGCACATGCTGAGCTTTTTTTTTTTTTGTTTTGTTTTACTTTAATCATGCTTATGCGCAGCATTGTTGTAAGAAACAGGAAGCGAATGGGGAAAACCTCAGCAAAAAACTTGGCAGTATCCTGTTATAAGAAGGTCAAAGACCGAACCTCCTCAGAATGGCCCATTCGGTTCCCATACTCATTGGATTTACTACTGCCTTGACATGTTTTTATTTTTGTTTGTGTCTTTTTGTTTTTTAGCTCTTGCAGCTGATTCATGACTCACCATCAGACTGTTGTTGAGAACGTCAAAATCACTGTAGCGGCGGATGACCTGGGGAACAAACACAAACACACAGACACACTTAGTGGAAGTGGAATTGGGGCTGTGAATGGTTCTTTTCCTCCAAAGGGATGGAAAACCCGATGTGTAGTAGTTTTTGATGAATGGTCTTACCTGCCAGCTGTTCTCTGAGGACACTCCCCTCTGTACTCGAATGATGTACTCCTACATGCACACAAAGCAAAAGGGGACAATGTCAAAAAGGGGAGGGAGGCTTGTGGTTAATATTTTGCATTATGGATATGATCAAAGAAAATAACTACTTTATTCATCCCTTGGGGAAAGCTAATGGAGAGCTACTTGATTCAATTATAGGCAATCTGTCAAAAAATATATATGTTCCCCTTATTTCTGTGCAAGTTAATGTTTGGGGTGGGAGGGACTTGCGGTGAAAATGTTTCAAAGCTTGTTTATTATTAGGAAAAAATGGCTTTGAATTATGTCACTGCAATTTTCTTTATGTTTCAGCGAAATGTGTGTGCGTGTGTTTGTTTGATTTTTTTTTTGTTTTGTTTGTCCGTTTCCTTTTTATTTTCATCTCCCCCAGCCCTTCTACGCAGCTTTCCTATTGGCTGTCATTAGTTGGTGTACCTAATTAAGTAGCCTTCCGATGTGAAAAAATAAATTAAAACAATCATCGAAACACGTCACCAATGGAGCAATAAGCAGGAGGTGTTTTGCTTCCGTCACATGGTGATCATAAAAACGTTGGTGAGACACATCCGCTGTCCATTCGGATGAGAAAGACAAACATCGGCCACCAGTGCGAGGTTTGGCTGGCATTTGGCGTTAGCATGCTAAGCTAAATGTCAGCCTCAGCTGATCCCAGCCGGAATCTTGTCAACAACTGCCCAACATATGCGTCCATTATCGGACACGGGAAACAACCGTTGCGAATTAACGCATTAGATATTTTTTATTTATATTAGCGCGGCTCATTTGATCTGTGACAAATGATCGTCAAAAGCTCGAGGTATGCAAGCAATAAAAGCAATGGGCCGTGAGTCACAATCAGCAAGTAATTTCTTTCCACATTGCAACAGAAGCTTCCAGGAAATTGCTTCATCACGGTGGCAGTACTTTGATCCAACCGTAGCCGAAAAAAAAATCTCCCTCGCATGCGGCGGGAAACCTTATTTTAATATTCGTTGATCCAGTTTCAATAATGCCACTTTGCCATATATTGAGGACGACGGGCGTGTCCGATAATGGAAGCAGATAACCTGGGGACGAATGTCCATAACGGAACCAGGTATCGCGCCGACGAACGTCACTTTTCGCGGCGATGACAACAACGAGCGTGTCCGATAATGGAACCGTGAACAAACGGTTACGTCCCCGTGAATTCGCCTGAGCCAATCGTCCCAGTTGTGTGGCACAAAACGCGGACACCTACGTGACTCTCTCGCCGGTAAAAATGGGGCGCTCACCGTGTGGGACTGGAGGTTCTGGCTGGCTTCGATCGCTGCCGTTAGCGGGACGGTGTCGTCCAGGAGTAGCTGGCCGGGGATCGGCTTCGCCCGGAAAGACATCCCGGACGTCGGGAGGTAGGCAACCGGCGACAATCCAAAACGGGTGCCTGGGGCTGGCAGCGTGTCGTTGCCTAAACGAAGACGCTCAGGCTGGCGCGAATAGCCTAGCAGTTTCGCTTCAGCGTAATGAAAAATCAATTCTGCTTTCGTCGGCTGAAATGAGACTTGATCAGAGGTTCAATAATCATAGGGCGGGCGCGCTACCGCCACCTGGAGGAAGCAAAATCCATTTATGATGAACGTATGCACAGAGAGAGAGAGAGAGAGAGAGAGAGAGAGAGAATCAAAATATAAACATGACGTAGTGGACGTCGAATTACTTAAAAGAAACGTCAAATTAATTTTGATTCAACAATATATGTATCGCATTCGCTGGTGATAATATAAAAACAACACGAGAAAAATAAAACACGGCTGGCATAGGGTGGAATCACCCTAACTACAAAATCATCACTTTTCAGGAAACCCAAAAATGGCATGTTCGCTGAGTGCTTAGGATTGCATTGTAAAAGAAAGAAAGCGATTTTAACACTTTTGCTTGGTCAGTAATTTGTTTAAAAAAAAAAAAAACAGGTACATGTGTAGTGACCAAAAATGTGTTTGTGAAAAAATATAAAAGTGACTAAATTATTACATATGAGGTTCCAGTCCGACACATACACAATCGCCCTGCATTGCTCTTGAATTTGAAGTCAGAAGTCAAGCAAAATTGTGGCAATAACATATTTAAGTAAAGAACTACTGTTCAAATTCTGTAAAGGCACCTGGCGGGGATGAAAAAATGTTCAGCATGAAAATTTTCTATTTCAGTAGAGATTTCCTGCCAAGATCAAAAGATCAAATCCATTCAGCAATTACATGAATGAGATACGCTTTATTTACTTAAGTGGGCAACAACAACAAAAAAAAGATGCACAAGGCCAGCTGTGATGTACATCATCCATCAAAAATCAACAACGGCAACAAAAAACTGAACAGTAAAAGATGTGCCTCAAAAGCGTCACTTCAATTGCTGCTCCTCCGGCATCATAACCATCACTTCCCCTTCCATCACCACCTTGTCCTTGACCGAACATGTCACGCCGATAAACGCGAACGACATCTTGATCTTGCGCACTTCGGCTTCGGCCAGCACTTCCTCGCCGATGAAGAGCGGCGCCGGGAAGCGGATCTCCTGGTAGAGAAAAACGCAGCCGGGGCCCGGCATCCTGGTGCCTAGCACGGCCGAGATCAGCCCGTTGATGAGGACGCCGTGGACCACGGGGGCCTCGAAGGCGGTGGAGGCAGCGTAGGCAGCGTCCAGGTGGAGCGGGTTGGTGTCGCCCGTCAGCTCGGCGAACAGCTCCACGTGGCGGGCCGAGAAGACTTTGGTGAGGGAGGCGCGCTGGCCCACGTGAAGCCGTGCTCCCGCCACCGTCGTCGGGATGGAGGAGGACAGCAAAGTTCTGACTTGACTCCACATGGTTCTCGTCAATTGTCTGCGGTATCAGTCCAGCTCCAGCTCACGACTGTTTCCCGTCAAAGACAGCAGGAACGGCGACACCTGAGTTTTTGGGAAGAACAGACAAAAAACAGAGAATTAAACTGTGAATATACAAACTCCAAAAGGTTCAACCAGACATCACCCTGTTTTAACAAAAGTATGCTTCCTTGATAATAACATATCATGGGAAAAGTCAAACGGGCTAATAAATTCTGTGTTACGGTAATTATAAAGCTTCAAACGCCTGCTATGAGAACCCATGTGGCTGAGAAACGCGCATTGGACAAAAAAAATTAAAATATTTCAATTCAATTTGTCTAACAAAAGTTCACTAGCTTGATGCTACCATACAATAAAAAACACCACAGACGGGCTAACGGAAAATTCACAGATATTATTGTAATTCTAAACTGTCAAACAACTTCTACTCAAGCACAGGCAGAGCAGCAACAGAGCATACACCAATACTTGCAATTTTTGCATCATGTTTTAGTCCCAACCCCCCCAAAATGGCAACTGTGAGAGCGGTAAAAGCAAGAAATCAGTTAGATTCAGATTCAGAAAACTTTATTTATCCCCGTGGGGCAATTAGAGTTAGCGTACCTGCAGCACTCGAAAAGCGCAGCTCTGTTTGTTGTAGAAGCCCAGCAGTGTCAACGAGCTCCACAGCTTCACCAACCCACTAAAAAATTGAATAAAAGTAAACAAAACAAACACACTCTCTTTTACACTTTGACTTCCTTACATTGTGGATACACGCAGGAAAGCAGTGAGGGTGTCTTCGTCATACTTCAGCACATCAAAGTGTGACGCGGCACCCACCTAAGCATAAAAACTTTATCTATAAACGTGGCTGATTCTGCAGTGAACAATCAGTTCCATTTTCACTCAGGTTCTTTTAAGGTCTTTTCTGTCCTCTCTGACCACATTCATTGCAAAGGCAGAATTCATTTGGGACTTATTACCTCTCCATGGAGACTCTTCAAACCAGTGATGATGAACTGCTTCAGGTCAACTGCACTCACTTTGGTCGACTTGTCCTCCAGCACGCTTGAAATGATACAAAGTGTAGTCATCATGAAGTAGTCACAATTAGACTAAACTGCGTTGCTGACTTACAGGCAGACTTTCATGTACTGATACGGAGCGGCGTTCTTCAACACGACACTTTGGTAGACAACAGGCTCGTCCTTGCTCTCGGGATTCATCCTATTCAAGCATCAGCGGCTGTACCAAAACAAAAATTAAGTTAAAAAAAAAATTAAATTTAATTGCTTTAACACAGAAGGGAAGGAAAAAAAATACATACCAAAAACCTTGAATTAATATAAGATAACACATTTATTAGTCTCACAATGGAGAAATGGAGGTGATTAATGTATTTTTTCCATTTCATTTTTTCAAGTGACGAATATCCCAATCAAAGACTTGAAATCAGGACCTCGAGCAGATTGATGAACGGCTCCGTAGATTCGTCAATGATTTACACCAGTTCCCGACTGGGAAAAAAATGTACTTTGACCTTTATATTGTTCGCATCGCCTAGAAAAAAATAACTACAAAATATTATCACACATTACAAGTACTTTTATGTGGTTTACGACCTTCCTCGAGCACCTTCATGTAGGCGACAAAATTGCAGTTGAGCGTCGCAAAGGTTCAGAGCGAAGAAACATTAGCGCTTTAAAACAACTAGCATGAAACATTGCACCGTGACTTTTTTTATTCCTTCGTGCGCTGTCTTGCTTAAACAATTTAAATGATGGATAAGAGAAATAACAAACCGAATCATTAAAGTTGACAAGCCCCCCGAGTGTCGCCACAGCAGGACGAAAGCAAGCTAACAGCGAGGTCAAATAGCGGGTTGAATGCGACAGTTAACATAAAATACAAATCCAAATGTTTTGGGTAGTGGCAATTTTCGGACAACTTAAATGTGTTTGATAATGATTACTTACCTAGTTTTAGTAGTTTTACAAAACACTTTACAATTGTGCATGTTTTGTTTTCAATCTGCGACTGCGCGATCCCATTCTTCTTTGTGTAATCTAATGCTCGCTACAAGCGTTAACCATTGCCCTCTATCGTGCCGAGTCTCAAATGGCAATGAGTTGTGCCGAATGACAAACTATATAAGAAAACATAAAAAAACACAACCCCCTGCACCCACCCCCCGCAAAAAACAAAAACAAAAGTCGACATTTTCTACTAGATAAAGAACTCAAATTATAGTCATTTAATGCAATTATGAACCCATAAAATGTTAATACACTGTTGTATATTAAACTCTGTGAACTATTTCAATAGCTGCATTTAAAACAAACAGTACTGAGACACATATACATGAGATAACTTATTTATCCAAAGTTATTTGTTGAGGTTCAAAAGGCTGCTTCCGTATCCGGAAAATAAGCACACAAAAATTGCAATAAACTCAGCAAGAAATGCATTAAAACTATCAAAATGTTCAAACATAATGAATCATTCGAATACATTTGTACAGTATCATGGATGTAAAAAATTATTTCATTAGAGCAATGTATTTCTAACAACTTTTATCCATTATATAATTTGTATTCAACCGAAATCAACTCCAGTTCAGGAAACTTTTTTCTCTGTGTCCTTGCTGTGGACTTCCTGCGCAGACAGGAAGTCTATGATGAGCTGTGCTGCCCTCCTCGGTCTCTCCAGCGCTATGGTGTGGCCACAGTCATCCAAGAGAAACAGCTGACTGTGGGGCACCGCCGCCTGCAACGCAGAGGCCCCGGAAACATCCAGAACCTGCAACGCCACCACACATACCAAAAACTAATGTCAGTCAAAAAAAAAAAAGCCACAAAATATGCATCAACTATACGGCACAACCGAGTGAAATGCTAATTGTCACGAAAGATGTTGTTTCCACATAAGGTCATAACATGCGATAATTACACTTCCTACGGATATTTTTCCTGATGGGCAATTGGAGGTGTCTCTTTCGAGTTGTGTGTAGTTTTTTTTCATTCGGTGTTATTACCTGGTCATGCTTCCCCCAAATGACTTGCAGGGGTGACGTAATCAAATGTAGACTTTCTTGCAAAGAGTGACGAGATTTCTCCTCAACCAGCGTCATGAACACTTAAAAAAGACACACACAAACACACACACACACACACACACACACACACACACACACACACATACACACACACACACACAGACAAAGGCACATAAACACAAAAAAACACTCATAGTTTGCTCCGTAGTATCCACAAGTGTGTAACGGTTGAAGATGTGCTGCTAAGATGCACATTCTCTGTAGAAGTGGTTGTGGTGGATCCTGTTGTCCAGGAGGCCGCGCAGCACCTGTTAACAAAAACACATCTACGGTCATCACACATATTTGGCGGCGGCCGTGTTCGTGGTTCTTTACCTGCCGTGGCACCTTGAGGGGCTTATGGCAACAGAGGCGCAACATGTCCTCCAGCTCCTGCGGACTTGACGGAATCAGAGGGATGGTGGAACCTTCGGGGTTCTTCTCGATCTCCCTCAGGCGGGTGATGAACTCAGACTCGGTGGGATACACCAAACCTGGAAGGGGAAGAACCGTCATCATCAAACCGCGATTCTGCCACGCACACAGAGACAGGTAGTTTTCAAACTTTACAACCCTGATCCCGTCAATGCCTTTCACACACTTCTGCGGTAGTATCCGAGTACACTGAGGCAGTATCAAAGTGTGGAAGGGGGTAGTGGAAAATTAGGAGCAGAGTGTAGTTTTTCCAAGCGTGTCAAACTTTTCTCGTGCCACACCAGCTCTGTGTGAAAGGGGCTGATGGTCTAGTGGTGTGCCAGGCGGCCATTTTACCAGAGGGGCACATCAAGGTCACGCCAGACAGGTACGATGGGTAGGTGGCGGCGTACACCCCCGCTATGTTGCCCCCCATGGATGTTCCCACCAGGTGAAAGGGTCTTTTGTCCAGACCAACGCTTTGCACAAACTGAACACAGAGAAAGAAACAATTCATATGTTAAATCTTTGCATTAGGGGCGATGAGGACAGTGTTGCTGAGAAATTTTGCTTTAATAAATTTGTGTTTAAAGTCGTCACAAATTTTTACCTCTTTTCGGTGGGTCCAAAAATGTTTAAAAGCCCAATAATAGGGAACCACTGTATTGTGTTTGTGTAATTGACATTTAAAAAAAAAATGTACATACTTCCCACCTCCAGAAAGACAAACACTCTCACACGCACACACACCTGATGGATTCGGGCAACCTGACTCTGAATGCTGTAGTCGTCGGACCCGACACGGCTGGTACCCTCATGTCCCGGCATGTCCACGCACAGAATGTGCTGCTCCACGGGGACGTACTGGTCAAGGAAGCAAACGCACCATGTAAAAATGTTTAGCTTATACAAACATACTTGCAGACATCAATTCTTGTCTTGAGTATTATTTGCATTACCTTGACGAAGGGCAACCACATGTCTTTGGAGGCTGAGAAGCCGTGCAGGAGCAGTAAGGACGGCGTAGCGCCCCCTGGCGTCCCGCGGCTGAAATAGCAGAAGCGGTAGCTGCCGCTGTACGAGTAGCGGACCACAAGGCCTAGTTTGAGACGCATGAACCTGCAGGATACGGAGCAGATTGTCAGTAACACTTATTCCATATTCTAATTCTAATATTTGTGATTCACTAGTTATGAAATTATTTGTGATTTTTTTTTTCTTTCTGAAAAACTCAACTATTCATGTTTTTTTTTTGTGCTACACAAGATGGCGCCAAAGCTCTGGCGTATAGGAAAGTACTCATTGGGGTCGAGGAACAAAAGTGCTACTTTGACTTACGCGTGCCCCAACCAGAGGTGGCTGGAGTACCCAAAAACTGTACTTAAGTAAGAATATACCATTGTGACTTGGTCCTTGAGAGTCCCTATCCAGCCTGTTTTAGATGTCTCCCTCCTCCAAACCTGCTAACCGCCCTGACACGAAGGCTGGTACACCCCAAAGACCGGACAACCCACATCCAGAAAAGAAATGAGCTGTATGCGGTCAAATGCGGCAAGGAAAGGCCACATCCATATCTTGGGGAAAACAAGCAAGCACTGAGCAAGCGCATGGCGCAACACAGACGGGCAAAGTCCTCAAGGTCAAGACTCAGTTGTCAACCGGGATCGAGGGGCAAAAATGTACAGTATATCGTCTTGACACCGACGTGAAGGCGGAAACAGCACCTCCAAACAGAGCAGGTGGTTGGGGCGAGCCTCCAACATGGAGTATAAAGAATTGAGTTGCGTTTTTCTCCACCTCAACTAAAGCCGGTGCTTTCCTAACTAAACCTTGTTATTGAACTGATGAACCCTGCTGGGTTGAGAGTCGAAATGTCTTCAGAGTCAACAACAACAGGCCAGCTGCGCTTGATTCGATGAAGATGAATAGCACGACTTGCTCTTTCTCTGTGGTTTCAAAATCAGCAGCACAATATTCATCCCATCAGACTGTTACGTGATAGTGACTTGGCCAACGCACACTGTGTGTGTGGGTGGAGGGGGACAAAGTCTACTTTTCAGGGGAATTGAAGGCTTCCTTTCAAATAAGGGCCTATTTTATGAGAGCGTGTAATGGGAAAGGTCACAAATCTTTTGCAACTAATTGCACATTTTCCACTCAAAATGCACATTAAGTACTGTAACGTTTCAGTTATTCACATGCTCACCAGTTATAAGCCCGGATGATCATGCCGGGGCAGAGCCACATGGTCGAGAAGAAAGCCAAAAGGGGAAGCGCCACGACGGTCCCGACGAGCGCCGCCGTCACGGTGACGCTCTCATCCATTGCTGCGCTGTAAAATTAATCACCGCGTTAATATTTTAAAACTTTGGTTTCTGTTGCCGAGCAGGAATGTACAAAAACTTTTTTTGTTTTGTTAAGCGCTTTGTTACAGCTGCAGCTGTTGTGAATGCGCTATATAAATCAGGATGTATTGTATTGTAAAAATTGGGCTCAACCAAATCATCAAAGTTGTATGCATTATTCAACGCAAATGTATTAACTCGAAATCGAAGCAATTTAACATCCGTCTGTCTATTAAACTGCGATCAAATTTGGTCCTGATCGGATCATTTCTATAAGAAGAGTCCATTAAGTCATTCGCTGCCTAAACTTGTCGGACTTCCAACCATCTTGGCACTTGTCTCCCTTGTAATACAAGTGCCAAGGTGAGATTCACTGCCTCGTCTTTATCTTCCACTCTAAAGTTGTGCAGATCTCAAATTCATGGTGATGCAGCACTGCCATCTACAGGGATCTGTTAGTTATTAGAAACTTGAATTTCCAACACACAACCTCTTCCATGGCCACATTTATCCACAAAAAAAGCTTTAAAATTCAACATCCGCCATCTCTCGACTAAAGTGTAATTACATTTGGTATCTTATCCGTTGATTCCCCTAAGAGGAATCCATGAAAATACAACCCCTAGAAGGTGCTCAAAATTGACACTTCAAAACACAAAGGCAAACTTTGTTTATTTTAGGGCCTATCTTGTATATTGTCAGTCTTGTCTTCCACTTATATTTACTAACAAGAACTCTGGAACATGGCATACTGCACCCACCCTTTGCCGTTTCATTGTATGTTTAAATATTCTCTAAACTTGTTTTTTACCGTCCCGAATTTCGTATTTTGCAAATTCTTTTGGATTAAGTTGTTTTTTTTGTTTGGTCATGTTCGTCTTGATACTCTGGCACGCGTGGCCGCGAGGCTCGTGAACGTTTCCTACTCGGACAAAGGTGCTACGACGGGCTGCTGACGTCACTAGATGTCAAATGAAATGTAGAAATTAATGAGCAATGAATGATGATGAGCATGAAAAGATTGTTTTGCATTTACGATGAGACCAATAAAACGCATTTAATAGTAATTGAGAGAAAAACGAAGATTGCGTTTCCTGTCACTTTATAATGTAAACATTACACAGGTAGAACATGCGAAATTAGTCCGCCAAATGATTTGTTGTTCGACGCTAGTAACCTTGTTTATAAGTAAATATTAACATGTCATAGTTGTGGAAGGCGCTTGCCTGGCCGAATCCACTTCGACGAGTCGGTGGTCAATGTCAACAGGAATGGAAATGTCCTCCGGTTCCTCCACTACAGTATTCGGTCCGCTATCGCTCCTCCCCTCGCTCCGTTTCGACCTCTTCCTCTTTTACTCGGTCGCCTTTCATCAGCACTTAAAGGACTAGTACAATGAACAAGCCGCGCTGCGTTCAATGACGACGGAAAATGTTGGGGAGAACATTTAAAGGAGCAAGTGCTCTACGTGGTCGCCACGGTGGACGACTGGCTACCATTGTCCGCTTCAGAGTGAAGGGTTCGATTCCGGCACCGGCCTTTCAGTGTGAAGTTTGCATGTTCTCCCCGTGCCTTTGTGGGTTCTCTCGGGGTATTGTGTTTGTGAGTGCGAATGTTTATTTCAACCTATCCTTATGAGGGTCGCGGGTGTCCTAAGGGCCAATCGCAGCTGTCTTCCGGCAGCAGTCAGGGGACAACCTGAACCGATTGCCAGCCAATCACAGGGCACACATAGAGGAACAACCACTAGCGCACAGAATCACACCTAGGGACAATTTAAACTGTTCAATCAACCAACCATGCATGTTTTTGGAATAGGACACCGGACTACCCAGAGAAACCCCATGCAAACACGGGGAGAACATGCAAACGCCACACAGGATGAGCCGTGTTCAAACTCATGACCTCTGCACTGTGAGGCGGAGGTGCTAACCAGTCTACCACCATTCCCCCTTTATATTACATATTTAATATATATTATTTTAGATTAGATACTTGGACTGGGTACTACTACTGCATAGTACTACCCTGCCAACAGTTGGAGACCGACAGTCGTTGGCATTCAATACAATCGGCAAGCCGTGTTGCCTTCACGGACAATGGGATACCCAGCGGTGTTACATTCATGACTTCAAGAAATACCGAAATCATCCCGTTTAACTGGTCATTACTGAAATTAAAAAGCCATCCTGGATTCGCTTACTCCGTTAATTGCGGTCGGAACATTTTGTCAGTATTTAGTATAATGGACAAATCTTTCAGGGTCATTAGGACACGCCGTGCTGCCTTTCTGTGATTATTCGACAAATTGTGCTGCAAAAACTACTGTACAGTAATACGATGTAGACTTCACAGACAGTTAGAACATTGGGAAATTTGTGGGAATGACAGGCCATGGTGCGTTCAATGACTGTTTAAAACAAATGAAGAAAAAATCCCGCTATTCTCCACTCGAGGGCGCCACCACCTCAGCATCTGCAATCAAGTCATGTCAAGAACATAACCTCAGTGAACATTCCCGGATCCCGGTGCGTGAAAATACAACTAAACGTCTCAATTAGGAGGTAAAAATATCCTTAAATAGTGCTTTCTTTGGCTGGTGATGTAACTGACAAGCGATGCTGTGAAAAGCTGACATTCCTACCGGGAGTACGTCATCCTGACATACCATTTTTTGATGATTGTTTTGAAACACATGATGGAGTTCCTCACGTCTTTGCACACATTTTAAACCCACTCACTCTCTTGAAAAGAGATTCTTTGAGATGAGTTGACATTTGGATTTAATCATGAGCACAACAAACATTTCAAGTGTTTTTATTTTCATGAGAACAACAAAATAAGAAAAGATCCCAGCAGTTTTACCAGATGGAATTCGGAGCCAATTAGCAGATTTATGTTTGTTTACTCAACTGCAAAAACACCAGGGTGTAAAGCCTTTACATATACAGTATATGCATCATGTTATATACATATTTATTAAAGTTAATTCATTTTATACATTTTTCATCTATTTTCGGGTTGGACATGATAATAATTTATGAAAATAATGTCAAAAGATAATTCGATTTTAATTTTGTGATTGAAATCTAATGAAGTCAAACAACAACAAAAAAACAAAGATGAAAATAAAATGCTTTCATATTAGAACGTTGTAAACATCATCTTTATGGATGCCACGTCTGCTTTGCAGCCAGGGTGTATTGCGAGCCACGGTGTGGGGAAATTTGAAAATGTGACATTGTTTAAAATGTGGGTCTCCCCATGTGTGAGAGAGAGAGAGAGAGAGAGAGAGAGAGAGAGAGAGAGAGAGAGAGAGAGAGAGAGAGAGAGAGAGAGAGAGAGAGAGAGAGAGAGAGAGAGAATAAAAATAAAGAATACTACAGTCAAAAGATGTCCAGTCTGGCAAAGTTGAATGTCAATTATGAGCTCATTCAAACATCTCCAAAGGCCTTGCGAGCGAGCGTTCACATCTGGATCACGTCACTTGGCCGGCAATTTATGAGGCGATAAATCAGCCAAACGCGTCCACTCCACAATAAAAGTCCTGTTAAGCACTCCAAACGATGCTGTTGGACACTTGAAAGACTCCACTCAGGCTAAGCAACATGCTTCAAATCTGTGTACAGTGGTACCGTGACTGACCAAATCAACTTTCCCCATTGAAATGAACTGAAATGCCATTAATCCAGTCCAGTTCGATCTAGAAAAATAGCACTGTCATCTATAACAACATAATCCAAGAAATAAACAGATTTCATCAAGTGTAAATCAAGGTCCCACTGTACTCTGTCTGTGTGTGTATGTGTGCGTCAGTGGTGGCAGGGCGTATCCAGGCTTTGTCCACACCTCCAGCAGCAATAATGCTGGTGATGCCACGCACGGCCATCTTGTGCCATGTGGAAAGACTCGCCAAAGATCAGCTGAAGACATAAAATGTACATACATGGGGTGGGTCATTTAAAAAATATAGATAATGGACATAAAATATATGAATATCTCAAGAATATGAATACAAATACATTAGTTAAATATTGTCAATACAAATAATGTCGAATAAATCAACAGAAAATAAATACATCAAAAATAAAAAGAAATACAAATAAATATAAATAATGCATCATTTCAAAAATGGATATGTGAAGACAAATTAAAATACAAATAAAGAGTTAAATGGCATTCAGTTTTTGAACAATTTAATTTTACAGAACAGTATGGAATAATTTTTATAATATAGTCGATAAAATATATAGATAAATAAATTACATTTATATAATATAATCCATTCAAATAAAATAAATCAATATAAAAAAATAAAAGATCACATAAAAAAATATGGCCCTTCAATTATTAACAAAAATACATATAAATCACCAGACTAATTATTATAACAACTCCTAATTTCAATTACTTTGGATTTCATTTCTTTTGCTGCAACTGAGCAAGAGTTTCCAACTTGCTTAACTCGAGTGATGGTTTGGCTTGATTGCATTTTAGTAGGTGACGTACTTGTATTTCTGCTTGTTCTCATCTCAATTTCTCACCTCGTCACAGCCGGAGCAGCGTGGCCTGACGCTTTGGCAATAGTGTCGTCCGCACAGCAGCCTCCGATCGGACCAGAAGTAGACCAGGTCCGCCAATCCCTGGCCGCATTCGGCGCACGTGAAACAGGCGGGATGCCACAGGGCAGCGTGGTAACCGGCGTGCTCGGCAAAAACCGCCGGGCTGTCTGATCCGATGTTGTCGCCGCAACCGGAGCAACGCTGAAAACCAAGAGTGGTGACGATATCAAAAAATCCAAATGGTAGCCTACTTTGATTTCTCAATGTACTAATTTTTTCACCCCACTTAAGCAGCCGCGAATCTTTGTACATCTCTAACGGATAAAAGATTGCTGATTGGGTATTTTACGTATTGCGTGTTGTTCTCTGTTCCATTGCGGGGCTCTACAGGGGCGACAGTGCCGTGATCCCGGTGGTGGTCCGCAGCAACCTTGTCACCGTGGTTTTGCTCCTTGGGTTCCTTCTGATTGGTCGCCTCCCGCAGGGCTTCGCTGTCACCGGGCAGTGCCACCTCGCCCACACCCAGTACCTCCATTTTGTAGCGCTTTACAAAAAGCAGCATGGCGGAAACCTGCAACAGCGAATGGATATCAATTGGAAGCCTGGGATTGAGGTTTTAGGGTAGCGATTAGGATTTAGGGTTTGGTTTTGGGTTGGGTACCAGTTAATGTTTGAGTTTGGGGCTTGGATGTTGCAATTATGGGTTAGGTGTTCAAGGTTTGGGTTTAGGAGTTTGGTTGATGGTTTAGGATTTCGGTCTAGAGATAGGATAGCAGTAGGTTTGGAGATCGGGTTAGAATTAGTGATTGGGCTGATGGTTTTGGAATTAGATCTCCTACCATGATCCTGTCTGGGGGGGGAGGTGGGGGGGGGCTCTGGGTTGGGGACAGGTGTTGGGGTTTGGGTTCAGGGCATGGGGGTCAGGGATTAAGGTTCATGTTAGGGTTCGGGTTCAGGATATTGCTTGAACACAAATGGTTAGGGTTAAGATTAGGATTAGGCGTTAGTTACAATTAAAGTAGTTTGCAAACTCCGGGAAGGAGTGACACCGTTTGTCACCTCACCTCATTGTCACTGGCCAGGCTCTGACATGCCATAGGGTCCTGATCATAGGCGGGAAGCTGGCTAAGGAGATGCCTGCGACGCAGCACTGCCCCCCCGGTCCCGGAGACAGGACGCTGGCTCTCTGGGATCAGCTCCATGTACTTCTTGGCCTGTGAGTGTGAAACTCTGATCATCATCGTCATCATCATCAAAGATTCTGGTCAGTTCTCTGCAGCCCCTTTCAATCAAACTCAACAGGGCAGGAGTTCACAATCCTCCTCCCAGCGTTGAGCTATCCTGAGCGACTCTCCTGTGACAAACAATGTCAGACAAGGCCCGGTTAAGGGAAGTCTCCGTCCTCCCTGATGGACTCGGAAAACGGTCGGTTGACAAATGATGTGATTGTAACGTGTCACAGAAGTCAGTCACCATGAGAAAAATAAAATCTTATCAGGTAAGATAACAGCATATTCACAAATTACTATTCCACAGGATGCCCTGTGGCACCATACTGACTCTCCCTGATCAGTCTTTGTGCTACAACAGACTCATTCAAATTCTTGAATTTCGGACTTTATTCTTGTCATTCTATGAATTTATTCTCTCAATGTTGTATATTGTTTCCCTGTGAATGAGACCTTAGTTCTCTTTTTGCCTGAACTGACTTGTGCCAAAACAGATTTGACATCCTTTGGGAGCAATAACTTGGCATTCCACAGGGATCTGTTGTTGAGCCAGTGTTATTTCATCTTTACTTCCACCTATGAAATATCTTGTACCACCAAAATTCTTGCTTTATAAGACTCATGGTCAGAGTGCATTATAGATATTTTTAAGCATGTGGCGCTCACTTTCCCAGCTCCCATTTGGTGTATCCGCCCAGACTCTGACTCCCTTTGTGGTCTGTGAGGTTATCAGATGACAGCAGCGGAGTCGTGACTAATAGTCTAAAGTTGTACTTGGAATGCTTTTTCATTTCTCAATGAATAACATATTTGACTTGACATGTCACACCGCAATGATGCTGGACCCCCACCACCTCAAAGGCGAACCTCACCCTCCTGCTCCGACAATCACGCTTGCAATCACGCGCTGTGAAACCCAAAACAGACGTGAGGCTTTTTTAATGGAAAGCAGACAATCCAGCAGGGAGGGTGCAGCTGGTAAAAATCATGCAGCGCTGCTGAGTTATCGCAGCAAGCTTACAATGGTGGCTTCGGTTGGTTCACTTGAAATGGTCATTGATGTTCATGACGACAACAAACGTTAGGTTTGCTAAAGACTGCTAATTGTCTTCACCCCAAATTTTACCTGATGATTACATAAAAGCATTGATGCCCAAAATTGTCTTTGATATTTACAAAAACACGCTATCGGTCCAAAACGAAAGGTGATCTTTTGTTTAAGACTAAATTGTCTTTGAGGTTTTTGAAAACACTTATGTTTGGTCTTTACGAAGATGTGTTAGGTTTGTTTCAAGATTCTTAACAGTCAAAAATATATGTTCGGTTATCTAAAGACTGAAAATCGTCTTTGGATGTTTACAAAACATGTATGGTTAGTTGTAGCCAATAAAAGACTCTTTGATGTTTGCAAAAATTCCTGAAAGAGCAAGTTTGTAAGTAAATTGCCTTTGGCGTTCGTGAAAACAACTATACCTCACTTTAAATCTTTAAATTATCTTTGATTTTTACATGAACGTGTCTTAAGAATCCCCAAAACAGGCTGTTTTTGCTCCTGGTACTTTCCTCACCAGTTTCTGGTTGAGGCCGGCGGGCGCCCAATCGTAGGTGGTGGTACTGAACGTGGGGTCCTTGCGCGAGACCACTGGATTGGTCACGATCATGCGGTTCCTCTTGTATAGGAGAAGGCCACCGCCCCCTTTCACCTTGGCTGTCAGGTGGGCGCAGGGCGAGTCGGCCAGCAGGCGTCCCATTCGCCGGTCATCATCCGCGTGGTTACCGGGGGCGTGGTCCACCACGCTGCAGCCGCAGGCCAAGCATGCTTTCCTGAAAAAGAAACGCCGAAGCCCTGACTTGGGTCAGTGACACATTCCATGTGAATTGTAGTGTTCCCCCAATATATTGCACGACTGTCTGTGTCTTATGTGTTGTTTTATTTTGTTATTTTGACTTCAAGATGGCGCCGCGAGAGTGGCTGCCTTTCCAGCAGCTCCTATATTTTGTTCTTCTACTTCTTCCTTTCATAATTTTGCTGCTGTGGGAATTTCTCCATTGCGAGACTAATAAAGGATTTCTTATCTTATCTTATATTGGGAACCAGTGTTAGCGCCCCCTGCTATTTTGTGGCATTTTAGGGTTTTTTTTGTCTTTTTTTTTTTTTGTTTTGTTTTTTTTTTATACAGTCTACAGGTACATGAATATATACCTTGTGGACATACGTTTAACTCTAGGTTTAAACATATTTTTTAATTCTCCCATACTTTAGAGTGGCACACGTCAGTGTACTACCAATTTTTGCCACAACATGCCAGGCAGCACTGAGCTCTACCGGTAGACTTGCAGCGAGGAAGAAGAAGAAGAAGTTTGAATGTGTTTCTGTATGGCTGAAGTAGCAGTAATGTAAAGTCTCTTCTTCTTTTCCTTAGCCCGTCTATGGTGTTTTGCATTATATGGTAGCATTAAGCTAGCCGACTTTCGTGAGATGAAACAACATCTAAAGTTTGGTTGAACATTTGGGTGTTAAATACACAGTGTTCAATTCTCTCTGTTGTATACTCTTGAAGGAATGTTGAGAATCTCCTCTTTTCAAGAACGAGAAGAGGTGCTAATGAAGACTTAGAAACGTGTGTTTCAGTGGGTTTCAATGTGTTAAAAGCACGAGCCAGGGGTAAAACTAGTTGAAAGAATGTTTTTATTTGGTCTCTCCATCTTGTGGATTGCAGTATAAAGCAGACGATAAACGAGAGTTGACTGAATCAAAACGTGACGTTACCTCCAAGAATGTGGCTGCAAACCAGAGCAGCCGTCTTTGCAAACAAGACACACAGCTGGATTTGATGCACTCCCCTCTCCTGACATCTGAGCGGGGAAGAAAACACAACAATAAATCACTCGTGCTGCTCATTTCTGAATGTTGTGAATGAGCACGTTTCAACAATTTCGCGAAACAAAACAGCAGCGCGACTTCTCAGTGAGCCGGACGGATGCCAATTGCATGAACTGCTGGACAGGGATGATGTCACCTGTTGCTAGGCAGGCTCTTGTTGGGTCTGTTGAAGCCTTTAAATGGCGTTGACGATTCCAAAAAGGTGTTGAGTCCATTTGAAACGTCACAATTGTCTTTTTTGAAAACAAGTGCAGTTCATTGAAGACTGAAAATTGTTTTTGGTGTTCACAAAAAATATGTATGTTTATAAATGGTCATTAATATTTGTAAAAAAACATTTTTTAAAAACAAAATTGTCCTTGATGTTTGTGAAAATGATTTTAGGTCTGTAAATGCTTTAACTTCTATTTTATGTTGACAGAACGGGCTCTCAAATTCTAATTGCAGTTCATGAGACTGATGGACAGGAATGCTTGGATTGCTTTTTCCTTTTCAACTCCCAAGGGCAGAGCGAGCTGACGATGTTTAATTTTACTTTTAGAATATGTTGCACACCAATAAAAAAAAAAAAAGGCGGGAGGGGGTGCAATGCCCCTCCCGGCCCAGCCGGCCTTTGTTTAATTGAAATCTTTTGGCTGAAGTTGTGACATTGGACAATCTGTCCGGCCGCCTGTTTGTCTGTCAACAGGTATTAGCAAGGAGACTGGCACTCGGGTTCATCCCAGGGGAGCCTGACGGGCTTTAGGTCAGGGCTCGGAGGCAGTGTCATGTTGACTCAGGAATAGGAACTTGAAAAGCTTAAAAGCTCCAAAAGCTTTTATTGTGCAACATTTTCAGAGCACCGGGGTCGCTCGTGTCACACGCGGCACTTAGAATTCTGTCACTAGAAGACACAGGGACATGACCGCAACCTCATACACGGGCAACGTTTTCTCAAAATCATCCATGATGTAGAGAAAAAGCTGCACCTGAGGTCTTTGGAAGACTTGAAATTGTCTTTGTTGTTTTCCAAAACAAGGATGTGTTCATTGAATGCTAAAATTGTCTTTTGATCTTTGAAAAAACATGTCCGCCGTGTGCATTGAAGACTCGAAACAAGTCGATATTTATCTGTGAAATGTTTGGTTTTAGTTTAGTTTTGTTGATCATTAGTTTGAGTATTAGTTTTAGTTTTTTTAATGCATTATATGGAGTATTTGTCAAATCCAAGATCAAAACAAAAAAAGTCATGCATTGTTCAATAAAGTGAGCTATAATTCGCAAACAACGTTTTGATCTTCCTTTTTCTGTACGGATGCACAGCAATGCTGGACAGTTTTCGAAACATGAGGTTCAGTTTTTTTTCCAAAACCATTTTTATCTTTATTTTATTTCTTGAACTAAAATGCTTTTTTCCTCCCCCAATTTCAACTTTTGTTATTTTGTTCGCTTCCGTTAACGCTAACAACCTTGCCTCTCTGTTCACCTTTGAACCACTCCTGAATTACTTCACGGCGCTGAGAATGAGGAGGATCGGCCGCCAACCGCAGCCAATTCGGAGCGTCGACGAGGGGACGGCGTCTATATTTAGAAAGTGCGATAAGAAGAATTTGGCTTGGCCAAGTCATTCCAAACACGCCAACTATGTGGTGGAAAAGAGCAGGAAATGCTAATGAGATAAGAAGCCCAAGGTCACCGAGATGCATGCCGACTTGCTGTTTGTGATTCTGAGACCAGTACACGACAGTCATGAGATTCCAAAAAAAAAGAAGAGGTTGTCTTTCATCCTTTCCCCAAATCTCATCACCGCAAGGAAGGCTTTCAATCGTTTCTGATGTGAACCAAGTGTCCGTTCCTTCAACACTCGAAATGGTGTTTTCGAAAAAGAGGACTGTATGTTAGTCCACTTGTGAGGCGAAGACAGGGGCTCAGTTGAAATTGTCCCCTCATATTTGTGGCGCTGTAAAAATTGCAGCCAATATGTAAAGCACATCTGGCTCAGCGGAGGCTAAATTTGTCATCGTGACGTCTCCAGCTCTCCACAATAATGTGTGTGCGTGTGTGCATGTGTGTGTGTTTGTCTCTTGGATACAAGGAGGGTTTGGGGGATTAAGCCCCTGACAGGTGATCTTGATCCATCAGGTGATCACGGATGAACGTCACCATTTGTGTATCGCTGTCAGTACTCCAATGCTGATAGTTTGCATTACTGCTGTTTATTTAGTTCCCAACTACATTAAAATGTTTTTTTTTAATTGTATAGTATCGTTTGTATCAGATTTATTTATGTACAGTGTAGGTGTCACTTATATTAGTCAATATAAAATTTCAATCTGGGGTGGCTTTACGTGATCTCTAAACATATTTTTGATGCAGGTTTAAAAATATGTATATACTCTTTTGAGATGTTTTCATTGCTTTCCAAGTTCAGGGGCGGAGTTTGCATATGTTAAAAAGTTTACACATGGTCACATTTGGTGAATCCGTAAAGGTTATATTGCATTTTAGTAGCGCTGATTGATTAATTGGTCTGCTGATTGATTAATTGGTCTGCTGATTTCATTACCTCATATTAGCTGTTTTCCAAATAATCATAATCGGCTGGAGTTTTGGCGATTAAACGCGAATATAATCTCACTTTCTCATAAAACGGTAAATGATGTTAAATTACTCAGAATGATGTCATTGCATTGATTGTCCGCTAGGTGACGTGCTGACTCCAATCAGTCCAAAGTGCATCTTTCTTACTTATCTTATTCGTATTTCAAGTCGCGTTGTTGTGTTACGTCGCTGCTGCAGAAGCTTCTGGGCGTCCTTTTGTTTCTATAGCTTCTCCTTCTCCCGCTCAGCAACAAGTAGAGAAATGGAGAATAACGCCCAGAAGGGGATTTAGGAGGAAATTTGGGCTAGCTAAATTTCAGCGTTTGCTGGACTGTAGACGCACATTAACTTGACGGTAATGTTCCGTTCCGGGGAAACTTGCTTAAAACGAACAAAAAAAGAAGGTCCCCAGTTTCAGTTTTCCTTTTCCTGTGCCTTACATCGTTCAAATGCAACTGTCAAAGATGTTTTGCGTCTCTGTTTTAGATTTTGAAGTCATCACTTCGTGACAAAAAAAAAAAAAAACAGAGTTGAAGAACTGCGATTTCCTGCTAAAGGGCATCACGCATAAATCACGTTTTGGCAGCGTTGATTATACACTGCATACATTTGTGTCCTAAATGTAACAATAAATTCATCAGTGAATGCTTTTGAACTTCCTCCCTGTTGTGAAGTTCAGAAATACAAAAAGACAGTCTTGTAAATCAGTCAAATGTTCTGCCTGTAATTCATGTTTGTTGTTGTGAGGGTTAAGGGGCCAAAGTTTGAGTATTTAGTCATTATAGACTTTTAAGCTTAATCGGTTGATGAATCAGTCATCGGATGTTTTTTTTTTCCTGCCAAATATTGGAATCGGGATCAGGCTAAAAAAAAAAAACCCATAGCAGTCAGGACTGGAAATTTCATCCTTAAAGCCAAACACAGCAAACACTTGTGTGTGAGTGGTGTATTATTCATGTACAGTTTACCACATACTGCGAGATTTTCCACGTGTACACGATTATTTAAAAAATATTTTCTCCTACCTTGGCCGCGGCGTCCATGCTCGTCTCGTGTCTCTCGTCTCGTCTCGCGACCCACACTGAGACTTTAAATTCCTCGCTTGTCAGGCCCTCTTCCTGTCCCACCTCGCCCAGCGTCACTCTTGTTTCCCTCTCCGTATTTCTCCTCCTCCTCTGCCCAATCGCCCCCCCCCCCCCCAAAAAAAAAAAAAGGAACGGGAAACTTGGGAGGGGCGAATAAAAAACAGTTTCCTAATGAAAGTCTTCCTTCTCCTCCTTGGCGGGATCTAATAGCGATGCATTGTCCGTCGACGCACCTTTTCTCCGTTTATGTCCTGAACGTTGCGACCTGACGAGGTCATCATAAAAAGGTCACTGGCCACAATATTTGGTACAGGCTCGACAGGGATTGCAACTTTGAAAATAAAATACGTGACGTGAGCAGCAAAAGTAGAATATGTGCCAAAAGAGAAACTGTGAGACCGAGCGGAATGGCTCGCTGAGCACCAACACGCCAGACCAAGAACATGATGCGCATGCGCCGCGGTTGACCACACGCTGCACCAAAGCCGCACCGCGCGCGCGCACGCACAAACACACACATGGATCCACGTCGGTGGACACAAAAACACACACGTGTACACGCACGCACATGCAGACTCACACACATGGACACGCACATGCAGACTCACACACATGGACACGCGGTTCTACGCACACACAGATTTTGTGATAAAGGCAAACACACGCACACACCTCTGCACAGTGAGACGGATGTGCGAACTATGTGGTCATCACACCGCCGATTTTTGGTGTGCGTTTTCCAAATTAAACACTCACGAAGCCAGTTAACTCGATCAACAGGACTGGAAAAAAAAATCATCTTATTTCATTTTAAAAGGTGAGGATAAGTGGCTCAGAAAATTGCTGGATTTGAATCCATCTTGATGAATTTTATGTATTTCCCGACCCTTTTGTCTTTTTTTTAAGAACTTACTGTTTATTAATTTCATGATCTCTTCAAATATTTAAGGGCATTTTACTTATTCTTTTCTCTTGGGTGCATGGGCATTATATATTCAGTGCCCTTTTCATGTAGAGAACAGTAAATAAATATGTACTCAAATAAACACTGTCATTAAATACATAAACCCATTAAAATGGAAAATATTTCATTAGATAAAAAAAAATTTAAAAAACATCTCATACATTTTAATTGGGCACAACACAAATGATTACCGGAAATTGTTTCATTAGAAATAAAACATTTTCACATTTCAGTGTCAGTCAATTAATGGGAATTCGGTCAAT
>NW_017842055.1:31885-35724 GCF_001891065.2 Hippocampus comes | reverse complement strand
AAAAAACAGGAAATATGGAAAGTAAGTCACATGAAACCATCAAAGCGGTATAGATACGCAGAAAGGCAAGAACGGAACGCAGTAGACGTCGGAAGGTAAGTCGTAATTAAATCGGTAAAAAAAGATCTACATGAAGACATCAAAGCGGTAGAGAAGATGCACATGAAGTCAACCGAAACATTAAAACCGTCGATACACAAGAAGTCAAAGCAGTATTGAAGAAGACACGCGAGAAGTTACATCAAAAGCATTTCAAGAAGACGGAAAGTCATGTTTCATCATCAACGCAGGAACCAAGAGACACCACAAGTGACGGCCCTTCAAAGTTGGTGACAAAGTTGGTTACAACAAAGCTGTCTCAAGAAGACACGCGAGAAGTTACATCAAAAGCATTTCAAGAAGACGGAAAGTCATGTTTCATCATCAACGCAGGAACCAAGAGACACCACAAGAGACGGCCCTTCAAAGTTGGTTCCAACAAAGCTGTCTCAAAGACCCACAGAAAGTGACATGGAATCAAAGCAGTAAAGACGAAGACACACAAGAAGTCATGTGACATATGCGGTAAAAAAACAAAAAAAAAAAAAACAGGCAAGAACGGAACGCAGTAGACGTCGGAAGGTAAGTCGTAATTAAATCGGTAAAAAAAGATCGACATGAAGACATCAAAGCGGGAGAGAAGATGCACATGAGGTCAACCGAAACATTAAAGCAGTCGATACACAAGAAGTCAAAGCAGTATTGAAGAAGACACGCGAGAAGTTACATCAAAAGCATTTCAAGAAGACGGAAAGTCATGTTTCATCATCAACGCAGGAACCAAGAGACACCACAAGAGACGGCCCTTCAAAGTTGGTTCCAACAAAGCTGTCTCAAAGACCCACAGAAAGTGACATGGAATCAAAGCAGTACAGACGAAGACACGCTAGAAGCCATGTGACATATCAAAGCGGTTAAAAAAAACACGGGGAATCAGGATCTTTTGGCATCAAAGTTAAATTGATTATTTTACTGTAAATGGTTAACTTCCTTTGGTTTTCATGCATGCTAAAATGTTACCCAGCAAACGCGCCATTTTATGATGTTTAACCCCCGGGGGAAATTCTCGCCAGTTCTATGAAGGAACAATCGCTTTGAAAACGGAACAAATGCAAGGTCGCCATATTGGACTTCTGAGGTTCCAGTGCGCCAGTTCCTCTGCTGCCCGTCAGTTGTCAATCTCGACTTTTCTCAGTCCATGGCGATGAAGTGCAGTCCTGACTGTTCCTTCCTGCCACCGCCGTCACATGACATCGGCCTTAGCCAATCAGTGAAAGTGATTAAAAAAAAAAAGGGTGAAAGTTAGTCTGGTTGTTCGGCGGCGATACTGCTGACTTTGGACTCTGTGGTACAATTTGGCAGTTCAGAGGAGTTCACAGAAGAAGCCGATGTTTTTTTTTTTTTTGAGGCTACATGATGATACGCGGTTCCGGAACCGACTCGCTGATGGACTTGTGCGGCAGGACGTTGGCGCCGTTCAGGTAAAGCTCGTCATTGACAAGCACGTCCTCACCCAGAACCGTCACGTTCTCCATGCGGACCTGACGCGGAGAGGACGCAGAGCACGGGATTTGGTTTTGCCACGTTTGCAATAAAGCCAAACTTATTCAAGAAAAAAAGTCACAACTGACCCACTGGCCAACGGAGGAGCTCCAGCCCACGATGCAGCTCTCCAGCCAGGAGTGCGAGCGGACTCGGGCCCCCTTTAAAACCGTGCAGCGCTTGACCCGCACTCCGTCCTCCACTACCACGCCGGCACCGATGGTTACGTTGGGACCGATGGTGCAGTTCTCGCCGATCTGAGCCGTCGGATCCTTGCGGAGTAGAAAGCCAGGACTTGTCAGGAACACCGAAGACTCCGTTCAGGATAACGACAAACAGACTCACCACCAGAACGTTGCCAAGGAAACCGGGCCCGGTGCGCAGTTTCTCAGGGGCGTGTTGTCGTAGCGACTGCAGGTACATGCACATTCCCGTGAGGAAGTCTTTTGGCTGCCCGATGTCCATCCAGAAACCTGTACGGGACGCACACGGGATACCGTTGAACACGAGCAAAACAAAAATTGTCATTGTTTCAGTACTGTTTGCACTCCAGTGGTAACTCTCTCTATGTATGAATATGTTCTGGAAGAAATTTCTGAACTGGAACATTTTGTAAGTAGAGACGCATTTTGCATGTAAATGCCCTAATCCGTTCCAAGCCGCTTCAAAATTCAGACATAATTGTTTTATGAAACATAAAAATGCATCAAGATATGTAACAAATACATATTACAATTAGATTATTGCACAATAAATGAGAGTTGCGCATAATGTCAATAAAAATGGTGGTGATTTAACTTTTAATTGCATTCTCATCGTTTTTTTTTTGCCCTCTTTAGTTCACGTTCTCTCTCAGAAGTAGTTTTTGCCTGGAGTGTTGTAAACATCAGCATAGTGAGCGATCACGATCACCCAACTGGTGAACACATTTTAACGGTGATTCACATTTGCGTAAAACTATCGTAACGCTGCATGGCCTAAGGGGCGAATTATGAGGACGCTGCATAGACACAAATCCATCTTACATACACATAGGCACATATTGTAGAGGTCCCTCTTAGCCAATGAGATGCCAGGATGATGCTCGGTAATAGCCAATGGCAGAGCAGCTCTAAGTATGTTGCGTTCAGGAAACTCGGAGCTGCGAGTAGCAGCCCATACTGTATTTTTACCTTTCGTATCTTGAAATTTCTTTCGTAACAAGAGGCGACCTTTTCCTGTTGAGGCGTGTCGCAACTTGATAATTTCGTATGAAGAGACGTTCGTAAGTAGAGGTACCACTGTACTTGCTGTTCTCGAATAAGACGCTGAAGAGTAAAATTCTCTACATGACAGAGCTCAGTTCCTCAACTCTGCTAAGCTAGGCTAGGCAAGTCTCGTCAGAGTTACCCTGCAGCTCCATGGCGTACAGCTGTCCCTCTTCAGCCATGACGGGGAAAATCTCTTTCTCTATGGATGTCGGTCTCAACTGCACACAAAAGGCAGTCCGCTACAGTTTATGGAACATCAAATACGCATTCACGTTGGTCCACAATTTTCCTCACCTGGATTCTGCTGAGCATGCTGGAATTAAATATGTACATGCCGGCGTTGATCTTGTTGGACACAAACACCTGCGGCTTCTCTACGAAGCGATGGATCTTGCCGCTTTCAGCCTCAAACACCACCACGCCGTACTTGGACGGTTCCTCCACGCGAGTCACCTTCACACAAATGTCTGTTAGGAGCCATCTTAAATCCAACGACAATGGCAAAAGGCAAACGGTTAATATGTGGGGATTCGCTGTACATCTCGCTCTCACCACAATGGTGCCCTCCTTGCCGTGGTCGCAGTGGAACTTCAGCATATCTTGGAAGGGAAAGTCACAGATGACGTCTGAGTTGAGGACGAAGAAGGGCTCGTTGTCTATGTCCAGCAGCTTGCGGGCCAGGGCCAGAGGACCAGCTAATTCCCAAGGTAAAGAATGCGTTAAATTTCATTTTAAACAAGAAGCATCACAGGTTGTATGGGGAAAAAAAAAAAGATTTACAGCAGGTGCGACAATATTTTGGCCATCAACTCTAAAAGGACAGTGGAGTCCCTCTAGGCTCAATTCCATGCCCCTTTTAGTCTGCTTGTGAAGTGTGAACACTCACCCGTTCCAAGAGGCTCCTTCTCGTGTGAGAGCGAGATACGAATTCTAAGCTGAGGACGAGACGAACAAAGAAACATTTGATTTAGGATCAGAAATACATGCTTTCATATACACCTCACCTAT
>NW_017842055.1:12575-31433 GCF_001891065.2 Hippocampus comes | reverse complement strand
AGATTTACAGCAGGTGCGACAATATTTTGGCCATCAACTCTAAAAGGACAGTGGAGTCCCTCTAGGCTCAATTCCATGCCCCTTTTAGTCTGCTTGTGAAGTGTGAACACTCACCCGTTCCAAGAGGCTCCTTCTCGTGTGAGAGCGAGATACGAATTCTAAGCTGAGGAAGAGACGAACAAAGAAACATTCAATTTAGGATCAGAAATACATGCTTTCATATACGCCTCACCTATCAGTGGTTGATTCAATAAAAGCCCTCTGCCAATATTTGTGGAAATAGGGCAAGTAAATATATGAGAAAGTGTTCAAAGGTTGTACTTGTTGAAGAAGGCACAAGATATTTTGCCATGACTGCCTCCAGAAACGAGACGTCACTTTTGTCATTGCTTACTAAAAACACCCAAAGTGTGTGTATAATCTCACGGGCAATTTTTAGTCCGGCGCTTTATCCCAGGTTGACAACAAATATTAGGTAGCATCTTACATTATGTGGAGACGACGTCCATAAGAGTTGGAGTTGACTTCACAAATGTTTTCTGTACCAATGTTCACGCCTCATTTCTTGCCATTTACAATATTTCACAACATTTTCAATATTCTACTGCATCTTTTTATGGGTCAACACTGTATAGTTTGAAACACAGTGTCGTTTTACTGTCCCCTCAAAATAACTCGACAAAGCCATTCAAACCGTTGGCAACAAAAGTGAGTGCACCTCTTTGTAAAATTGTCCAAATTGGACACAAGCAGCTTTCTTTTTTCCTTCTCAAGTGTCATGTGACTCCTTAGTGTTACGAAGTCTCAGGTGTGAATGGGGAGCGGTTCAGGGTAAAGTAGTGTAAGCAGTAGAGTAAATAGAGACTCTATGTCACTATTTGCTGAAACAGGATAAGTAAACATACGAGAAAGTTGAAGACTCAAAGGTTGTACCAAATGACCAAACATGTTCTACACCAGAAATTACACTAAATTTCTTTCCATTGCTAAACAAAACAGCAGCACTTGAACAGTCTCTCAGCTGACAATGAGTCTTAGCATTCACAGAATAAAAATCTCGTCTTGAGCGCCGTTTAGCAATACAGAAGAGTCCAGTAGACGTGGTCATTTCACAGTATAGTGTGGTCGTTTCATGGTTATGTTTATTACTTCTCCTTGAGCTGATATTTTGCGGCATTTTTCTAGCAAATTTTTGTTTTAAAAATCCACTTATAAATTGGAATGTATCGCTGGTGCTGTTAAATGTGTGTGTTTAGTAATAGTGTGTTGGACCTACTCTCTGCTCCTGGACCCTCATTTCTCGCTCCAGCAGCTCGGACATGTAGCTCACCGCCAAGACTACGTGTTTCACCCCAGCCTGGATTCACGCAAAAAAAAAAAAAAAAAAAAAAGACATGGAAACAAACACAAGAGAGATGCACAGATCCATACACAGACAAGGACAAACATTCACATTCACACACACAAGACACACGAAGACACACACTCAATATTCATGCTCGCTGGCTCCGTTTGCTGGTAAAAAATGAAGCCAGCGTCGCATCCTACCTTGACTAAGGCCTCCACCTGGTGCATGAGGATGGGCTTGTTGCAGAACTCCACCAGCGGCTTGGGCACGCTCAAAGTGAGCGGTCGCAAGCGGGTGCCGTAGCCGCCCACTAGGATCAAAGCCTTCATCCTCGCTGATGTCTTCAGCGACCGTTACCGTGGCAACCGAGGTTCATCAACCACCACTCTGCCGGCGAACTGTGCCACACGTCTCGCTTCTTATGTTTTTCTACAATTACAAAAAATGTCACTTAATTAGCTCATTCACTGCCATCGACGGCTAAAGACGTCAAAGATCCAATTTTGATAGGCTGGTAGAGAATGAATGGTAAACGGTGGGGTGAGGGGTCTTAAGTTTATTTGCTGTTTCACTTAATTTTGGGAACACAAAAAACAAAAAAGATAAGTGACCTTTGAGTTTGCCGACAAAACTGATTTCATTCATCTTGTTTTCCACACTGGACTGCACCAGTATGAAAGGTCGTTTATGTGAATTCTGTTACTGCTCGTAGTAATCAAGCGACTGTAGAGCATCAGCGACTGTGTCATCCTCAACCACATACGAGGGCATTAGAACATGCATAATGTCGTGTGGCTCCTTTGGGATTTAATTGCAACAGTTTTGCTCTGGTACTGTTATGACGTCCATTATTAAGATAAGGAAACCTACAGCTACAGCTAGAAACAAAACAAAGAAGCGGCTAAAATGGGTAACGATCACTATATTGTGTAAGTTGTTTCTCAAGGCAACTAGAAATAAACAAGTTCAAATCCGGACTCCAGTTGTTCATAGAGTCCATAAAAAGACCACCCTCCCCTCCCCATGAGATTGAAAGCAGCCCATGTTAGCTTCGGTGACTAACTAACACGCTTCTCGATGTGGCGGAGTGATTATTCGTTCTCACAGTGGTACCGTTCGGGTCGTAAAGTGCGAGAAGGTATAAAAACTCACGTTCTGAGGTCCGCGATTTTTTAGGGAGACATCCACAGTGGGTTGAACTCCGGGAGTGACACGTAAGAACGTTCAAATCCCAGATCGTTGTCTGTCTTCCGGAATGTCAATTCACGTCATTTCAATCTTATCCCAACTGGTTTATCCTGTTTTTGATTTCAAAATAAAAGTAAAAGGTTGCATAAATTACCAAATTACGAATCGAAGGCGAAAAAATGTAAAATAAATAAACCCATAAAAAAGAAAAAATACATATAATAATGTGAATATTTTTCATTTAGGTCATTTACGAGGTTTGTTTTTAATCTTATACGGTGTTAATAATCAGCTTCCGGTAAGTATGTTGGATATTGGACAAAACACTGGCGTTGGAATCGTTTACTTGGGGGGGTGTCATCAGGGATGTCAAGAATCGTAGAATCTTACATTTTTGCTCGCTCGTTAATTACCTTTAAAATGACGTTGATCAGTAGTATACATTCAGGTGGACTGAAATACATTAGGAGAGATCAAAATTACCACACGGAGAGGATGAGCTGTGATTTACCACTTCGGTCCAAACGAGGCAATGGTACGCTCTGACTCCGCCTCTTCACTACTTTCGACCAATAGGATCAAAACAGCGTGGCGACAAACAGCGGGTAATAATCACGTGACTAATTAAAAGCCTCAAGACGCCTTTCAGTCGAAAAAGCACGTGTACAGTCCAACAAACATATTTTTAATATTCTTGTTTTTAATAGACTTATATGTAATTGATAACATATGTGAAAAATATTCACCGAGTAATTTACCTGTACTATTTCGTCGAACTCAAGCCACATGGCAGTGGCGGACCAGTTTTGTTCCACAATGTAAATTCAACTCCAAAAATCCTTGAATTGGGGAATTGGTCTCCCCCCTCCCAAAAAAAAAAAAAAATAGGCAAACAGGTGAATCCGCAAGGATGTGAGGGTCCATTAATACACACAAAGTAATCATTTAAGGTGTGTAATAATTTTTTTTCCACATCTTTAAAACTAAATTTCTCAATAAATGTGTATGTCTATATAGTTGTATTGTGTTAATGAAAAATATTTTAAAATAAAAACACTAATGCCTTGATAAAACTAAAATAGTTTATTTTCAGTTCAGTTCAAATCATTTTTTCTTTAAATTACAAAAAAAGAGAAATGCATTATGATTAATATATTGAGGATTATCATCCTAAAAGAACCATAACTCAGGCAGCCAGACTGACACTCAATAGCAGCGATTAAAATAACTTTACTTTAAATAAAATCTGGTATTCCGGTCATGATGATTTTAAGAAATCTCTTTTGTATTCAGGGGTCCCAGCGTAGGTCGCAGACCAGCGCGATGTGGTCCGACGGATGGGCCACGCTAGGCAGCGCCGTGTAGGTGGTGACCAGGTGGTGGGCCGGCATGGGGACGACCTGCTCCACCCGCATGCTGTGCGGCTGGATGAAGATGTAATCCAGGCAGCCTTGGAAGCCGCCCACGTAGTTGGTGTAGGCCAGTGGCCCGCAGGCGCTCAGCAGGGGCGGGAAAGGCGAGATCAAGTCCATTGCCAGCAAAGACGACGGTGAATCTTCCTCCTGGGGACCCGAGCTGCTCCAGTCGGCGTGCTGCCGGGAAAGCGAGGCCTCGGTGAGCAGCTGGAGGACACCTGATATAGGACAGGAAGCACCAGCGGCATTCAGAACACGCCGACACGAGCGGGAGGTTGAGCCTCAACTGGTTCGGTCGGCTCGTTTCGGAGGAAAATCTTTGGCCGCACACAAATGGGAGTTATTTTTCAGTATCCGCTTTCAAACTAAATGGAAAAAGGTTGATGTCTCCTGGAAGAGATACAGTGTAATCAACAGAAAAAAGAAGAGGCAGGGAAGGCCCCCAATTAAGCTCCAGTAACAGTCAGTATTGTTGTATGCCATTTGTATGTGTTGCTGCTCGGTATGTATCAAAGTGGAAGCTGTTTGAAGGTTTATGATTATCATTCATGCTAATTGCCATGAGCCCATTTATGGCATTTCGCTTCATATATTAGCAGGAAGATAGACTGACAGCCACCTCTGATATTTGCGCACGTGACGTGTTGATGTGAAGTTACCGGAGCTCGGTGAGGAGTTGAAGTCACCGCAGAAGACCAACGGAGCTCCCGGGGCCACCTTGCCGATCACGTGACTCAGGTGCCGCAGAGCCACGGCCATCTGGACCAAGCGGACGTTACCGCCTTCAAAGGGAAAAGACGGTCGTTGCTCCTGTTTTGTGTTCCAATGAAGTTCAAATGGGCGCAACAGCTGAATATCCGAATGGAGAAATGTTAATAATGAACGCATACTACCCATTTTTGCCTCCTGATGGTGAAACGTCAGAGTCCGACAAAGTGTTTACGGGCCTCTGTAACGGCTGCCGTTTTGGTTAGCAACAGGGTTCCAATGAGCCTTAACTTTTAAATGTACACGTGTGAACAAAAGCGTTCGTGAACTGAAAAGTAGATACGCTTGCTCGCACAGATTTGAGTCTGTTTACGTAGTTCAATGTGGGCTACTGTTTTGATCAGCAACTGTACCTCGAGGGTGCCAGTACAGGTGTGTGTTGGCCACGCACACCTTCCTGCCTGCTTGGTGGAGGTCCTCCAGCACACTGACCTACAGAGACGAGAGAGGGCGTCAAAAGAGAGCGGGCGGAGCGAGTCGATTTAGACATGGGCGGGTGCAGGTTCGATACCTGCAAAGCAGTGGAGCGCTTCACAATCTTCTCTCTCAAGGCGTCGTTGGCCGAGAGCCTCTCCAGCAGCTCGGCGTGGGCCGCGTCCGACGTCAGCGCCTCGCTTAGCGTGATGTCGTGGCAACTCAGCAGCTTGAATCTTGTCCTAAAAAAAAAATGTTTCTCCTCGTTAGGGTCACGGAGAGACAATTCGGAAACTTAAATGAAGCTAACAAATGTTTCAGGGACAACAAACAAATGACACCGGAAAGCTGAACCCAGAACCTTGAAACTGTGAGCCAGTTGCTCTGACCGCTACCGCACTGTGTTGCCCAGTGCCGAAAATATTTTCTTCCAAAATTTCACACCTGGTAACAGAAACGAACCTGCGGTAGAAGGTCGCCAATCCTTCGTGTTGCTTCTCTTTTAGCTTAAAAACGCCGTCCAGGCCAAAGGCATCGAGAGCTGGAATCAGACTGTCCAAAAACACTCCTGGGAAAAAAAAAAAAAAACAACAACACCCTGGTGTGTCAGCCAACACCTGTACAGTGACTCCTCTTTTTTTCTGCACGGGAATTCGTTCGAAAATAACCAGTCGCTAACGACGTTTACGTTCACACAGAGGGGCAGTTGAGCGAATGCGGACACGTTCAGAAAATACACACAGAGCGCGCAACGGAAATTCATCACCTTTGTCCACCTCTTGCAGGCAGACCACATCGGCGTGGTATCCAGCCAGCTCCTTCTTGATCAGATTCTGCCTGTAATCTAGCTCCAGGGCATAGGGGGCGCAGTAGGGGTACAGCACCGTCTTGGACAGCTCCGTCTGCGCGTAGACGTCGGCCAGGATGTTGTAGGAGACCACGCGCAGCGACGGCCACGCCGCCTCCTTGGTCGTGTACACGTGCCGCTCGTCAAAGGTGCACGTGCCCGGCCCGGCCTCCACGGCGCCGGCGGAGAGGAGCTCGCCGGGTTGTCCGTGGCGCCCGCCGCGGTCTTTGGGCGTGCCGTGTAGTTTGAGCCGGCAGCCGATGTCCTGGTTGGACGGGACGTAGACTCGGCTTCGGCCCACTTCGGTCCAGGCAACGTCCGGAGCGCTCCCTTCACCGGCGGCTTTACCACTACAATCGCAACAAAGACGAGATGAATGAAGACACTGGCCTTTCAAATGACGGGACTTTTTATCCGTACTCTTTACCTTTTGATGCGAGCCCCAAATTTGAGCTCAAAGCATGAAATGAACCAGACGACAAGCATTAGATTGAAAACAATTCTTTAAAAAAAGCAGGCCAAGTACTTAAAGGCATACCTTCTTTATCCTATTCCAAAAACGACAATTATTACATCAGCTCGTCGCAAAACTCAACTTTGTGTTTTAAATGCATGTATGTCTCTGTTACAGTATTTAAATGTAGAAATATTTAGATATATTTTGCCAATTTATTACAAATAAACACATTAAAAAAAAAGGTTTTTGAGATTTAAGTTGGTGTAGCCGTCCCTCAGCCAAATCAACAGGTGAAAGCTGCACTTCAATCGCAGTGGGAATGCGCAGCCATCAAACAACGTGAAAATTAAGGACAATAGGATACAAATCAGAGGGAATCATACAACAGCCTCTTTCATAAGAGTGGAGCTCTTGCCCTTGTTTGTTTCTTTTTTTTGTCGCTATCGAGATTGAAATATGAATGATGAAACGGTGAACACAAATACAAGTACAAAAGTAAAAAGCGAAGAATATTTACCTTTGATCCTTCGTAAACATCTTAAGATTGTGGTTTTTGCTTCCTTGCTTAAAGCTCCTGTCTGCAAAGTCTCGGGGAGGGAGGACCATATTAGACCTTTTAGCTTTATTCTGTGTGACATCATTGCAAAAAAAAAAAAAGTTTGTCCCAAAAGCTTGGCCATTTTATTTGAGAGTGACATTGCAATGACTAATGAAATGAAGTTGGGTGGATTTTGGATACATTTGCACAACTTTTGACGTCTCATTTCCAGACATGACATTACAATTTTATGGAATTTCTTTTTAAATTGTGTGGCAGCAAAAATATGGAAAAGGTGAAGAGGAGTGAATGCTTAAAATGATGAAGTTAGATTTTTGTTTTGGAATACTTTTGCACACATTCACCCGAAATATATTTTGGATGTTTAAGTTCGGTTCGGCTTTTTTTTTTTTTATTTGTATAAAACAAACAAAAATCTTTGAAATTCTGAGACATCGTGCGAAAAACGCTCTTACTTTTTTATTTTTACATTTTACTAAAATTCAAGGTTTGAAAAATTTCATGGCTGCAGCCTACCAAAATATGGAAAAAGTGAAGTGGGGTGACGACTCATTATGAAAAAATTGCATTTTGTATTCTTTTGTTTGGAAATTCAGACCCACGCCCCCCCCCCCCAAAAAAAAGAAAAATACTTTGACATTACTTTGTCCTGTCACTGATGGTGTATTGAACTTTCATGTGCAATAATTTTTTTCTCATTTGCGATCCACGAGTTGTTTTGCAAATTGGTGTTGGCTGCGCCAAGTTACCTGGAGTTTGGGCTCTTCTCCTTGTACCACGTAAAGTCACAGTGGTCCAGATCGCCGAACTCCATCTCCAGCTTGGGACATACGGGGAAGCCGGCCAGCAGCGAGGCCGGTAGCTCGGCGGTGGTGAAGGTGGGCTCGTTCCGGCGGACAGAGTACCGGACGTCACCCAACTGCAGCACGGCCCCGTCTCGCCATGCCTCCGCGTTGAGCACAGTCTGCGGCACCTCGCCGCCGTCGACGTAAAGCTTCACCACGGCGGGCTCCGGAGTGTCGCCCGCCGCCGACGGCTGCTGATGCCCCGCGTTCCTCTTTGCCTTCTTTGCCTTGGTTTTACCCTTAGCGAGGGTGCAGGCGATGCGGGACAGGAGCTTGCCCAGCGGTTCGTCCTGCTCCCGTTGCATGTGCTTTTGGCTGCCGTCCACGCGGAACGAGATGGTCATCTTGGGCTCCCCGGCGACGCATCTCACCGTGGCCGGCTCCATGTTGCCGAGAAGGCGGCGCGCCCGTGTCAAAGGCGAGAGCGACGAGTCGGGGAGGAGGCGACGGTAAAATGGAAGAAGGGCAGCGGCGAGTTTGTTGAACATGAATCCCGACGTTGTAACTGCCAAAACCGGACTAAACACGACTTAGATGGCCCGGAAGTGGCGAGAGACAACCGCAATGGGGGGGTTGTCTACTTCCTGGTGTCACTAGCGAGCCAAAGTGCGGATTTCGTTTGTCTTTAAGCGATTTGATATAAAAGTGAAAATGATACACTCACTTCATAATATTGTTCAAAAATGATTAGTGAAATCAGAATTAACAGAGTTATATCACATTAATTGCAGTTAGGCGATCGCCCAAGTTATGACGAGTGTGTTCTTCTACGGCTTTTGCAACGTGACCAGTCCTCAAAATAAAACTCTATTGCCTCCTACTCATCGGGGGGAAAACTACACAAATGCCTCAAAGGTATTCGCCGCGTACTGTTCTACCTTCCTCTGTGACACAAATAGTAATTTTAAAAGTGTGAAAAATTACAAATAGCTTTGTTTAAAGAAAAAACGTAATATTCTCCAAAGAAAAATAAAATCCATCCATGCATCCATCCATCCAATAGTAGCAATTTATTTTAGGGGAATGTGTGCAACATTCTAAACTACAATTTGTAAATTCAAATACTGCATGTTATAAAGATAGTTTCCAAAAAAAGGGATTCATTTTTCAAGAGAAAAGTAGCAATTAAAAAAAAATCCCTTCATACGCCGAATAAAGGTTACCCAGGGAAAACAAATGCTGCCCCAGTGTAGGTAAAAATATTTTTATTACATTTCTTATGAAGAGAAATCAATTTCTACTTTATTAATAAAACAGCAAAACTTTTCCACAAATGTCCGTATCCTGCTAGGGAACATTTTTATCCGCTATATTTTCGGAACAGCACCGTTCCATCTGTTCCGGGTTCTGGAGGAAGTCACCGTGTGCCTTGCGCTCACGGTCGTTCTCGATGCGGTTGAGGTGGACAAGCAGGTGCAACGCATAAGCCAGGACCAACAGCAGGATGAGCGACGTCACCAGACCCATCAGGATGGCCGGCGTCAGGAAGGTGGTGCAGTCGCTCACTGGCGAAAACCTGCCGGATGTCACGTTGAAGGCCTGGATCTGACGAGGGGCGCAAAGGGGATGATTTCCAGCCAATGACAGTCACGTATACATATTTCAAAGGACTTTAAAATGTGCCTGGATGTCATCCTAGGATAATCTAGCACCTGGAAGTCTGTGAAGGTGAGCGTCCAGCGGCGAGCGTTGTCGCTGCCGGGCCTCAGGAGGGCGCTGTGGCGTTCCAGGCTGCTGACGTGTGAGCAGTGGTACGAGAGTGAAGACGGCGCGTACACCTCGCTGGCATTGAACACGGCTTCCTGCGACGAGTTGTAGACCACCGAGACACTGTCCAAAGAGAACCACCACTGGCTCGAAGCCTCGTAGAAGGTGTTGGACAGCTGCAGCCTGGGAAGAAGAAGAAAATGCTCACGGTTACAGTGCTATCCATCAATTGCGACGTGTGGTTATCTATATCTAGGTAGCTAAGCCTACATCCTGAAAATACAACTTCCTTTCAGACAGTCTGCTGGCGTGGCCGCCTTGTTATCGACCATGAGTGCGCGCACGTCATGCAGAGAAAGACGGAAAAGTGATTTCCCCCCGCCCCTAAAGCCTGTCAAATATGTAGCAAAGCACAAGAAAGATACTAGACAAGGTACAATTTTTTTCAGGCCATAGGAGTGGAATTTGATTGGCAGTGTTCGTGGTGCATCAAATTTACGAGACATTTAGATTCACTTCACTGGGACTGTAGGGTATGGTTACGTGTTACGTTATATGACACAGTTAATTTGTGTTCACATGTTCATGCTAAAATACTTTACGTGATGAAACCGTTACCGTATTAATACAAGGTTGACAGATAATTTGTTACCTGATGGATAGACCTCTCAAATCATCCACGTCTCCAAATCTCATCACCAGCCTGGGAAGGACACACAGACAGGTCAAAGTGTCACTTACATCCACTTACGTCATGTGGTGGCCAAAATGAGTTCTCCCACAGATTTAGTCTTTTATTTATTGGTAATCATTTTTTCTCATGAAATCATTTGTTAATTAATTGATTGTACGCGTCACTTTTTTGCGAGTCGTGTATTCCAAGGCGTATGCGGAATGGTATGCGAAGGACGGTACATACGTGGCTCTGTCCTGGCGACACACCGACTGGCTGGTGTCCACAGACTTGAGTGGGGAGAAGGCCCGCTCGGTCAGGTCCACTTGCTTCTGCCTCTCGTAACGCAGATACAGCCTCCTGGCCTGGAACATCACGCACGGCCTCCCGTTGGACAACACCTGATGGACACATTGGACAGGTCAGAAGCCATACTTAAGGTACAGTACATTAAGGCACCACGTTATGGACCCCTGCGTTAAGATATCTTATACTTAAGATTCGTTTACATATTAATGCTAAGCTATGTTGCATGACACACTTTCTGTTTACCTGTAAATCTTTAGGTATGATACAAAGCATACTTAAGGTATGTTTACATTTTGAAGCTAAATGACATGATCATTCACTTAAAGTACATGAAATTACCACGTTAACGCTAAGCTTCATTAAATGAAAGAGAGGTTCACATGTTGACGCAAAACAAAGTCATTTAAGGTCAATTTACATACCAAATTGGACTACATGAGGTGTATTTATTAAGGCACGCCTTAATGAAAGCTGAGTGTGGGAAGAGCGTCACCTTGCGTACAGGCTGAATTCTCGCGACATTTGTGAGTTCACGAAATCTCGCGAATGCAGCATGTGCGGAGTCTGCTGATTTGCACTGAGTTGCACATTACAAAGCAACAGTGTGTTTGGGGGGCCGGATATGCAGTTGTGACAAAAGCTTTTGGTTGACATAGGCTTGATTTAGAAATATACGTCGTATTATTTAAGGCACCCTTATCCTCAGATTTACATTGCAAACATGACGTCTGTCACTCAATGCCACGATGTTATATATGCCTACTTGCCAATCATCGAGATAACAGAACTCAGCTGGTCATAACAAGGCGCATGCCGGTGACGACATTTTCATCCGTTGCCGGCGTTGGTCAAAACTAAAGTTTCAAAGATTCAAAGGTGCTTTTTGCTTGGCGGAGGGCATCATTCACTTGTTCGTTTGTATGTACGCCACCTTCAGGGGAGGGAAGGGAAGCGCGACTCCTGGCGTCTGGAGTAACTTCCTTCCTTTTGTGACGTCACGAAGTGTGAAACTCTCTTCTGTCCTCACTCGTCGGTCCACCTCCATCATCACCACTTCATCTGCACCTACTCAAATAACGGTGTCATCAACATTTATTACACATAAAGTTACACGAAAACAGGGCCAGCATTAATGTTTTAAAACAATTATAAAAGATGAAATGCAAATGTATATGTACTGTATTTCAAAGTGAAATACGACTGATATGTACTGTAAAAATGTACAAGTTTAAGCCACTGTAGCACAATGCAAAATGTAAACATTTAAATTGGCCATTACAGCATTTTCGTTCTGATATGTACCGCCAAAATATATCATCACAAGTGGGCTAATTTTTTCATGTACACCTGGAAGAAAGAATTGGCGGATGATGTATCCGCTAAGTGTGGTATTTTCCTTTTGATATTTCACACGTCTGGACTGAAGAATACACGTAAATGAAAAGGTTGCAAGCCCAGGCGTGTACTTTGTAAATAAAAAAACAAAACAAAACCAAAAAAAAGATAGCGCGAACTTGGCTGCATTCAAGTTGTTCTGCTTCTTTGTTAATACCTTGGATGCTTTGTAACCACATATACTCACCATAAACTGGAGAGGCAGCAGCACTGTAACAAGAAATAATAGCATATGAACACATTTTCAACAATTAATGGCCTTCTTTAAATAAAAAATATCCCACAGGAACAGTGCTATTTAGTTCATCTCCCACAATGCATCTGTGTACTGTATTAATCAATGTGTTTTTGTCCACAGATGCAATTGATTGTGGAGAAATCCCGTCTGAGTCAATTTTCCTGCAACCCCCCCACCCCCTAAAAAAAAAAAAAACGACTCCTGTGGATTAATCGGTCAATTCATTGGACTGGGGAGAGGGGCGGTGGGAGGGGGGGGGGATTGCTTGGATTATGTAATCATACAAACACATAAATAAAAACACAGGCAGGAGGCTTTGAGCCAAGAGGAGATTTAGTATCATCTTCCGCTGACCGCTGCGTAAGGTGAACGCCAGCCAGTCCACAATGTTAGCATTTGTTTGTCAGACAATAGTCGCAGAAGTGAATCAATGAATCTGTTTTTGCGGTCAAAACAATCACGATAATGCACAAAATGCCATATTAAAATGATTTCCTCCAATCCAATCGAATTCAACTGCTCCTCTTTACTGAAATAGCGCTACTCGAGTGGAGTGTTTCTTTCTCCTAGCACATATTTGAAAAAAAGAATTGAATGGCACACCAGAATAAAACGTTAGAAAAAGTATAGAAACTTAAATAATGAAGATCGTGTTTCAATTGAGTCACCGATCGACCTAACATGAAATCTTGGCCTGATAAACCAGTGGAAAACAATGTGATTGTTCTGTCTGTCATGAAACATCGCTTACCTCGATTAACAAAAACATATTTGGAGCAATGATGTCTTAATATGGCCTCCTAATGCTTTTCAGAGTCGCAATACACAAAATTATAGGACAGGATATTTAGATTGTACATTTTTAATTCCTTTTTTTGTATAACATGGTTGACATACAAAAAAAAAATCAATGAATTAATCAATCAAATTTGTTGAACCAATTAAGCAAAACTGGAAACATTTACACTGGACAACAGGTTTTGTTTAGTTTCCTAATTTTAAATGTGCGGTTTTTATCACCCTTGAGTTTTGAATTGAATTGAAGTGAACACTACACATATGGTTTATAAGGTCATTTCCAATAGAAATATTTATCGAAAATACTGTTGAAAATAAAACATTGAATACCTTATTTGGGGTTTGGGGTATTGCGTGGGGAAAAAATTAAAATTTTAACACATACATGGTGTAAAACTGTCATGTGTATTATTTTTATGAATACAATTTATGGTGGGCAATGATTATTAAAGGATTCCACTGTTAAAAAAGCTGCAAGCTGTGCTACGTGCAGGAGCAGGAGGACAATGCCGCTTGCTCCTTGCTGTGTCAAAGCTCGAAGATTAGTGTCAGTCTACGTGTTGCGTGTCCTTGCCTACCTGTCAGATGGATGTGGGTCACCGCTGGAAGACAATGACGGCTGAAAAAGGAGAACAGCGAAGAACAGGGGGAGGAGGAGGAGGATGCTGTTGCAGGAGGCTTTGGGAGATTTGGGAGCCATCGCTGTGCTGTGCTGTGATGTGATGTGATGCCAGCACACACACATTCCCTCTTGAGCTTCTCCCCCCCACCACCACCGCTAATCTACTTTAATCAACCCACTCCATGTTAACCCCCCCTGACAGACTGAGGAAGCAGCCAATTGGAAAACAGATGCAAGACGGCAGCATCCCCATTGCATTGCCGCACAGAATTACAGCTGCTGAGTTAATTATTTTCCAGAGAACTAAATGTAATTCATCTGACATGTATGTACATTTGTAAGATTTTACATTCAACGAGAAAGCCTTGGTTGAACTACTAACATTTTGCTTTATATGTATGAATGTGTGTTCGCGCATTAATATGTGTGGTCTGGGTCCTGTGTGCAGCATAAAAATATACAGCAGAGTGGCAATTGAGTTTCCCTCTGAAGGATTATAGTGGGTAAACTAGAACACATTTCATCAAATTAACAGTGATGATAAAAAAGAAAAAGAAAATCATCTACCAGTAATGGTTTAAAAAATATATTTATTTTCAATTATTCTCTAGTTTAACAGAAGTCGTGACACTGTTTGGGGTTGAAAATTTAAATTCTTATTGCACTAACAGTTCAGATTTTTCAGTCCGAGAAAATTCAGGGGAAAAAAATTATTTACATTCAGTGATACAGTAGTAACAAATACAAAGCTGCCATCATACCGGATGCATTATTAAGTTAAAACAATTCGAAATATTAAACTAAAAATATATATTTGGGATATTGTTTTAGTGTTTTTTTTTTGATAAAAGAAGAAAAAAAAACAAATATAAGACCGCACATGAGTGAATTATACGTATCGGACAACAACAACTCATATACCTAATTTGCCTGTAATAACACAATTCAAAGTATATACTGTATCGATAAAAAAAAAGTTGCGCCCGGTGGACATGACCATTTAAATCAGGCGTTCTGCGCGGAGGCCTGTTCCGGGGTCCTCAGATTGGAGATTTTGCCGCGGTGCATCTTGGGTCTTTCCTTTCCATCCCAGACTCGCTTCTGCAATCATGGGTACGCCGCACAATTATGCCCTTTCATCCATTAATCGTCGACATTTTGTCCATTTATTGTGACCGCGCGCCACATCGTCGCACTACGTACGCTTTTTGGTTACTTTGACGTGGAACAAATGTCTTAACGTGGCGAGAAAATTAAAACATTTTCCTCGTCGCCTGGCTCCGCAACGTGGGGCGGCCATGACGCGGCCGTTCGTCGCGTTAGCACCTTAGCTTAGCACGGGTAGCGCAAATATTGTGTTAAAATGTAACAAGTAAGGAGAAATTGCGATATTTAAATCGGTATCATGTCACATAAGTCTAACTGGTGTCGTCCAACCTTGATGCTGACGCGGTGCTGTTGTTCACGAATGATTACATTGATTCTGACCGTCTGTTTTCCAAATGACAACTAGACTGTGTTTATCGCTAAAAGTGAGATGTTTGTTGTATTAAAGCACTAGTTTATTCAGATATGTCTTTTTTGGGGCTTGGGGGCTTTTCTTGAAATCATCCTTCTGAATCGCACCAGAAATATGAAATTAAAACCATGTGTTGCCTATTTTTTTCTTCCTGATATATTTTAACACAATTACAAAAAAAACATAAGATTATAATCAATTTCAATTACTGTGGTACTTCTCAAAGCACCCTTGGTTGAATTTGGTGTTGCATTGATCTGATTTGGTCTCGCGTATCCTAAACTGTGTTACCTCCTGCAGGAAAGTGTCGCGGTCTGCGCACAGCCAGGAAGCTCCGTAATCACCGCCGTGAGCAGAAATGGCATGACAAGCAGTACAAGAAGGCCCACCTGGGCACCGCCCTCAAGGCCAACCCCTTCGGAGGGGCTTCTCACGCCAAAGGCATCGTGCTGGAAAAAGTGTATGTCCAAAAATAAACATACAGTAAACAATGAGTCAATCAGATTCACCCACAGTAGGTGATAGTCGGACATCTAGAGAAGACTGTATCTAAAAAGAGAGTTTTTTTTTTTAAAAGTTGTGACATGTGTCCTTATTGTGTGTGCAGCGGTGTGGAGGCTAAGCAGCCCAACTCGGCTATCAGGAAGTGCGTGAGGGTGCAACTCATCAAGAACGGCAAGAAGATCACCGCCTTCGTCCCCAACGATGGCTGCCTCAACTTCATCGAGGTGATGCAACGTCAACACCATCTTTTGTTTTGAAGCGTCATTCCCTAATTTCCCAGTGTGGTCATCTCCGCAGGAAAACGACGAAGTCTTGGTGGCAGGTTTCGGTCGTAAAGGGCACGCCGTGGGAGACATCCCCGGAGTTCGCTTCAAGGTGGTCAAAGTGGCCAACGTGTCTCTGCTGGCGCTCTACAAAGGCAAGAAGGAGAGACCAAGGTCATAAAAGTGATGATACAAGCAAATAAAGGTTTTCAGTTCATATTTTCACGTCTGATCATTTATTTTTTACTTTTGAGGACATAGAAAAAAAACGAGAAAACGCCACAAATGATGTCTGACAACAAAAAAAAAAAAAAAAAACTTGTATACAGCCTTAATTCTGATTACTGCAGTCCAAAGAAAATGCAATTTCACTTTTATTATTTTTTGATACAAAATTAAAGATGGATTCTTTAGCTGAAACAAATGTTTTTCCGATAAAGCCTGTTTGGAGCGCAATCTGTACAATTATGTATTTTCTAAGAATTTTCACAATGTTTTGGGACAACAAAATTTGAAGATGCATCCTTTCAAACTTTTTTCTCAAATGAAACTCAATTTAGAGATCATGTACAAATTGCTTTTTGGCACAAAAATAAGCAAGACTGAAAATAAGGTGCAGTATGATTTTTTTTTTTTTTTTTTAATAAGTGGAGTTGACCTGAGTGTATTTTGAGTAATGTGACCGGTCAGTGCTCAGTTAAATATAGTTACAGTGCATACGCGCGCGCACACACACACTCATCACAACACAACAACATGGCCGTCCTGAACCTTCGAAGGGATTTTACTGTTAGATATTTTATATCGAAAGAGTAGAGACTAATACTAGGACGAGCCACGTTGCTCGCAAGAACTCACCAACCATCATCCTACAAAAGGACACAAGCAAACGCCAAGAAGAAATCCAAAGGTAACAGCACAGTCCGATTAGTCATCCCAATTATTAATCATGACCTAGCACTTATATTAACACATAACCAGAAAATTAATATGCCAATCCAGTTGCGAGAATCAAAAGCAGATTTTCGAATGTAGTCAAAAAAAATGGTGAGCTTCTTATATATACACTCATGTATGTAATGCAGTATATTTTATGTTTTGGGTGAAAATAAAATGTAGACCAAATTTGGAATTCCAATATTTGCTGCTTTTTGCCACCCAAACCTTTGTGTGTATGTGTAAAAAAAAAAAAAAAGTAAAATTAACCCAATAAGTGATTTTGCATCAGATTTTTGCAAATCTGAATTTGACAAACTCCACTGAAGAGTTTCAAAATGATGCAACTACTTGTAGCACAACGCGGTGAACACAAAACACCGGAGATCGCGGTTTGCAACCGTGCTCGTGTATTCTGCGTCTCTTAGCGTGGACTTGAAATCGGTAGCGATGAAGGATGAGGACGACGAGGATGAAGACGACGCGGGCATGCAGTATATGATCCAACAAAGTCTGCTGGACGCCAGCCAACGCAAACAAGTCCGCACAAATCCCGTAACAACACACAGGTTGCTACCTTGCTCGATGTTAGCATACCAACTGTTACCGCCGTGATTCTAGTCGTCGTTTGAATCTCCTTATTTTGCAGCTCAAGCGGTGCAGACAGCATCCCCGTATTCACTGCGATAAGGCAAGGTGAGGTGATATCAACAAGTGCTAACCGTATCACGATACGGCTTTGCATGATCATCAATAGACAATGACCTCAAGTTGGAAAAAAATCTGCAACAACATTGATATTTCATTCAGTTGTATTGATTTCTCCAACAGCATTAATAAAGTATAACTTAATCAATACGAACATGCAGCTTAGCATCAATATTTTGTTGTCGGGTGTTTGACTGAAAGTGTCTTGATCTATGAAAGTAATTTTCCAATCATGGCGACGCTCTCATGATATAGCAATTTTGCAACTCATTATACAATGTAGGATATATCACAATATTTATATTTTGTGGGACAGTACGGTGTCCAGAGAAACTACTGCTATGATTTTGCAAGATTTTTCTTTGACTGATACCAACCGTATCACAATTGAGTGATGAAAATAATACAATACGCGATACGTTATACATTGGTAGCGATACAGTATTTTGTCGTAGGTAGAAAACAGGGGTGTTCCGATTGCAGAAGTTATGATATCTTCGCACGGTAATTGTCCAATGATTATCGTGATACCAATTGCAGGCGGTAACATTGATTTGTAGAACAAAACCTAAGTGAAGACATTACGATATGAATATGTTGTCACAGGTTGACCAGTGGGAATCGCAGAGGAACTCCCATTATGGTATTATCACTCTATGTTTGATATCCAACTGTATCATGATACAGTAATTACGCAACATTCAACATATTGGATTACGAGGTGTACAATCGTGTTCATTTACCCAGTGGTATCTAATTTATCGCGATAGGGCATTGACCCACTGTATATCGGTGCTGTATGGTAGGGAAGTGATACGGCTAGGATAATTGGTGTGTTACCACTAAGGCCGTGAGAAGCTGGTGGAGGATCTGAGCGTCAACCACAAAGAAGTTTTCCGTCAGACGGACCCTCGAGGATGGACGGCCCTCCACGAGGCTTCTGTCCAAAGCAACCAAACCATCCTGGAGCTCACTTACGCAGGTCCGTAGGAGAACCGTCAGAACCGGCCCCTTCTCGTCCAACCCGAAACTTTCTCCAGCTTCAGGTGATGACGCGGTGGATCAGCAAACGATGCGTGGCGAGACGCCACTCTTCCTGGCTGTTGAGCGAGGCTTCGTGGACAACGCCGACTTCCTACTGGGACACGGGGCCCGGCCCGACACGCAGAACCAGGACCAGGACTCACCGCTGCACATAGGTAGGCTCGGCCGTTTTTGTAGTCCTAGTTTGTGTGGCCGAGCTATCTTTGATCTGAATTGCCATATTCCGCAATGGCTCCGACTGCAGCGGTCCGTTCGGGTTGCATGGACCTGGCCCGGCGACTGCTCCGCGGGGGCGCGCCTG
>NW_017842055.1:9678-12228 GCF_001891065.2 Hippocampus comes | reverse complement strand
GATGAGGCGTCGGTTCTGTACGAGTCGTGCGCCAGCGGCGACGTGTCGTCGCTGACGCTGCTGCTGGAATACGGCGCCGATGCCAACGTGGCCAAGCAGAGCGGCCACCTGCCCATACACCGCGCCGCGCACAGGGGCCATCTGCAGTAAGACAAAAACACGTAACGGAACGCACTCGGCTGACGAGTTGATCATTTCTCGCCAACGTTATCGTTGGATTGCCTCCAAAATGTCACGCTGTGCCGTTGTCGGATTGCAAGTTTCTCTGCGATTTCCAGCACCGCTCAGGCGGGACACCTGCAGGTGCTGGAGCTCCTCCTCAGGAAAGGTGACGACAAACGCAGCCACCGATAGCCTGCTACTACTTCCACTACTTGTACCATTAACCATTAGTTTTCATCGTCAGAATATACTGGAAGTGATTTTGAAAATGCTTTAAGAAACTTCAAATCATAGGAATGGGGGAAAAAAGTATTTGACCTGGATTTATAAGCTTTTACACTTTATAATTGATACGGAAAGCTCTACTAATGACTACTAAAAGTACGACTCACTTATGTTGTTGTTGTTCCAGGAGCAGACGTGCTGTCTCAGGCTCAGGATGAGGCGTCGGTGCTGTACGAGTCGTGCGCCAGCGGCGACGTGTCGTCGCTGACGCTGCTGCTGGAATACGGCGCCGATGCCAACGTGGCCAAGCAGAGCGGCCACCTGCCCATACACCGCGCCGCGCACAGGGGCCATCTGCAGTAAGACAAAAACACGTAACGGAACGCACTCGGCTGACGAGTTGATCATTTCTCGCCAACGTTATCCTTGGATCGCTTCCAAAATGTCACGCTGTGCCGTCGGATTGCAAGTTTCTCTGCGATTTCCAGCCATAAAAAGATCCTGTGATTATGTCGATTATCGCCGTATCCCCATCCCATCGTACCAGATGGCAGTCCAATGCAGTGGACATCACTTGTCATTGTATTGTCGCACAGTATATTGCCTGTGTGTGTGTGTGTGTGTGTGTGTGTTGTGCAGAGCTCTGATGCTGCTGATTCCTGTAACTTCCATGGAGGACATTTACAACAGTGGAATGAGTCCATTGCATTCTGCAGCTGCTGGGGGGCATGCGCACTGCATCAAGGTGCGAGTGAGTGAGGACGCCTGCGAGAGGATTTGTGCATGTGTGCGCGCGTGAGCATGTCTTGAATGAGAGCGTGAGCGTGTGCGCGCACCTGCTGACCATGCGTTCCACCAGGCCATGTGTGCGCGCGTGAGCATGTCTTGAATGAGAGCGCGAGCGTGTGTGCACGCACCTGCTGACCATGCGTTCCACCAGGCTCTGCTGGACGCGGGTTTTGACCCCAACTACATGTTGCATCCGTGCGTGCGGCGCAGTTACGACGACGAGAGGAAGTCGGCGCTCTTCTTTGCCGTGTCCAATAACGACGTCCCGTCAGCGCGCCTCCTTCTGGAGGCCGGCGCCATGACCAACCAGGACCCCGTCAAGTGTCTGCAGGTACCACGGGGGCGGGGGGAAATGAAGAGGCTTCAGGGCGTGGACCTTCAATGTGACAGGAGAGTACATGGAGTGATACTTCAAATTAAAAGCCATGATGAGAGCTTTCCGAATCTGATTTTATTTATTTTTTGGTGGCTCTTCACTCACGTGATGAAGTCATGACCCCACAAATGTTTTTTGTGTCATTGTTGACAAGTAACAGGGGTCTCAAATTGGTTTGCAGTAAAGTGACACCTCAAATCAAAGGCCATGATGAGAGATTTACAGATTTACAATTATATTGTCAGTATCTCCTCATTTGATAAGCCGATGAGCAAAAAACGTCTTTTCCTATGGGCGGCCAGGGGGGAATCAATTGCAATTGCGTTGCTTGTCTTTTTAGGTGGCTCTACGTCTTGGCAACTACGAGTTGATCAAAACGTTGCTGCGGTACGGCGCCAACGTCAACTTTTACTCCAGAGTCAACACCACGCACTTCCCCTCGGCCCTGCAGTACGCGCTCAACGACGAGGTTCGACTCCTCGCGTCTTTACTTGGTCGGCGGCGTTGCCGGGACGAACCTGACGGGCGTCACACACAGCCCCACACACCCACACACACACACACACCCACACACACACACACACACACACACACACACACACTCATGCGCTCACTCACGCCAGTTCTGCGAGGTGATCACAGTGTCGTGGCTGAAGCATCTGTCTGGTCACTTGGTGCGGATTCTGCTGGACTACGTGGATCACGTGACCCTGTGCAGCAAACTGAAGGCGGCTGTGATGGAGCAGCAGCAGTGGGGCGACATCTGCAGGCTGCAAGGTGAACTACAACATTGACACGCGCGGCGTCATGACGTCTTCATCAAAGCCATTGCAATGAGGCTCATTTTTAGGATGCACAGGGTAGAAAAGGGGGAAAAAAAAGCTCGTTTTTGTGCATAATTGTGTTTGGTAAGAGTGTGCAGGTGCACCTAACAAAGTGCTCAAGCGTGTGCTCTTCCCCCAGAGAACGCCCGCTGCCTGCAGCATCTGTGCCGCCTC
>NW_017842055.1:4913-9294 GCF_001891065.2 Hippocampus comes | reverse complement strand
TGGCAGTAAATCCTCATATACATACTGACCAAAATATGTAATTTTGTGTCAAACTTGGCAACAGGGTTATTATTATTATTTTCAAATTAAAAGCCATGATGAGAGCTTTCCGAATCTGATTTTATTTATTTTTTGGTGGCTCTTCACTCACGTGATGAAGTCATGACCCCACAAATGTTTTTTGTGTCATTGATGACAAGTAACAGGGGCCTCAAATTGGTTTGCAGTAAAGTGATACCTCAAACCAAAGGCCATGATGAGAGCTTTACAGATTTACAATTATATTGTCAGTATCTCCTCATTTGATAAGCCGATGAGCAAAAAACGTCTTTTCCTATGGGCGGCCAGGGGGGAATCAATTGCAATTGCGTTGCTTGTCTTTTTAGGTGGCTCTACGTCTTGGCAACTACGAGTTGATCAAAACGTTGCTGCGGTACGGCGCCAACGTCAACTTTTACTCCAGAGTCAACACCACGCACTTCCCCTCGGCCCTGCAGTACGCGCTCAACGACGAGGTTCGACTCCTCGCGTCTTTACTTGGTCGGCGGCGTTGCCGGGACGAACCTGACGGGCGTGTGCGTGCCAGGTGGTGGTGAGGATGCTGTGTAACTATGGTTACCAAGTGGAGCGTTGCTTCGACTGTCCCTATGGCAGCAGGTCACACGTCCCCGAGGACTACGAGGGCTGGAGCAACACTGTCATCAAAGACACCATGGTAGGTTGACATCACCAAGTAACAGGCTCACACTTGTAAATTCATCCCCTTGCACTGTCGCACGCTATCAGACACACTCACACACACACACACACACACACACACACACACACACACACACACACACACACTCATGCGCTCACTCACGCCAGTTCTGCGAGGTGATCACAGTGTCGTGGCTGAAGCATCTGTCTGGTCACTTGGTGCGGATTCTGCTGGACTACGTGGATCACGTGACCCTGTGCAGCAAACTGAAGGCGGCTGTGATGGAGCAGCAGCAGTGGGGCGACATCTGCAGGCTGCAAGGTGAACTACAACATTGACACGCGCGGCGTCATGACGTCTTCATCAAAGCCATTGCAATGAGGCTCATTTTTAGGATGCACAGGGTAGAAAAGGGGGAAAAAAAAGCTCGTTTTTGTGCATAATTGTGTGTGGTAAGAGTGTGCAGGTGCACCTAACAAAGTGCTCAAGCGTGTGCTCTTCCCCCAGAGAACGCCCGCTGCCTGCAGCATCTGTGCCGCCTGCGCATCCGCATCTGCCTGGGCCGCCTGCGTCTGCGCTCGCCAGTCTTCATGAGCTTCCTGCCGCTGCCGCCGCCACTCAAGGACTACATCCTCTACCGCGAGTACGACCTGCACGGCCAACTGGACAACAAACACACGTGATTCAGACATTTGCTGCAAACCACACGCAGTCACCCGTCTATTTAAATGCCTGGATTAGGGCTTTCGAGATATCTCCTGTTGGGTATCAATCAACACAGAATTTCTTGTTTGTGGCATATTTGAATGTCAACAGGTCGAAATTCCATTTGCACCAAATAGAAGGTGATAATGAGGGCTTTCCACAACTGTAACTATTGTGTCAGTAAATCCTCATATACATACTGACCAAAATATGTAATTTTGTGTCAAACTTGGCAACAGGGTTATTATTATTATTTGCATCAAAAGTAGGTGTACACCGACAAGAAAATTGATTTTTTTGGGTGTGTGTGTCAAATTTGAGCCGGAGCAGAGATGAACATCGACTTACAATAAAGCACGTGATACCTTAAATTAAATGCCACTGTGACAGCTTTCCATTACTTAAGTCTGTTGTCAATATATCACCACGCGAAGTAATGACAAAAACATTTTTTCCTCAAACTGACTCGTTGGGGAAAAAAGTACACATATTTTATATATATGACACACCATTTACATTGTAATAGACATGGCTTTTTACTATTCCCCCCCCTGCAAAAAAAACCAAACAAACAAATAAAAACAAAAAAAGGGGGACACCAAACCATCTGTTAAATTTTAATCTCACTGTCACTGTTCTACCAAACTGTTCGGGTTTGTGACGGCTGTAGAAAATAAATGCAAGCAATAGTCATGACTCATAACGTGTGTGTGTGTGTGTGTGTGTGTGTGTGTGTGGTGGTTTATCGAGGGGGTCTAGTATGTCAGACTGTGCATGCGACGACTGAAAGCAGGATTGGGGAACCTTGTTCCTTTCAAAAAGTCCTCTGAGGGCCAAAATAAACATATGTACTTTTTTATGTGCATCAAATGCTGCAGTGGGCCACAGGTTGCCCACCCCCATAGGACAAAGAAGATGCAAGACTACAAAACACACTCACACTCACACACACACACACACACACACACACACACACACACACAGTTGGTGTTCGGATGGAGTGTCAAGAGTACTCATAAAATAACAGCTATATAATCCCCTGAAACGCCACTCTGTGAGCATATTATCTCGATATATATTTTTTTTACACTTTGGGAGAGACACATAAAAGACAATTCAATCACGCAGGTAAAAGCTCGAATAAAAAAATAAATTATCGCCTCAATAACCCCCCCCCCAAAATAACATTTTTGCCCCCCCCCACTCTTTTTTTTAGGGGGGGCACCAAGTGCTTGAATGCCCTCAAATGCTCATATCTGATTGGTCCCGGAGACGAGTGCGTGGTGATGTCAAGGGACTAGGAAGTGCATCGTTTCGAGCGGGGCTTATGTGGCTGGGGGGACTGTAACATCAGTCAGCAATAACACGACATATTTAGGTGGCATTTTAAAGAGTTTCGCAAAACGAGGAAACAGGGAAGGTGAATCGCTGCACTGGAAATAAAATGACATCCAGCAGTTGGGAACACTACACTAGTGCACTTAAAGTGTATGCAGAATGGAAAAGGTGACGAGAGGAAGAATCATTCGCATCATGTTTCTCAATGACACAAACTAGTGACATTATTCATCCTTGAACTCGAGCACAAAACACAGAAATTACTCGTGACGTTGACTCCTTGGGTGCACCTGCGTATTGTTGCCCCCGGGGGGCCATGTTGCCCTCCCTCCCTGCTGATGAAAAGGCAAGAAGACAAAAAAAAAAAAAAAAAGCTATTGCTTTAAAAGATGCCACCTGCAATGTTTTGAGACGGAAGGATGGGGTGGCAACAAAAGATTCAACACCGTATCCGCCTCTGGCTTTCACACGGAATTCAGCCGAGGTGAGATATTGCCGCGACATGGCATCCCGCACACATTGGCTGCTCTACCTTTGGGTAGGACTTTGAAAGACAGTAAATTTGTGACTCCCCTTATTCCATTTCTGCATTTCCCGTCCGAGTGGGACTGTGTAAATGATCCTGCAAAATGGCCGCCATTCAAACCCATAATCAGATGATTAGATGACATCATCCCCAGCAGGAGACGTGTGGGGTATAAAATTTCACCTCCCTGTCGCGGCTTTTCTGCTACTCGTTCTCACATAGCTGCCCTTTCACCTCTGGTACGACCGCCAAAGAGGGGAAATCTGGGAATCTACCAGTCGGTTGCCTTTTTCACACACAAATGGCAGACTCGCAACCGAAGATCACAAATGTATCCGCACCCAAAAATTAACAGCTGTCCTGCCTCTCTTAACTACAACTACCGGGAAATATGTGTTGGTTGTCAGACTTTACATTAGCTTCCCGCTTACACAGATCCTCTACTAACCCCGAAGGCGGAAAATTGCCAGGCCGGTACAGTTTCAGCAAAACATGCAGAAAATTTTCTGCTCCTTTCAACGCAGCAAAATGTCGCAACAGAGACATAACGGGAGATACAGAATGCTAGCGTGCGCAGAACCCAGCCACCCGGGTCTTGCCTCTGAGTCAGGGGCGAAACTTTTCATTCTGACATTCCCTTCTACATAGGCGTTTCGGATGCTTTCTCCATAGGTGGAAAATTCTCAACTAGGGATTTCTCATTTCAAATACAGAACAGCATCACTTGGGAGGAGTAACGTCTGCTTTCACAGGCTTGAGTGTCGACGAATGTGTGTTCAGCCGCAACAGTTTGTCTACTTGCTCACTCTCCCCCCTCCTGGCTGTTTTGCTTGAGGACAGGTGTTGCTATGACAACACTGCAAAGGGAGGGAATGTGTGTGTGTGTGTGTGTGGGGGGGGAATACTTCAACTACCATAGTTAGACTCGAGTGTTCACTGGTGGCTTTCCGCCTGCAGACCCTCGAGGATCTGGATCAGACTCTCCAGGCCCAGCACGTAGCCTCGGTCGGGCCCATCGTGGACTGCTGTGTCTCCACGGAAACCTTTGAAGGTGGAGTGGGCAAAGTCGATCATGCGAACGTCTACCAGGGGGGGCTGTTGCTGCTGCTGGG
>NW_017842055.1:0-3973 GCF_001891065.2 Hippocampus comes | reverse complement strand
AGTAACTTCGGCTTTCACAGGCTTGAGTGTCGACGAATGTGTGTTCAGCCGCAACAGTTTGTCTACTTGCTCACTCTCCCCCCTCCTGGCTGTTTTGCTTGAGGACAGGTGTTGCTATGACAACACTGCAAAGGGAGGGAATGTGTGTGTGTGTGTGTGTGTGTGTGGGGGGGGGAATACTTCAACTACCATAGTTAGACTCGAGTGTTCACTGGTGGCTTTCCGCCTGCAGACCCTCGAGGATCTGGATCAGACTCTCCAGGCCCAGCACGTAGCCTCGGTCGGGCCCATCGTGGACTGCTGTGTCTCCACGGAAACCTTTGAAGGTGGAGTGGGCAAAGTCGATCATGCGAACGTCTTGGGGGGGGAATACTTCAACTACCATAGTTAGACTCGAGTGTTCACTGGTGGCTTTCCGCCTGCAGACCCTCGAGGATCTGGATCAGACTCTCCAGGCCCAGCACGTAGCCTCGGTCGGGCCCATCGTGGACTGCTGTGTCTCCACGGAAACCTTTGAAGGTGGAGTGGGCAAAGTCGATCATGCGAACGTCTACCAGGGGGGGCTGTTGCTGCTGCTGGGGTGATGGGGCGGAGGGGGACGGTGGGAGCGGGGTCAAGGGGAGCGCAGGGCAGGAAGAGGAGTCCGGATGGGACGGAGGGTCCGCAGCACGCGGGGTGTCGCCGGCTGCCGGTGGAGGCGGTGCGACGGGCCCAGGATTGCCGCCGTGGAGCTCCTCCGCGGTCTTCTGCCTGGCGACGAGCTGCCCAGAGTTGACACTTGCGGGAGCTTCGGATTTCTGCGAGAAAAAAAAACAAACATCAGCAACACGATCGACGAGGACGTCCTGGCCCGCAAGTACCACCTGCACGGCCAACTCAATGAAGATTTATCCACTTGCTGCAAACCACACAGTCACATGTCTAATTAAAGGCCTTGATTAGGATTTTCCAGATATGCAAAATGTATGTCAACCCTTCATGGGATCATGTTAAAAAAAAAAAACAACAAAAAAAAGTTCAGTTTGTGTCAAATTTACCTAGTAACCTGGTGAAAAATCAGTTGCAAGCTTGTACATGAATACTGTAAATAACGTTAATACTTAATTTTTACCTGCAAAAAAACAAACATGCAAAAAACAACTACATAGAAATAATAATAAAAACCTGGTTGGATTCCAGTTGCCGAATTTAAAAATCCATGCCAGTGAATAATGGAGAAAAAAAAAAAAAAAAGATGGGCATGGGGGTCATCAGAGACTGAATTAATTGATAAACTTGCTCGATTAATCGAACAGCCCTACTTTTCTTTGTTTGAACACCTCAGTGGGCCTCACCTTCCCCTCGTAGATGATGAGCAGCGAGGACGAGTAGAAGCGGTAGGACGCCTGGCGCTCCAGCACCGCCTTGAGGCTGTGCAGCTTATGGAGGATGGGCTCAAAGAGGTCCCGCCTCAGGCCCCGCCCGTTGTGCATGTACTGCTGCAGGGCCTGGCCGAAGCCCTCAGCGGACAGCCCGCGCCCGTAGTACTTGTTTCTGCAGAGGTAGTGGCCCGTGTTCAGCTGGTACACCTGCCGACAAACCGGTGGCGGACAGGTTACATTTGCGCCGCTTTCGAGGCCATCCACACACTTTGTAATGCGCTTTACCACCATCTACAGGACTGGAGGGGAACAGGCTCACCTGGCATTGTGACCTTGCCAGAGGCCAAATGGGTTAACTGTATATCGATGAACTAAAATTTCAAAAGATTAGCGTTGGTGTTTCAATTGTTCATCGAGCACATACAAGGCAACACGTTCAGCATTTCCAGTGGAAAAGTTAAGTTGGGGTGCAGGTTTCCAGCGTCTATTTGCTGGCACTTTAAAAATACGGCTCTGGCACCACTTCCCCCGTTCCATTTCCAGAGAACAGCGACGGTTCAATATGGGCTTCAATTTTACCTGCATGCCGCACAGCCGCACCCCCAGCGTCGCCGAGGTGCTCTGCTCGCACTTCTTCATCTGCCTGGCTGCCTTCTCCTCGGAGGCGTCGTCACCGTGCTGCCGGGTGCCCATTTTCAGGTCCAGGATGCACGGGTATGAGAAGTGGTGGACCACGTTTTCAAGCAACAGGAACTCTGGGTGGGACGCCGCCGTTAAGGAGCTACAATGGAAGCTTTGTTGTTTTTTGGAGCCACACGGTGTCTGTAGACCGAGAAAGATGACAAGCTGGGCCTGTGTATGTGTCACCTGCAGACTGGGCTCTTTGAAGCTGGAGATCAAAATGCAGTCATATGACCAAATAAGCCCCTTTGATTCATCCCAGTCGCGCTTATATCGTATACCTGCTCAGTAGTGTTGCGGTACGTGCACGTGGGCATCAGATGTGGGCTAATTTAGTGTTGCCCATCTGTCATAAATAAGGTGTTGACAATTGGTAGCAATTCAACAAAATCATTCAGAGAAGGTCCTTACTGAAAGAGCCACGGAATTAGCCAAACTGGCCGAGGAAATGGGCAGGTCAAACCAAAATGGCATCCTTCCAGTGTCATTTTTTTTTTTTTGTGGGTCTACTCAGGACAGACACGGGGGCTGAAATACTAAATACAAAGGAAAATAATACCAATGAAGAACGAAAGCTATTTCAAATGGGCCTGAGCCAAATGGGGTGTCTGGACTTTTTGGTGGGTCGACTCAAGATGCACAGGCCTACCAAATGTCATGTTGCTGTGCGAAACTGGCTTTGGGGGCTGGATTTTAAAATCATTCAAAAAAACCCTTGAAAATAACTAATTTGGCTCAAAGATGCTGCTTGATGCACAAAGTTCAAACGCAATTTGCTGCCAGGCTCTGACATCTCACCAAAGACAACAATAATTCCCCACAATTAATTGTCGTCTCTCATCTTAGCATTCGTGGTTCAAGCGATCTGACTCATTCGTTAGGAAGAGTTCCTTTTAGAGGCCCGAAAATGGCTTAAACGACCCTAAAATGCTACGGCTTGGTGGATACGAGCGATGCCCCCCCCCCCACCCCCCAATTATCACCGTAAACAACCTTTGTGGGTGGAAGGCCTGTCCATTTGCCACAAGTAGAGGAGGATACTGAAGAGCTTGCGGTCCTTGGACTCGGAGCGCATGCGGCTGAGCTGCTGCTTGTGGCAACGGAGGCTCCAGGGGTTGTGGCTTATCTTCTCCGAGCTCAGGCCGCTGTTCCAGTCCAGCATCTGGAAGGGCAGGTCCAGGTGAATCTTGGGCTCCAAGCGCGGACTCTTCAGCTCGGCCAGGTTGCTGACGTGGATGAAGTACAAAGGCATTGTGCGGGATTACTTTCGAAAAAGGAATTGGTTACTGTTATCTTGTTGAAAACGCAATAATGGCCCAGACGTTCTCAAAATAAGATCACTATTTATATTTGATTACTTTAATTCACTCTGACTAAATGCTCTCAATGGTTAACCATTTTTACATTTCAATACATGAGTGTTAAAATCTTTCCAAAATAGTAAGACAGCACAAAAGTAATATAAAAGACGATATGACTGAATTTGAGTACACCTTACATGTGCTGCAATTTTTGAAATTGCCTTAATTGTCACATGACAGCCAATCACAACTTCTGATTCACAAACGTCGGCTTCAAGAGGGCCAAGTTGTTTTTTTTTTTTTGGACGATTCTTCAAATGTAAGTAAAACTGAAATCACCCCAATTTGTAAAAGTAACCGAAATATAATGACATATTTTCTCCTCGTAGTATAATAATTTACAGTTCCATACATTTTGTCATTAAGATGACATAATTTCATTCCATGCAATCCAGTACTTCACAACCCAGTGAGGACGAGGATGCTCCCAATCCGATCGCGGCATTTTCATTTCATCTGGACTGTTTCATGTTCGCAATAACACATTCATTCAGTAGTCATTCGGTACGATCCCATGAGCAAGGCATGCAATCAACGAGCCTAAAGCATACTTCTCATTGGACTCCGCGT
>NW_017842054.1:5024367-5098441 GCF_001891065.2 Hippocampus comes | reverse complement strand
TGAAATGTAAAAGCAATAAAATTCACAATGCTACTCGTAATGTCACATAACTCATTTTTTTCCCACGTGAAATGTAAAAGCAATAAAATTCACAATGCTACTTGTAATGTCACATCACTCCTTATTTTTTTCCCATCATTTTCTTTTTACAGCCATTTTGTCTTTTGAAATAATTGTTTAAAAAAAAAGCATCCAAAGAAGAAGCCAAGCGTTAATATTTCGTTGCTCGCCATTTTGTCTTTTGAAATAATTGTTTAAAAAAAAAAATAAATAAGCATCCAAAGAAGAAGCCAAGCATTAATATTTCGTTGCTCATCAAACTGTGGTTGAACAAGGCACCCTAAGGTCTTGCTGGAATCACACCCCAAATTTTTTGTGACTTTAAATGAGTATTCTTGCAAATATACAAATATCCAGTCAAATTCTGAATTATATATGATAACCTTTTATTTGTCCCACACTGGGGAAATTTGCAGTCTACAGCAGCAAATGGGGGGGAGGGGGGGAAGAAAAAAAGAAAAAAATATGAAGGTGTTTGATTGTAGAGGTTCCATTGTATTTTACGAATTTGAATGGAAATTATTAAAAGTATGAGTGAATTGATGATTGGATGACTGTATTTTTGTTCTAGTATGCTGCCAAGGAGTTCCAGCAGGCCTTAGATATTTTATCAGAGGAGGCAAGTTGTAAGAAGCTGCTAGACAGGAGTGTGAAGGAGGAGGTCGGGACACCAGAGGCAAACAAAGAGTGGGACATGTCGCCTGCCTCTGTAAGTTGTAACCTGTATATCTCTCAATCACAAATGAAATATTTACATTGTGCTCTCTACATTAAACGCCTTGTTTCATTATTGAAAAAAAAAAGCAGAAGGAAAGCCTGAGGTGCTTGCTCCCTCTGCTGGTTCCTGCCAAATAGTAAAATCCAGTATGTTAAAACTGAGTCTAGGCGTAACAACCCTTTAAAAAACGGGGTTGAGCATCCACCTGTGCACATTCTACAGCCAAGAGACAGTCAGTAGGAGGCAGAGAGTGTTGTATTGACAGTGGACTGAGGTTCGTGTTCCTCTTCCAGATCAGCAGCTCCATCTGCCTCCTACGTGGCAAGATCTATGATGCCATGGACAACCGGCCATTGGCCACTTCCAGCTACAAAGAGGCCTTGAAACTAGACGTGTACTGCTTCGAAGCCTTTGAGCTTCTCACATCGCACCACATGTTGACAGCCCAGGAAGGTAACATGGGTCTCTGGTACTTTCCACCTTATTCCAAAACATTTTAAAATAGATATGCAGCCCTCAGACAGACTCCTCCTTTTTACCACCAGGAATAAAAACAGTTTGTGGATTTCTCACACACTCACATTATAACTTTGACTGCAGATCCCATTTCAGCTTAGTTACTAACCAAAACAGCAGCACCTACCAAAGCACATAATCAGCCTCTCGGGTAAATTTGTCAAATGCTTGGTGTGAAGGAGTCCCCGGTGCAGTATTATAAAGAAGTCTGTAAAGGTGTTTCACGTTCCATTATAAGGCGACTGACCAAATTGACACTCATCATTGTTGTGTGTATCCACGTTTCTATTCTGGGGAGCTTTGTGACTTGTTTTGCCAAAGTCTGCAATGATTCTTACTGTTTCACTCCATTTAATAGTCCTTCTTATTCAGTTATAATATTTGTTGGAAATTGCCGTAATCTTGTATACTCTACCTTGTTCAACAGAGAAAGACTTCCTACACTCGCTACCGCTGAGTCAGCAGTGCACAGAGGAAGAGGAGGAGCTGCTTCATTTCCTATTTGAGAATAAATTAAAGAAGGTACAGTGGTCCCTAGCTGTTTGCAGGGGATAGGGAGTGGATTGGGCCGCAAATAGCAAAAATCCACGTGTAATAGATGGCCATTGAAATATACGCGTTGGGGGGGTATTTATGTAAAACCCCAAAAATTCTTAAAAAAGAAAAAAACACTGACAGACATTAACAATGCAATTTCAACAAAAAACAGGGAAATGGGGAACCCCCCCCCCCTTGCCCCCCCAAAAAATATATTGAAAAAACAGTCATGTGTGAACATGCAAATCCTCAAGTGCTGAACCTCGAATCTGCAGTGGTCCACTGTACATCAGCGTAATAATAGAAAACAAAAAACCAAATGTACGGAAAGACGCAGAACATGTTTGCATGTTGTTGGCCCCACCACAGAACATGTATTGGCAATACAAACACGAGGCCAGCACTTTAATACAGTTCTGAAAGAATTCTATAAGATTGTGGTAGTGTGCCTTAAGTGTCTCCATTCATCTTTGCCACAACAGTACAACAAGCCCAGTGACCTGGTGGTGCCTACCATGGTCAACAATCTGCAGGACAATTTAGATGTGGTAGTGTCCCTGGCCGAAAGGCATTATTACAACTGTGACTTCAAGATGTGCTACAAGCTAACCTCCACGTAAGTAGTCTTGCACCCAGATTGTGTGCGGTGGTGATTCGAAAGTGCCTTGAGATCACTGTCTTGCCTTTTCTGTCTTTTAGGGTGATGGTCAAAGACCCCTTCCATGCTAACTGTTTACCAGTGCACATTGGAACTCTAGTAGAGCTGGGAAAAGCAAACGGTAGCGTATACGCCTGCTTTTCAGAACTACTTGACCAACATATACTGTACATACATACAAGTTAAACGTTCTGGAAGTCAAAGAAATCTTGAGTTCAGACCACCATTGTTGTGTGTTTGCGTGAGACTCAAGTAAATCTTAAGATTTCAGTTCAGAGAGTTAATAGAAAGCCTAACTCCACAATTGATGCTCTTTTTCTAATGTCACTACAGAATGGTAATGGTGACTCGAAGAAGGAAATGCGATGATAACCATAGAGCAGGAAATGATTGTTGCTGCGACATAGAATATTCTTCCATCAAATTTCCTCATTAGAGTTGCAGGTGAGCTAGAGTGGAGGACATACAAACTATGAACAAAAAGAGTCGAAATGTGAACCCCAAACCTCACATTTGGGAGGCGCACGTGCTAACCACAAATTAATTTTACTAAACGTATACGAACATAAATACACTTATCATGCACTAATTTCAGCAATAGGTACAAAATGCCACAAAGTGACCATTTCCATCGTGAGTCTGTCGAGTGTCTTGGAGGGGTTAGGAGACTTAATTTAAATTTTATTATACATGTGTTTTTGCTTGGATAAAAGTTGTAATTGTTGCCTTGAAATTTGAAGGTTCTCATGAAATTGGCACTCAAACGGAGTGTCACCTAGGAGATGGCATTCTACTTTGGAGTTTCTACTGTATTGACCTATTGATTAGAGTGTTTCCATGTTTATGCATGTCTGTGTGTATTTGTCCTACAGAGTTATTTTATCTATCGCACAAACTTGTGGACTTGTATCCCAACAACCCAGTAAGTGTCACTTCATCCACACCTTTTTCATTTGCCCCAACGACCTAAAAAATGAAAACACACACATTTCCAGGTATCCTGGTTCGCCGTTGGCTGCTACTATCTCATGGTTGGCCATAAAAATGAAAACGCCCGTCGCTACCTCAGGTATTTATGTTACCAGTCTGCAAGAACTACCATGTTTAGGAGTAAGGTGTTTGCCAAGCTAATGTTTTACCTGTCCCTTAGCAAAGCCACCACTCTGGAGAGGACGTATGGTCCGGCCTGGATTGCCTACGGTCATTCCTTTGCCATGGAGAGTGAGCATGACCAGGCCATGGCTGCCTACTTCACAGCCGCACAGCTGATGAAAGGGTACTCTCACAACTCAAAATATAATTTTCTTTGCATTTGCAAAACTAGTGCCCCAAATAGCAGGTGGTGCGATGAGGGTGGTTGTACTCACATTTGTTATGACTGACATCTCTTTTGCTGTCGATGTCTTTACACTGCCTGCAGGCCAGACATGTCATCTGTAAAGCTGACGTTTAGTCTACCCAGCTCAATTTGGAGGGTGTCAATTCTTGTGATTTCTTTTTAGTACACTTGGAAACATTAACCTCCCCAAAAGTCCTGTTCTCATTATGGGCTGTTGCGTGTAAAATTTGGAAAAAGGTATATGTGTTCAATTATGGAATAAGGTTTTAACATAAGAAAATATGAAAAATGGAAAGTGCTTGTGGGTGTGAACAATTTCTAGATGCACAATACAATACTGTAATATAATTTCAAAATTGCAGATTGTGGAAAATGAATAGAAAAATATTGTTTGCTATTATTATGAAAAGATAGTCATTAAAGAGATTCATTTCATGGTTAATTGTTTTCTACTCTCACTATTCATGATGTGTCTTCTATTTCATTTCCAAAAATGCCTCACAGTGAGTGTAATAGTGCCTGTTGCTTTTGGCACTCACCATCTTATAAATAATGCGTCAGTCAAAACTTGGCATTATTGTTTTGGGCAATACATTTTTGATACATCCTCTTACTCCTATGTTCATTTATACCACATCTTCCTTTTCCAGGTGTCATTTGCCAATGCTGTACATCGGTCTGGAGTACGGCCTGACCAACAATTCCAAGCTGGCCGAGCGTTTCTTCAGTCAAGCGTTGAGCATCGCCCCGGAGGACCCATTTGTCATTCACGAGGTGGCCGTGGTTGCTTTTCAGAATGGAGAGTGAGTCAAACACAAGCTTAAGACATTAATTGTATTTAATGGCCATTTCAATAATTCAGCAAGGCATTCACTATGAGTGTGAAGTTGTGTAAATTCTTTTCCATATCTGCCTTTCAGCTGGAAGATGTCTGAGAGGTATTTCCTGGACGCCATGGAGAAGATTAAAGCCATTGGGAACGAGGTAGCTGCCTTAACAATGGGAAACGGAAAATACTTTTTAATATAACTTTTTTTTCCAATTCTTTTGGAATTGTTTTCATTTTAGGTATTTAAAATTATATCAATTATTGTTTGTACTCATTCCTTCCTTCATCTATTCTTGGTGCATTAATTTAAAAGGTGTATTATTTTTTTAAAAACATTTTAGAATTTTTATTTGGAATTACTTTTAAGTGACTTAAGTTTCATATCGAAAGGAAAAGAAGAAGTTTCATATGCATTTTTGTAATTATTTACAATTAATTCTTTCATTTTTGTATTATTAAAATGATAGATATTTTGTTTACTTAAGCTGTGTTTTTATTGAACACTGTTTTTAGGAAAGAGAAATGTATTTGATTTAATCTCAAATTCATGTTATTTTAGTTAGAAGTATTTCATTTTATTTAAAATGATTATTTTTGTATTTATGTCATTGTTACTGTGACTCATTTTCATTCAAGGTCACTGTAGACAAGTGGGAGCCTTTATTAAACAACCTGGGTCACGTGTGTCGCAAACTCAAGTGGGTAGCATGACATTGTTCATGTTAAATTTGCCCTTGAATGTTGGTTTAATAAAGCTCTGACATGCATTTGTGCAGGAAGTACGACCAGGCTCTGGAGTACCACCGTCAGGCGCTGGTGCTAATCCCCCAGCACGCCTCCACCTACGCCGCTATCGGATATGTCCACAGCCTCATGGGAGACTTTGAGAGTGCTATCGACTACTTCCATACAGTAAAACATTTTTCACATCAAATTAGTTCACCGGCCACGACAGTGGGTACATTTTAGGCCCGAGAGATTAATCGATTTCAGAGTTTCATGCAATGCCCATCATATTACTTACTTAACTTGAACTCTTATTTATGAGAGTAATTATGCTGTATAGCATTTCAATGTGTACCATTATCATTAGCAGTACTAATCCCTTCTACCACTGAGGCGTGAACAATTGCGACTGTTGGCCAAGGTAGAAAAATGTGCATCCATGTCAGGGTTCGTTCAAGATTACAAATGTTCGTGAAAGGTTCGCCAGATGTTCGCCAACAGTTTTTCTTGTCAACATTTTCTTGTCGCCAGGGAATTTTGAATGTTCATAAGTTTATTGTACCGTTTGTCATCCAGTGGAAGTGCGGTTCATTTTCCTCCCTGTCACTATATGCCGCTGGCATGGATAGAAAAACAAAGATATATTTCTGATTAATGAAAATATATAAATAATCATACAATAACAAAATGTTTAATAATTCTGTGAGAATTCTTCAGGTGTTCATTTTTACACATTTTACCGAACTAAGGTCCAAGTGAACTGACCCAAAAACCATGACCACAGATCCAAGATAGTTTTGTCAGACTTTACTTAAAAACACCGTTCCCCCCCCTTAGGCGCTTGGACTGAAACGAGATGACACGTTTTCCGTGACGATGCTTGGCCACTGCATCGACATGTACATTGGTGAAACAGATGCCTACGAAGGTACATTGCATTTGTTTTTGTTCAGAACATTTTTTCCCCTGTGAAACAATTGGAAATATGTGTAAAACTTTGCTGAGCCAAACTGACTTTTTTAAAGTAACATTTTAAAATCAAATTAAGTGTCTTTTAAAAAGTGAAATAAATCTCACGTGACATCGGTGAACTGTTTCCGTGGTGACCTATTACATGTGCATAGCATTGTCAACAGTCATAAAAGTGGAAATAGAAGTTAACTGCTCAGTACAGTTTATTAAGACTGCTTAACCTGCGCTCACCATTAACTTTTTTTTTTTTAATTCGAACATGTCATTCTTTTTTTAATGATATAATCTCTGTGTTTTGGCTGCAGAGGATAAGAAAAAAATCTACACACCCCTGTTCAAATGCATCCCCCGCTAAAAGTGTTGAACCACTGCCTTTTTAGTTCTGAAAATACCTCTGCATCTCCATAACTTCTATTTGCTGTTTTATGAAAGTCATCACAGTGTTCCTCTTTCCCATCATTGACAACTTTTTCCAAATGTGTGCCCGTGAAGGTACCGACATCGGCGACAAGGTGCGAGGAAGCGCCAACACGCAGACGCTGATGAAGGCGCTCAACGCGACGGAGCTCACGGAAACGTTGGCCTCGCCGCGGCTGGAGGACGTTAGCAGCACCATGATGGTGGAGACGCCGTTATCCCACCAGGACAAGATGGTCCTTGACGTGCCCCTGCGGCTGTCCCTGACGCTGGAATGCGACATGTACGAAAGCGACGTCATGTTGGACACCCTGTCTGACACCAGCATGTGATTTCGAAGCAACAAGGTTGTCATGGAGACGACACAACCAAGAGTGGAAGGCAACTTAGCATGTGCCTTTGTTTGGGGGTCTAAAATGAGATCTGGACTTAAATGCTAGGCCTCGGAAAGATGCTTGATTGTTTGGAGCTAACACAATCTTAACCTCAAAACTTCAAAGACTGTCGTCACTTTTTTTTAATGCTTTTCCTCTCAGCAGTACCTGCGGATTTTTCATCAAGACGTCAAAGCCGCAACCGTAGACAAAAGTGCAAGGAAGTACATTCAATAAATCATGAATTTGTCTTTAAAGATTTTAGCATGAGTGTGTATGCATGTGCGTGTCTGTTTGAAATAATTGGATGGAAGTGTATAAAGTTTGAACGGGAAATCAAACCACTGTTCATTCCATCATCTCATTTGCGTTACATTTCATTTTGACATGTGATATTCCCTTTAATTTTCATTCCAAATGTTTATTTTAGAGTTGCCTTTTTGTAAAAAAAAAGAACTTTGGCCTCTGCCCCTATTCTGTCGAGGCCGTGCCCCAATACCTCATCTACTTGTAGAATAAATAAATGCCATGTGAAAGCCACAGTAAGTAAATAGGTGACGACACCTGGTAATGTTTCTTCCTGAAACATTACCAAGAACTTTATATCCAGATGAGTTCCTGTTGTGTTTACCCACAAAAAAATGAGATTTCCAGAATGCCTGGACAGGATTTGACACGCAACACACTCTGCTCGTGTTCAGTTGTACTGAAAACAAGCAGCATTGATTCAAGGATTTTTAGACATCACCCAGTCGTCAAAATCCTGCCTCTGTTACATTCTATGCAAAGACAGAAAAAATGCTGGTTATTTTGTGATAGCACTGATGCAGCAATTTTTGCAGAAAAAAAATGACCCCCAGGTAAGGAAAAACACCAAGAAAAAGAAACATCAGTGGAAAAATGAGAAGCCTTGAGATCGATGGAGGAATCTCCAATCCAGGATGACCAGGCAGCAAAGCATGCCGAGTTGGGCCCTCTACAATGTGAGTTAGAATAATGTAACGGTCCATTTAATAAGACGCAATTCTGTAGGACGATGTGTTCGCAGAGTTGGGTCCTCCTCAAAGCCCAAACTGGTTGGTCAATAAAGTCTCAATAGCAGCGCCTTCAAGTAGGTGGTCCACCTCGGATCTTGTCCAGATGAGTCGGGCAGAATCTATACAGCGACATCCAATTGGGTCATCGTCACCAATCCCCGTCTCCAAGCCGAGGAAGTTGGGGGAAGGAGGAAGCGCTTTACAAATAGTTTTTAAGTCTGGTATTAAGCTTTTATATGAAGACACCGTATTTAATTTCCATGAGTAAAGTATTCCAGAGCACTGGAAATCAAACAGGAAATGCTCTAGAACGCGCAGACTACTTTTTGGCTCACTGGATCACTAAAGGGTAGCATTGAAGGCAAGTGGTTAGCATAGCTGCATTGGGTATGGGTGTTCAATTCTCAGCTCTGACCTTGATGTGTGGCGAGGGAATGTCCTCCCTGTGCTTGTGTGGGTTTTCTGAGACTACAGCGACTTCCTCCTACATTCCATAAGCATACATGTCAGGTTAATTTATTTCAATACGCGTTTTAGTAAGCATGTCAAATGCATTTTTATTTTTAATTAACAGGGAGAGCAGTGGTCAGACTGTTGAGTTTAGTTCCATCAGGATGAAAGCCCAAACGCGCAGCCTACAATGACCATACAGTAATACCTTCCCTATTTCCATTTGCGGGTTTACCAATACAGATTTATTTCTTTATTTGATGTCTAAATAGCTACTTTCTTTTCATGAATAAGTGGATCAGAGAATGAATGAGAAATCTATTTTTCTATTCATTAATTGTTGCTTATTTATTTACCTTTTTTAACTTTAACGGCAGCAACGACAATAACCAGTGACTATTATGATAACTTGGTCACGAAAGAGAACGTAGATTTTTTTATATTATGTTTTTATTTCCATTTGAATGCATTTGATGTTTTTTGCCTTGATGAAGAACACAAACAGGAAAGAAATTATGTAATTTCTTCTTCATGACGAATTGCTTACGAATGAAAAAGGAAAGAAATTATTTAATTTCATCTTCATGACGAATTGCTTACAAATGAAAAAGGCCAATTGGGCTCGCTCTCACCTCTCACGGTACGCTCGTGTCCTCTCGCGAGCGACCTGCGAGCGCAGACAGAGTCCTCTCAGCACAGGGAAATGGAGAGAGATGAAATCTGAAAAGGAGCAAATGACGGCATCGAAGGACAAAGGGGTCTTGAAGATCAAGTTGAGGGACAATTCGGGGGACCAGGACAATATTCCCAAGCAGAAAGAAGACAAAAAAGAGGTGTTTACGAAGGTAACGATGTCGTTTGGCCTGCAACCTCCAGTGTTGTTATTGTTTACGGTGTGTGGGAAAACATGGCGGACGGCCTTTCAGCACCACGGACAGAGACTCACAGAAACGTTTGTTTCTCCCAAACAATCTCATATAACGCAGTGTTTTACATTTTTAATTAGTGGGCTCACCTGCATCAAAATATTAACTCTGCTCTTCTACTCTGTTATATAATGTGATTTTAGGATCAAGTAATGTGCTCATTAAAACAACGTTTTAGAGACGTGATTCACATAAAAAAAATGCAAATTCTTCACACACACACACACACACACACACACACACACACACACACACACACAAAATTGGAGATATTTGGCTTTCAGGCGAAATTGATTGAAAATGTACACAGTTCACACAACAAAGTCGAAGGATGCACTAGTGATTTACTCATCTCAAACATTTCACAGAAACAAAGATTAATAGCAGCCGTTCCCTGATTATGCGACCTCAATGAGCTAGAGCATTGTTGTCCATAAAGATGAAATTAGGCCCGTGTTGTTCATGTAGTGGCACAATCACCGCATTCATAATGTTATTCAGCTAGTATGGCCTTGTCACTGTACCATTCACAAAGTGTGGGGCAGTTCTGAACCGACTGGACACAACTGCCTACACTGTAACACCGCCACCACCAAAAGCTCGTCTGGTGAGAACAGTGGCTGATGCAAAGCGCTCTCCTTGACATCTCCAATATCGTTGACAGCCAACATTTCTGCTCAACATGAATTGGCTTTCATCAGGGAACAGCACTGAGGCCCACTGGTCCCTCGTCCAGCGTAAATGCTCCCTGGTCCATGTAAGACGATGCCTGATGGTGTGGTCAGGTACCCTTGCAGGTCGTCTCACACGCAGACCACACTGATGTAAACGGTTTCGAATAGTCTGAGGTGACACTTGGGTGCCTCTCACCTCCCTTAAATGTACTTGGAGTTGAGTGGCGTTCATCATCCGGTTTCTCAGGGCATTGGTCACAACCACTTCTGCCTGAGAACATCCTGTTCGAAGCATTGATCCATTGTTAGGTGTCAAAATGTGAACGGCATGATGAGGACGACTGTTTACACAGCAGCACGAATTGAACCAGGACATTTCTTGGTCGATTCAAGGATCACACACCTGTTGTGAATTTCGCTCTTAAGCTCCTCATTAGAGAACAGCAACTTGTGCAAAAAGTACAGAAACATTTAACAGTTGGACATGTGCAAAAGCTTAGAGAAGGTCACATTAAGTTCACCTGTAAAGGTTTGAATGCATTTTAGGCTCATCCTGAAATGTCACCCAAAAACCAAATATCCCTAACTTTTTGTAAGTAGTGTATGCACATGTATATATATATATGTATGTGTGTGTATAAGGAATGGTCTTTTATTGGAGAGATGCACGCTCCAGTTATGTACACATGCACACGCATCGTTTTTTTGTGTTTGCATTATTATAATCATGAATTTCCCCTCTAAAAAATAAGTAACCGTTTTGTGTTTGATGGATAGGTGGTCATTCGAAGGCTCCCACCTCACCTGACCAAGGAGCAGTTAGAGGAACATCTGAGCCCGCTTCCTTCCTTTGACTACTTTGAGTTCTTCTCTGCTGATCCAAGGTATCAATATAAATCGTTTTTTTTTCCCCAAAAATATATATATGTATTATCATTATTTCCGTTCATGACCTCCTCCTTTGTGTCCGTAGTCTGTACCCACATTTGTTCTCCAGAGCCTACATCAACTTTAAAAACCAGGACGATATCCTATTGTTCAGAGATAGATTTGATGGCTATGTCTTCATTGACAACAAAGGTGACCGCTTTTTTCATTACAATAACGCTCTGAGTCTTCTTATTAATTAAAGCACAGGGCAAAACGGTGGAATGGATCAAAGTACAGTTTTTCAGTTCAGCCCTCGAATACAAATTCTGTATTTGCTCACACGATGATGGGCATAAAATGAGCTGCAGCCTATGCCAGCTGACTTTGGGCAAGAGTGCCGGTTGCTGCAGTACAATTTATCAGTTGCCCTTATTGAGGAGTAGGATTGAAAGAATTTTTCCATCCAGATGCTAACATAAATAACACGTTGATCCATGCATACATTGCTACTGGCTATCATGAAAAACAAGAGAAGCTTGCCAGCATCCTCTGTTATGTTTCTGTCAGGCATTTTGAAATGGTTTGCACGTTGGCCAGAAATGTTATCGGTTCTTTGCTTTTGTTATACCGTGGTTTACTTGTTTTGCACTTTTACAACAGTTACGAATATGAAAATGAACTGAAAGCAGTGACTCATGGTGGAATATGTCATAATTCAGAGAATTCCATCTATTGTTACATTGTATTTTTCCTGAGTTGTTGCATTTATTTATTCAAGTGGACTTGCGATTTATTGATCCATGGCATCTATTTGAGTGGAGGCCAGCCAGAGTTTGTGAGAAAATGATACTCAATACACTGACGAAAGTTCTGACTGAATCTTTGACACCCAAACAGGTCAGGAGTTCCCTGCTGTGGTAGAGTTTGCCCCCTTCCAGAAAGTCTCCAAAAAAAAGCTCAAAAAGAAAGATGCCAAAGCTGGAAGTATCGAGGAAGGTAACAGAAGAGTGAATTATCAATCAGAACTGTAACACCGTGATTTTAACCGTGATTTTTCACAGGACCCAACAAAGACAGCTGTGAGTGGTTTTACACAGCAACACAGGATCCCACAATCAAATATTAGGCCTCTGGCACTGTTACAGTTGTGATACTACTTCAAAATGCAAACAAAATTGCTTTGTTCGATTTCACATTCCCGTGCTGTGACATTTGCTTGAATGTCACATCCTCCCTCAGACCCGGAATATAAACGCTTCTTGGAGAACTACTCCTGTGATGAGGAGAAGTCGATGGCCAACCCTGAGACGCTCCTGGGGGAAATCGAGGCCAAAACCAAGGAGCTTATAGGTAAGCTTTTGAGTAACTATCATCATGTGGTCTCAGAGGTCGGTTCATACAAATGAGATTTCTTCATAAAGGTACCACTTGCAAGGATGTACAATCAGGGTAGGCAAGTGAGGCAATGCCGCCTCCTGCTGTCCCTTCCCCTGTATATAAAGAGTCAAAAATAATAAGACTGTGCTTTATACAAATTTTCTTTCATAAGATCCCAAAACTGACTTGTTTCCAATGTTACCATCACAATTTAGTGTCGGAAGTGGGAACGCTCAGTGATTTGTCTTCAAATGTTAGAATCACAATTTGCTATCAGATGTGGGATCCTGTTTGCTAGTTTTCTTCAATATAATTACCATCACAATTCAGTGTAAGAGACTGGGATCCCCAAAGGATTTAAATGATGACATTATGATTTGTTGTCAAAAGTTTTCTTCAAAATTCTTCATCACGATTCAGTGTCGGAAGTGTGTTCCCATTCGTGACTTGTATTCATGTACAATCAGGGTAGGCAAGTGAGGCAATGCCGCCCCCTGCTGTCCCTTCCCCTGTATGTGAGAGTCAAAAATAATAAGACTGTGCTTTATACTTAGTTTCTTTCGTAAGATCCCCAAACTGACTTGTTTCCAATGTTACCATCACAATTTAGTGTCGGGAGTGGGAACGCTCAGTGATTTGTCTTCCAATGTTACAATCACAATTTTCCATCAGATGTGGGATCCTGTTTGCTAGTTTTCTTCAATATAATTACCATCACAATTCAGTGTAAGAGACTGGGATCCCCAAAGGATTTAAATGATTACATTATGATTTGTTGTCAGAAATTTTCTTCCAAATTCTTCATCACGATTCAGTGTTGGAAGTGTTTTCCCATTCGTGACTTGTATTCTAATTTACTGTCACAGTTCAGTCTCATAAGATCGACTGCTGATTGATTTGTCCTCTAATGTTACCATCACGGGCGGCACGGTGTTGACTGGTTAGCCCCCCCCGTGCAGAGGTGCAGGGTTTGATTCTGGCTCCGGCCTTCCTATGTGGAGTTTGCATGTTCTCCCCGTGCCTGCATGGGTTTTCTTCGGGTACTCCGGTTTCCTCCCACATCCAAAAATCATGCATGGCAGGTTAATGGAACACACTAAATGGTCCCGAGGTGTGATTGTGAGTATGAATGGTTGTTCGTCTCTGTGTGTGCCCTGCGACTGGCTGGCAACCACTTCAGTCCCCTGCCTACTGCCAGGAGACAGCTGGGATAGGCTCCAGCATATCTGCCATCCTCGTGAGGATTAGAAAATGGATGTATGGATGTTACCAAAACAATTTGTTGTCAGAAGTGAGATCCAGATAGGAAGTTTGTTTTAAAAACCCACCATCATAATTTGGTGTCAGAAGTTAGATCCTGCTTGTGAGTTTTCTGTGATGTTTTTAAAAAATATATATTTTTCCAAAAACTTGCGATCACAAGTTAGTGTTAGAAATGGGAATCGTGCGATTGATTCGTCTAAACAAAGTTGCCATCACAATTTGGAATCAGAAGTGGGATCCGGCAAGTGATTTGCTTTCCACTGAGGATCACAACATATTAAATGTTTACCACTTTACCAATGTCAATCAAAACAGGGCATTGTTGTCTTTGTGAAGCAAGACGTTTTGGATCTTATTAGAGATGGCCTGATGAAGGTGTACATATCCTCATTGTCCAATTTCAGCCAAAAGGACAACACCTCTGTTGGAGTACATCAGAAACAAGAAAATGGAGAAACAGGTATGATGAGAGAGAAAAAACAAAACAAAAAAATGACATCTCCTAAATGGGAAAAACATGACAAAGTACTCGTGTCCTTACAGAGAATCCGAGAGGAGCGGCGACGGCGAGAGTTCGAGAAGAAGCGACAGCGCGAGGAGGAGAAACGGAAGCGACGTGAGGAGGAGAGGCGCAAACGGAAAGAAGCTGAGAAGCAGAAGAAACTTTCTGATAAAGACATCAAAATTAAGGTGATAATTTGCTGTGCACGCATCTCCTGACTTGAAGTGACCCGTCGCCTCATTCATGATGCTCCTTCATCAGCTGCTGAAGAAGAGCGACAGGGACGATGATGTGGAATCAGACCGCCTGAAGCACAAAAGTGACGCCAATGAATTGGAGAGGGGGAAATGGGAAAAATCAAGTGGACAGATGAAGTTCAAGGATTCCAAGGAAAAGTAAAGAGCGTCAATTTAAAAATGCCATCCATCCATTTTCCGTACCTCTTGTCCACATTCGGGTTGCTGGTGAGCTGGAAACTGTCCCATCTGGCTGAGAGGCAGTGAACACGCTGGGCTGGTCGCCAGCCAATTGCAGAGTGCAGACAAACATCCAGTCACACTCGCGTACATGCCTAATGAACCTAACATACATCCTTTTGCAATGTGGGAGGAAGCAATTGGTGGTGGCCATTGGGAAATTCGGGAAAACTCCCAAACGGCAAGTCCATTCCAGACTAAAATTGGCCAGCCTTTTCTGAACTTGTGAAGTTTTACCAATTCTTTATTTGACTTTATTCGCAGGAGATCAGAATAGCCTCTATCATTGCGTAATACATAATTTGTAACGCAATGTACTAGTGGTCTCGCCATGCGGCCTTTGGTTGTGTGCACTGAGGGCCTCTCCATCACAAATCCCCAGGCTAAATTTCGGGACCAGTATGTCCCAAACATTAGGACATCCCACACAAGCATGGCGAGAACATGCAGACTACACACAGGCAGGATACGAACACCTCAGAATTGTGAGGCAGGTGGGCTAACCAACCACACATTCACGATGCTGCTGCTGCTGCAAGAAATTATCTGTTCATTATTTATAAACCGCTAAATCGCTGTTTAACAGTGGAACCTCAGCATTCAAACATCTTAAAGCTGCCTCATGCGAGCCTTCAGTAAAGCTTGCTTGAGCCTTCAGGTCAGTGAGCATCAAAGCAATTACACTGAACTCTGGCAATTCATGGGGATACAAGAGGCCTGGCCAAGTTTGCGAAAACCCACTACTATAACCAACTACAAATGCCACATGATGGTGGCAACGTAATACTTTTGTCTAAATGAAGCGGCTCAATTTATTTTAGCATAGTTCCTTGGCAACAAGATTGTGGCAAAGTCATATTTTTGCCCAATTGTTTTGCACAAAAACAAGGAATAAGTGAGTTTTTCTGCATTTAACTGAGGGTAGCCAAAAAATAAAAATAAAGGTGAATTGGTGAACACCGAACTGTGACTATACAGCTTTGTATTTTAACTCCCCATTTGTATGGCTTTGTTTTGTGTGTGCGACCCCACCAGTAATTGCAAAGAGGAGAAATACTAGTGAGCTATAGAAAATGAAATCAGACTTTATTGCTCCCACAGCAGAGAGATTCATTGATTACAGCAGCAAAAGACATGAGTCCCAGAAATTTAAAAGGCATTGGATGTAATAAAAAAAAAATCTAATGAATCCGATGAGAGAAAAAGTTTTTTAGAAAGTGTTAGAAAGCATAACTACGTTAAAATGGCAACATTGCATTACATAACATATATTGCAACTTGTGTTTTATTACACAGAAGTGCCATTGAAAGTGTTTGTCCTTGTTTTTGCTTGCGTGTGTGTGTTATTGGGCTATTGAATGAAAATAGAGTCTGAGTACTGTGGGCAAGAATGACTTGCAGTAGCACTCATTTCTTCTCTGAGAAAAAGTTCTGGCATTAAAGGAGCAGCTGAAGAACTCTGTAGAGAAATGTAGGAGGTGGAATGTGTTGCCATGATGGATGTCAGCTTGGCCACCTTCCATCTGTCCACCACCTTCTCGGCGGAGTCCTGTTGGCATCCTAGAACAAAGCCACTTTTCATAACCACTCAGTTAAGTCACTCCATATTTGTCTGCAATGTTTCTTTCCCCGCACAGGGTGGCGTAAAACATGGAAGAGCCCACCACAGTGACATAAAACGTCCTGAGCTGTCGCAGGACTTTTACGCAAGTGGAGAACGATCTGGTCCAGCTCATACAGTACATTTGTGATGCCTCAGTCTCAAAAGAAATTTGCATGAAAAGATACTCGGCGATACATGAAAAACGTGGTGAGAGGCTTTTATGCAAAATGTCAGTAACGTCTAGTGAATTAAGCACTTGGAGACAGAGTCGTGAGCAAGGCTAATAATCCGACAGGCAGTGGTTGGTGTGGCCTGGTTTATAAAGCAGGCAGGTAAGAATGCCAAATTCGAGACAGGTGTGACTCGTGAGGGAACGCCCACTCGTCAGCTGGAGACTGAAACAAAAAGCAAACAAGACAGGATCATGACAAAACTATGTCTTATGTTTATAAAGCTAAGTAAATATAATTCCAACACCAGCGATATGTACCTCGTGGTCAGCTGGTGACCAGGCCTGAACGTACCCGCACTTACATCCAAAGTCAGCTGCTATAGGCTCCAGCTCACCCTACGAGCCCAATGCGGAAAAGTGGTTTCAAAAATGCATGATACAATAATGTACAATATCCGCAGTCTCTTCACTAGAGGTCAGCCTGAGAGTGACAAGGAGCAGCAGCAGTGCCGCAGACAGCGAGACAAGGAGCATCGCGGGAAAGACGATGACAGGAAGCGTCAGAGGCACCACTACGACTTTGACAAGTTCGCACGGCGCAAAGACGAGACCAAGTGGGGCAAGGGCTATTGCCAGGACCGTGCCAAGAAGGAGCCCCACCACCACACCTACACGTTCTGCCCTGACAGCGGCGACAAGCAGATGAAGGAGGACAGGGACGAGCTGGCAAACAGAAAGGAGCGCCTCCGAAACAAGGTGAGCGAGAAGGTGAGCATGCGAGGGGTTCATCAGATTTTTTTTTTTTTCTGTTCCAGCCGAACCTCGTTACAGCGTACCTCGAGGCACATAACGAATTTGTATGTTATAACGGTAGTTCATTGTAACCATTTCCAATAAAATGGCCGCCAACTATGATGTGCAATACAGTTTGAACATTTATAGATTTAAAACTATGAACATGAAATACAGTTTAAACATGTCAATTACAAATACGAGTATACAGTATGAAGAAAAAACGATTTTATTAGACGTGAAACAATCAAGTCTCGAGTTCCTGCTTCATCTCTGAAAACGTTCAGTCAGCAAATGAAAAGTACCTTCTCCAGTTCAGGATGTGCCATGCCCCGAAGCCGTTTATGATCATCTTTCAATCTCTTGGCCTCAAACTCTACCATGATTTTGTTGCCATTATGCATGATTGTAGAAATTGTTGACTTTACCAATTCGTAGTCTCGGCTGAGCTTGGTCTGCGAGACTCCCTTTCGAAAGTGAGAGACAATTTCAGCCTTCACAGACAGCGAGATTTGTTTCCTTTTATACCAGACATGTATTCAGACCATTTGCACTGTGCCAACTAAAGTTAGCCAGATATTTGCAACACCAACCTGAAAGGCTAGTTTGTTAGTAAAGCAAAATGAACCAAGCCACTCGGTGGAAACTGAGCTTTCATTGGTTGTTTGGTTGGTTCTTTCATATGCCACATTTTTCTTTTAAATAGCTACAGAGCCACTAAGGGAAAGCATACATTACACTGGTCTGCATACCCCACATCCGTCGCCCAAAAATGCATAAACAAGAACATATGGGGCAAAATGAATGGCACTACTGTCTTCAGTGCAAAAAAAAAAAAAAAAGACCTCGAAAATATGTATCATTCTTGTTTATTTATTTATTTTTTACACAAACCAGTGTTATGTAACCACTTGATAGCAATGGGGCTACTCTTTGTTTGCTAGTTAGTAGTACTGTAGTGCAGATGCGAATAATGGTTTGGATTAAGTAATTGATTTCATCTTTTCACGGCGCCATTCTGCTTAAAATGTAGCCAGCTGCATTTACTTTGCCATCACTTACAGGACTAGAGTGGAATCGGATTGATTCTTCAAATGATAGAGGTGGGCCTGAGATACATGATTAGGAGTGTTTGGCCTTCATGGAGGTCTGCAAAGTCTTTGCGTATGAAGTAGCCGCACTCATGCATGTTTTGATATCGTATGACCCTCATGTTTGTTCCCACCCACCTCTGCAGGACCGCCCGGCCATGCAGCTGTACCAGCCCGGTGTGCGAAATCGTAAGGGCGTCAACTCGGCCGGCAAAGGCTACGACTGCATTCCAGTGGGCCACTCTCCCGAGGGCGAGGCGGTGGGCTGCTTCGAGGTGGCTGCCATGGCGGCGGTGCAGGACAAAGCCTACAACAACAGCAATGATGAGCACGGGCACTTGTAAGACAATGTTCATGACTCACAAAGGAGGGTTTGGAACCAATCAACATCATATTTATTTTGTGACAGTGTACATTACATTAAATTACTTGTGATACATTCCACTATGATAAAATTATATAAATGAACGGCACAACAACACATTTTCATTGTGGAATGGAAATAATGGAACTATATGGTTAACTGTATCCCATAAAATTTGGAAAATAATGCACTTGTTAAATCATTTCCACAAGGCTGTGTTTTTAATGAGAGATATAGGCCGGTTGTGCTGTAACCATGATACTGATAAAAGCAGAAAACGTGTGGTTGTTGAAACACCTACACCGCCCACAGCTGTGCCGCCCAGGGGTGTGGGTATTCTTGTTTTATCCTTACTGACTTTGTGGCGACATGTTGACTTTCATTCTGTTAAGATGCTTGTGTCATCCTGAGCAAAGCATTATTACAATCATCGTTCATTGGACAATTCTGAGAAACTTCCCAGAAAAAGAAATAGTATTTATTTTGAGCCAGATACAGGTAACTAATGAAATCATAAAAATGTGCTTTTAGGCAATCTTGTCAATGTAATAACAAGCTGTTGTACCCCCCCCCCTCCCCCCTTATTTATTCGTACTTTGCACAATCGAAAATAAATGTCTTGTGAGAGGCAAATTGAGTTTAAGCATGATTTGAAAACTGCAGCCTCTTTTCCACGAGAATTGATTTGGTTATCTTTTTTATGTATCTCTATCACTTTCCATCTACAGAATCTATGTCTGTCTATCAGGTGTATTGGAAGAGGGAAACTTGTAAAACAAACAGGGCTGCAGCTCTCGGACCAGAGTTGCCTACCCACCAGTGGCGGTTCTAGATCAGTTTCACTGAGGGGGCCGGGCTGGGGCCGGGGGTTTTGATGGAGGGGCACATTCAACCCAGGGCTAAAAAGACAGATTCGAAATATTATTTGACTTTTTATTTCATCAAGCTTTGAAAGCATTGTAGTCATAACATTCCAGTGATGAGAAAAAAAACAGTATCAGGAGGGCTAAAATATCTGCAAGCGTAACAATACGCCGAGTCCATCTGTTGAGAATATTCAAGCCAGGGGTGGATATGGTACCAGCCTGCCTTGAAGATCCTTCTCCTGTCCCCCATCAGGGTCCTGGGAAACTGTTTTAGCTCTGGCTGCATTGGCGGGTCCTCTTTACATCTACTGATGTCTGTGGACAAAGACAAACCAAATAAATGTAAACACAAGTTCTGCATGGACACAGCATATACACTAACCCGGTACACTTAGATTGCTGAGGCACTCAGACATATACAAGTGTCTAAAATGTATTGATTGATGCTATTTATTAATTGTATTAATTAGTTTTTATTGTATTCAATAAATATAAATTAATACATTCTCAAGCCTGACCAGAGACTAAAATTGCAAATACACTGAAGCTAAATGTTTTACATGCATATAATTATCCAAATTTTAGAAGGCAATGTCTTATATATTGTTCCTGTTAAATAAAAATTAAAATTAAAATGGGATACTAAAAAAGTTACACACGCACACGCACCCACACACAGAACAGGATAGTGTTATTTTCAGCATCACATACCTGATGGTCCAGTGCTTGTGGAAGCGCAAATATCCTCTGTCTGTGTCTCACACTCCACTTCTATTGCAGTCTCATCTTCCTAATTCTCAGGATCTTCATTTGTATCCCTTTCCTGCTCTGAGTCCTCGCTCTGAAAATAAAGCCCGTGTCCTCTGTCTCTCCCTCTCTGGTGCTTTCAACTTGCTCCTCTTCAAATCTCTCACCACTATCATCATCTGACTCTCTCTCTGTGTCTGGATAAATGTGTTTCTTTTTCATATAGAAATATGATGTAATGTCAGTTTTTCTTTTCATTTTTAACGTTAAATGTTTAAGTGAAGAGGAATTAGACTTAAAAATGCTACTGTTGGGGGCTTGTTTCGTTTTGTGATTTTACATTGAAAATATAAATCGTGTCGAAAATAGCACTCGTGTCGTGGTAATCTGCTCTAGGGGCACTGGCCCCCGTTGCCAATTTTGAGTGTTCTAACAGCCTGCCACGCATGTTTTTGGAATGTGGGAGGAAACCGGAGATAACCCACACAGGCACAGGGAGAACATGCAAACTCCACACAGGAAGGCTGGAGCTGGAATCGAACCCAGTACCTCTGCACTGTGAGGTCGACGCGCTAACCACTGGGCCGCCCATATAATATATGTACATCAATTATCAGTTATATTTCATTGTTAAAGTTATCCCTTAAAATGACAGTAAGTGGAAAAAAAATAAAAATGCACAGTAATACAGGTAAATCGTCTTTGGATATACAGGTACAGTATTACAACTGAGGGTTCATGAGGAAAAGACATTCAACAGTTTGAACAATTTATTGCTTTCATAGGGATTTCAATTCCAATAGGAAAGGCTCAAATCTGGGAAATCTGGAAAATTATAAGTGAAGAAATAATTGGCATAAAGAATGAGAAAAAGGCATTAGCTTTGATCATTAAGTTGTCATCACTTGGGTTCAGATAATAGCAAACATTTTTCAGATTAAGTGTATAGGGAGTTTTAGTAGCTTTAAAACCCATTTAATCAGACCAGTGTCTGAGTGGTCATACAGTCAAAGAATAAATGAGATATTGTTTCAATGTCATTTCCCGAGAAAGAGCAAAAACTATCTGCATCTACAAATTCGGATATTAATAAATCATTTTCCATCCATTCTCTGAAACGCGTACATAATATAAGAAAACGGGCAATACAAAGTACGTATACTGTAACTCAATAAACGTATCAAGCGTCTCTTATTTTTTTTCAACGTAGCAATCGTCTCATTGGCCAATCCGCCAAGCGTGCTACGTCATCACGTAATGTTACGTCTTTCACTGTCAAGTTCCGGTCTCCCAGAGGTAGGAGAAATGTTTAAAAAAATGTGATTTTGAAGTGTGGAAAGGGGAATTAAAATTTCTAATTTTAACGTGCCGTCTCCATGCTCCTTCAATACAACTCTACGTTTTGTCATTAGGTGAGCATGATATTTTTTGTATGCATGTCAGGAGTCAACAAAATAAACCAGAAAGCGAATTTTGACGTCTTAAAGTTTGCTGCAAATTGCACCTTTTTGGAAGGAGCGAAACTGGTTACTCGCATTTAGCGACATAAAATACGCATCAAGCAGCTTCTTTGATAAATCTTATGCTTAATTAAGAACAACGCTGTTTAGGCACAACTTGTATAACACGTCAAATTGTGTAATTCACTATAATTGTTTTGTTATATAATGTCGTAATTGCGGTTGAAAACCAGCATGAGTCTTAAATAAGTATTTACCATGTTTTAAACACGGAAACCGAAAATGTAGTGCACATATACACGTCATATACGTTTGCCTATACTATATATACACACCAAATGTCAACCAAAACTGTGCTTTTAAATCTTTATGAAGACAGGATTTGCATGAGTGAAAAGGTCTTAAATTGGTAAATGAAAAATATACTGTGCATATTGTTTCACACACAGGTTTGGTTTATTAGTACAACTATAGTTCTTTGACATGTCTTGTTCATTGTGTCCTTGTACTGTAAAGGCAGCTGTAAGTGGACCACGAACCATGGTACTGAACCCCGTCATCTCCAAACTGGCTGGAAAACTGGTTGTGTTGGCCAGCGCATCCCCGCGGCGACTGGAGATCCTTCGCAATGCTGTAAGCGTCTGGATGAACATTGTGACAATGTGCATTGTCTCTTCTCATGTCCTATCTTCTGCCTCATGTTAGGGACTGCGCTTTGAGGTGGTCCCATCCTGGTTCAAAGAAACTCTTGACAAGCGACTTTTCAAGGCACCCCAGCAGTACGCTGTGGAGACGGCCAAGCAGAAAGCACTGGAGGTGGCAAGACGAATGCCCTGTGTGAGTTCAATCATAATTAGGTGGTTCCGTAGTACATTTCCTCATATACATGTCTTTTTATCAACTACAAATTTTGCGGACGGCCTTTCTTTTTACAAATGCATATTTTTTAATACTGTGGAACTTGTTGGACAACAACATTAACGGGATCTTCCCCACACCCCCCACTGTGTTGTGTTTTAGAATCACCTTAAAACTCCAGACATCGTGATCGGAGCGGACACTATTGTGGCAAGTGTGTTTTTTCAGTCAGTGCTATTTTACTTGTTCCCAGAGGAGGTTGGTGCTTGATGCTCATTATTTTCCTCACCCAACATCTCATCAACCTTTATTCTTTGTGTATAAAGGTATATTGTATTTTTTATTTAAAATATATTTCCACAGACTGTCGATGGCATGATTTTGGAGAAGCCCCGTGACAAACAGGATGCATACAGGATGCTCTCACGGTAAAGTTTATTGTCTATTTTGAAAAGGTAGGATAGATGAATATATCGGGAATAATTCTCTCCTGTTTTAGTTTGAGTGGTAAAGAGCACAGTGTCTTCACAGGCGTCGCCATCGTGCTCTGTTATGAGAATCCAAGTAAGTGGCTTTCAGTGATGCAGCAGGGCACATGATTTTCTTACACATAACCCATTTAAACGCCATCCATCCATCCATTTTCCGATCTGCTTTATCCTCACAAGGGTCGCAAGGGGTGCTGGAGCCTATCCCAGCTGTCTTCGGGCAGTAGGCGGGGGACACCCTGAACCGGTTGGTTGCCAATCGCAGGGCACACAGGGACGAACCTCAGGACAATTTAGAATGTTCAATCAGCCTGCTATGCATGTTTTTGGGATGTGGGAGGAAACCGGAGTACCCAGAAAAAACCCACGCAGGCACGGGGAGAACATGCAAACTCCACTCAGGAAGGCCGGAGCCGGGGATCGAACCCAAGATCTCCATTTAAACTCTAAGAATAATAATGACAAAAATTCCCTGCCACCTTTTGTTAATCTGTAACCTGGTATACACTTGTGGGGAAGCAGGCTGGCCCCGTAGAACTATTTTAATTTAAGTTTTTAGTTTCCTTGTTCATTTAATTACTTTGACCACAGCAAAATGAAAATCCAAACAATGCTTACAGCCAGCATGCATACATTGTGCATGGATCCATAAAGTTAATTCCGAAACTTCTAGGTGATTCAAGGGACTGGTGCTGTTGTGCCAAATCTTACAATGTTAGTTAAAATGCAAACGTCATGAGTTGTTATGCTAACATAGCAACGGAGCAGCCCGATTATTAAAATCACAAAGAAGGATTTTACTTCATGCCCACAAATCAAGTACTCTTTCAAATCACAGTTGATAAAATCTGAGTAGAAAAGCCAATAAGTCAAATCGGTAAGGGATTGACATCATGCCCTGCTGTTGCATACTTTTTCATACTATAATTTAGCAAATGCCGACATGCTAACAGTTGTTAACAATGTATCGCAAGGCAGCAGGGATTTTTACGTCTTGGTTTGTTGTCAGCAGGCCTGTCACGATAATTACTAGATCGACTTACCGTTGTATGAATAAAATAAACACGATGTTTTTTTTTCCCAGACTTGATGCATGCTCTTTTGGATGCAAGTCACACTTCGTCGTCATCATCATCATTTGTGCTACTTCATTGCCTCTCCGGTCAGTCGTCTTGTTTGCCACTGTGGGAGTCGATGTACATACACACTAGGTGTGAAAGGCTTTTGAAAAACAATTCGGTTTGACTGATCCGGTTCGATGTGCATGCGTTCTGTCGGTTCATAGGCTCATGGAACTCCTCTCATTTACTTTTTCCAATCAGAAATGCTAACAATGTTTAGACATTTTAAAACATTAAAAGACAGCAATCTGGGTTCAGAAAGCGCGAACTCATCGTCGCACCTGAGTATATATCACAGGACCCACAACCTATGAAAATAAATTTGACTTATAGTCCAAAGAGTACAATATACCTCACATGGTTCTGTTTCAAGCACACCTGTCTCACATTGCACAGATGGAGTGTTTGATTCTGGGCTTCGGCCTGCCTGTTTGGAGTTGCAATATTTTCCCCAGGTACTCTTCCTACATTACAAAAATATGCATGGCAGGTTGATTGGACAGTTCTAAATTGCCCCTCGGTGTGAGTGTGAATGTGAATGGTTTTTGGTCTTTGTGTGCCCTGCGATTGGCCGGCAACCAGTCCAGGGTGTACCCTGTCTACTGCCCGAAGACAGCTATAGCACACGTGCGCGATCCTCGTGAGGATAAGCTGTTCCTGATCATGGATGGGTTCTGTTTCAAAAGGATAGAAAGGATCGAATGCTTTCTGGGTTTTGCATAATGCTATTATTGTATATGTAACGTAAGACTGGCTGATTGTAATACCCCTTTACTATGAAATGCATAACAATCCATGATATCCTTTTCTGATCTGAGATGACGAGGATTACCAGATAATTGACTTCTATGAAGAAACTAAGGTGAAGTTCGCCGACCTCTCTGAGGGTATGCTGTGGGAGTACATTGACAGCGGTGAACCCATGTGAGTGGGACATGTAAACATAGGCATGACTTTGGACTTCTGGATGTCACTGTGCTTAACTGCTTTCATCCTATTGATAATTTTACATACAAATAATGCCAGGTGGCATCTATCTGGACCCCATTGAGAACTGGCTTATATTTTGTATTTTCATCAAGTGAAGAAGACAAGATCTTTTTTATTCAGAAATATGTGGAAATATGTTTTTCATCAAGTGAAGAAGACAAGATCTTTTTTATTCATAAATATGTTAAAAAAAACATGCATTTCCAGAGAAACAGAATAATTCTATTCAGTATCATACTATGGACATTATTTACATAAAGATCATCCCAAGTAGGACCTGTTTGGACATGATCTAGACCTGGCTTCAATTTGCAGCAAGTAAAGAAAACAAAAGATCTTATTGTTTACAAATGTGCTTATCATCTAAAAAACACAATTATAGCATGATTTCCTATTATTTTGGAAAATATGTTCACTTGGGGTCCTTTTGGACAGCAATAAAAGAATTGTTTGCGTGTGTGTGTGTGCGTGTGTGTGTTAGGGACAAGGCAGGCGGCTATGGCATCCAGGCGCTCGGTGGGATGCTGGTGGAGTATGTGCACGGGGACTTTCTCAACGTGGTGGGTTTTCCCCTCAACCACTTCTGTAAACAGCTGGACCAGATTTACAACAAACAAGGTAGTTGCCATGGCGACACTGCCCCAACTCTGCCAGCAGCAGTGCATCCGCTCCCTACCCCTTCATCCACGCACACGGTACTTCCTGAACACCAGGTCAGCTTTTGCAATGTCAATCACCACATTTTTTAAAAAAACATTTATAAGAGGTGGTGAACCTTTTAAAGGTGGTGAACTGCTCATCCGGACCCACTGAGGAAATACAACCAGTGACTGCCAACAGTAGGCCCTTCAACAAAGGTGAGGACAGCGAAGAAGCCAGAGAGGACCTACAGAAAATCATTCAACTGATGGACGGATTCAAAGCATCCAAGGTGAGGGCGATCAGTACTTTAAAATATTTTGTACACATGACTTGCCAACAGCCGTAACTGAAGGGTATCTTTAAAAATTCACTCTGAAGACAGGAACGGCATATTTGAACAACGCTCAAATTTCCGAATGGTCGGAGTGAACCAGTGCACGCTTTGAGCACATTTCCAAACACAGTTGAAGTTCACTGCCAATGTAAACATTAAAAAAAAAGACAATTACAGACACTGTACATGTTGTATATTTTAGCCAATCGCATAGCTTTTGCCCTCAAAATGTCAATTTGGCTTTCTGCTAACAAGTAATGTAAAATGCAATAGACTGGCTGAAAAATAGCATTGGTATTGAGGCTTTATTACTCTCTAAGAAACATATTTGAATAAAAACATTGGAGCAACACTTGGCAGGAGACAATATGACAATGCTCGCAGGCATACAGTCTTTATCCTTTGTGACTACAGTATATGATAGCGTCTCCGGTTGGCCAGGAGCAGCTGGCCAACAGCTGCCCATACTAGGAGCAGTAGCTTATACTGTTTGCAGAATTGAATAAGAAATAGAATGATAAAATAAGTACATAACGTCTCTAATTGTCAAACAAAATTCTCTCCATCCAATCTTTTGGTTGTAAGATTGAATGGAAAACAGCTCTTAAATTTTTTATTTTTTTTTTTAAATCCCAAAATAACTCTTCCAGGCATTGTTTACCGCTTCCAAGTTGGGCCTATTTGACTTGCTCCAGCGCAGACCGGCGTTGAATGCAGCACAGGTGGCCCTCGAGCTGAAAACGTCCCTCAAGGGAACGGAGCATCTGCTGGAGGCATGCCTTTCGCTAAAACTGTTAAAGAGCTCAAGTTAGTCAACCATTTTCTCTTCTTTATCACCTGTGTCATGGAAATGTATTAAATGCAAACAATTGAATGTTTGTGGTCTTGAGGCATTTCATGTTTTGTGAAACTGTTGACAGTAGATGTTAATGAAACGACCTACTGTATAATGCATTCAGTGTATCTGCTATTCTCACCTTCACGTCATACTCGCAAGGAATAAGCGATACTAGAAGGACAGCTACAGCAATCTATGCAATATTGATACAACAAGCTCACCTCTCTCATATTGTTTTTTTTTTTTTTTCTTCCAGACTGTAAGACTCCGGCGTACGAGAACACAGAACTGTCCAAACGCTTCCTTCTGTCCGAGGCGCCATCCTCCCTGCTGGGCTACTTGGAGCACTGCAACGATACCGTGTGGCCGCTCTTCAGCCACCTGGAGAGCGCTGTGCAGGAGGGCGTCCACCAGCACCACAGGACCTTCTGCAACAAGTCTGGCAACTTATCCCAGGTAAATAGTCCAATGAAGTACTAAAATTCCTTCATTGTGCACGTCTAATGCTGAATTGCTCACTAAGGACACAGTCAACAGGAGCCAGGAGGTAAAGCTGAGGTTCATGAAGGCCATGCACAGTTTCGCTCGAGTGTCTGGGAAAGCAGTGGCAACAGCCTTTGACTTGTCTGCCTTCAAGAGTGCCTGTGATCTCGGAGGTGAGAACGTGTACAGCTTCTTATCCTAAAATGGAGACAAAAGTTGACAATGTTACTAGATGAAAAGAATATTTTGACGGCTGCGATTGGCGGTCCTCAGTTTTTTTTCTTAATTGTTAAAAAAAACTCGACAATCCACTTTCTGATCTCTTTTTCTTTTGTCTTGAGATGAGCAAAGACTCTTTACTGTTGTTTTAATAAACTGCTAAGAACCTTGCATTACAACGGTTAAAATATGTTGATTTTTAAAAATTTAATATAAAAACTATTTGAAAAAAGTAACTTTTGGATATATATCTGAGATAAGAAAAAAAATTTAAAAATGTAATTCAGACAAGTTAACTACTAGAAATGAGTAAATGAAATTAATATACATGATTGTAAAATGACAATAAATATAAAAAGAAGATATACCTGTAGGTAGAATAAACATAATAAAATTAGATATCAAAAGTATATGCAGCCATGGAAAAATCGAGACCACCTTTTGTCTAGTCAGTTGAATGTCCATTTTAAATGCCGAATAAAACTAGAAGTATATTTGTTTGGACCAATATATTGGTGTCAACAAAAACAGCTCATAAGAGTTGAATTTAAGAGCTGATTGTTTTCTTGGAAACAACCAAAGTCACTTCACAAGTTCTTGCATCAATCGCTATGACATTGTCCTGCCAAAAATTGGGCTTTTAGACATTCCATGTTTTCTTTTGTGTGAGACAGTCACTTGAGGAAACTGAACAAAACATGACGGCCTCGTAAGTTTTTCTCTATGGCTGTACAACTTTATATATACACGGTAATTGTTTGTTTGTTTGTTTTTAAATTCAAGGTATGAACTTTTTTTTTTTTTTTTTGCTAAAATTGTACAAATTTACACTCATCTACTAGGAGCAACTTCACACCACAACATTTTACCAATAAGAGCCCTGTGTATGTGCTGATTGTCTTATATTTCTTCGCAAGGCTGTACAGGTGCAATGGCATTGGAATTCGCCAGAGCTCACCCGGAGCTGTCTGTGACAGTGTTCGACTTACCGGCCGTTGTTGAAATGAGTCCGCGTTTCCATCCACCCTGCACGCAAGACAGGCTCACGTTTGTCGCAGGTATTATTGTTATTGTTATTATGTATTGGATCAAACAGCACAGTCTTGAACACTCAAGATGCTTTGCACTTTTGACACCAACAGGAGACTTCTTCAAAGATGCCTTACCCAAAGCGGACTTGTACATCCTCTCAAGAATTCTCCATGACTGGTCTGATGAGAAAGTGCACTTCTTGCTCGGCAAAATTTCAGATGCATGCACACCAGGTACATTTCACTTTGCACACTTTGTCAAGCTAACATTACTGCTCAAATAAAACCCCATTTCAATGAAGTTGGGATGTTGTATTAAACATAAATAAAAACAGAATACAATGATTTGCAAATCACTACCAAGACAAGGTATTTTAATGTTTAAAGTGACAAACATGATTGTTTTTAGCAAATAATTATGAGCTTTTTTTTTGGCTGCAACATGTTCCAAAATAGCCAGGACGGGGTCATGTAGGCAATACTTATCATGTGTTAAGCATTTTTTTTTCTCCACTTGACTGCTATTGTTTTTCAAGCAATTTGTGACGTTTGTTGGCTTGCGATGACAAATATGTTGGATGAGTATAGTTTAGGCATCCAGAATGCAGGCACAATGGATACATATCCTCTGTACGTCCACGTGCAAAAGAGTCCTGTGTTGGATTTGGGGGGAGAAAAAAAAACAGTGCAGACCATGATCCAGCCATTTTTTCGGTTTTTGGCGTTGGGTTCCTTACTTTCTATTTCAGCCAAGAATTGTCATTTTGGTGATTTCATTGCTTATAATCAACTTTGGGGATGTAAGGATTAATGTTAAAAAATGCACGTCAACTCGTGCTGTCATCACGCTGGCAGGTTGCGGCCTGCTACTGAGTGAGATCTTTTTGGACGAGGGTCGGACAGGGCCAAGTCGCGGGCTGCTCCAGGCCCTCAGCATGAGCGATGGCAGACAGAGGAGCGCCGACGAATACGCTCTGCTTTTGAAGAGCCACGACTTTGTTGCCACCGGTATCAAACAGACGGAAAACCTGCTGGATGCAATGCTCTGCATCAAAGTCTGACCACTCTCCAACACCCTACAGGTGCGCCAAACTTAACTACAACCACAAACTACCCCAAAATGGATTCACACCACAGGTTCCAAATTCGAATGTAATGTACGTGTATCGGATTTAATGATCGACGCAACTCTCTTCCCTATTTAGACCATTAAATATTGTTTCCACACATCTAATGTACCAAACTTGGAGGATATTTAATTACACTGGCCAACAGCAAATTCTAATCAGATTGCTTCATATATCCCTCAACGTGTTTTTGACACGGATTTCAAAAGGTCAAAACATTTGTTGACCAGTGTGAGCAATTAAACCTCTTATGTGCGGTAGCACATTTCGACCATATGTAATTTTCCGTGCAATTTAATTATTTTATGGTTCACGTGCCTCTAATGTACCATGTTAAGATGCAATTGTAAGGCTGTATGCACCTCTAAGGGACCACATTTTTACCACGTTTAACAGTCCACACGCCTCGAATGATTTTCAGACCTGCAGTCGAATATACCACATTCAGAACGTATTAAATGGTCCTTGCACCTCTAATCTGGTAACACATTTAGATCAAATGTAATTGTGCAACTCCGATATGCCATATTGACATTGTATGTTCCACCTTTTAGACCGTATTTAATTGTGTTTGCTCTTCTAATGAACCAAAAGTAGTCCGTATTTAATGTTCTGTGAATGTCCAGATATCTTGTTTTAAATTCACATTTTAAATAGGCCTGATACTGGACTGGGGTTTATTACATCTGATGCGTTTAAAAATCTTGTTTGCCTCTTGAAGCATGTAGTTCAAATCCATCTTTTAGAAAGCAAAACGTGACAGCATTATGCCACTTTGGGACCGTGCATCAGGCAAATATTGTCAAGAGATGTTTGTTGTATTTTTACACTTAATGCAGGCTGTGCTGTTGTCATTGCTGAGACCATGTTGGACGGGCGGTCCACCTGCTCAACCCTGCAGTTTCTGAAAATGCTGGTCCACACCAAAGGCCTGGAGAAAACGCTGCGCTAGCATGCCGATTGCATCAGGAAACACGGCTTCGGAAGCATGCGTGTGGTACACCCGGGGAACTTTAATGCATTCATTGTCATTAAAATGTGAGAAAAATGGAAGAATGTCTCTTTTCATTCACTTCGGATGAACCTATTGTTCTTTCATTTCATACTTTGTGAGAGACAGATCACTGTAAACCATTGGACATCTGGATTTTGTCATGCATTCAAACATGAGGAAATCAAAATTAGATCAGTCTTTTGAAAATGTTTTAAGCTATATATGCCCTTTGACATCCCAACAGAGTTGATGCGCCCCCATCTCTGCACACCACTTCAGCTCGATCAGTCTTTTCCAAACTTCCAAAAACTCGCACACACACCATCAGCAAGATGACTCGGTCCCATAACTTAAGTGACGTACCTCTTTAAATATAGTGACAATCCCTTTCGTCCATGCCAAAAAATAAATCAATTCAAAGGCCATTTAAAGAATGTCATAACACAATAGATTTTTTTAAAATTCGCGAATATAATAAGTATAATTTTATATAAATTAACTGTCACTGTTTTTTAAGTACTTAGTTACATTATTTATTTATTTTTTGCTAAAATTGTACAAATTTACACTCATCTACTAGGAGCAACTTCACACCACAACATTTTATCCATAAGAGCCCTGTATGTGCTGATTGTCTTATATTTCTTCGCAAGGCTGTACAGGTGCAATGGCATTGGAATTCGCCAGAGCTCACCCGGAGCTGTCTGTGACAGTGTTCGACTTACCGGCCGTTGTTGAAATGAGTCCGCGTTTCCATCCACCCTGCACGCAAGACAGGCTCACGTTTGTCGCAGGTATTATTGTTATTGTTATTATGTATTGGATCAAACAGCACAGTCTTGAACACTCAAGATGCTTTGCACTTTTGACACCAACAGGAGACTTCTTCAAAGATGCCTTACCCAAAGCGGACTTGTACATCCTCTCAAGAATTCTCCATGACTGGTCTGATGAGAAAGTGCACTTCTTGCTCGGCAAAATTTCAGATGCATGCACACCAGGTACATTTCACTTTGCACACTTTGTCAAGCTAACATTACTGCTCAAATAAAACCCCATTTCAATGAAGTTGGGATGTTGTATTAAACATAAATAAAAACAGAATACAATGATTTGCAAATCACTACCAAGACAAGGTATTTTAATGTTTAAAGTGACAAACATGATTGTTTTTAGCAAATAATTATGAGCTTTTTTTTTGGCTGCAACATGTTCAAGTGACAAACATGATTGTTTTTAGCAAATAATTATTAACTTGGATTTTTTTTTGGCTACAACATGTTACAAAATAGCCAGGACGGGGTCATGTAGGCAATACTTATCATGTGTTAAGCATTTTTTTTTCTCCACTTGACTGCTATTGTTTTTCAAGCAATTTGTGACGTTTGTTGGCTTGCGATGACAAATATGTTGGATGAGTATAGTTTAGGCATCCAGAATGCAGGCACAATGGATACATATCCTCTGTACGTCCACGTGCAAAAGAGTCCTGTGTTGGATTTGGGGGGAGGAAAAAAAACAGTGCAGACCATGATCCAGCCATTTTTTCGGTTTTTGGCGTTGGGTTCCTTACTTTCTATTTCAGCCAAGAATTGTCATTTTGGTGACTTCATTGCTTATAATCAACTTTGGGGATGTAAGGATTAATGTTAAAAAATGCACGTCAACTCGTGCTGTCATCACGCTGGCAGGTTGCGGCCTGCTACTGAGTGAGATCTTTTTGGACGAGGGTCGGACAGGGCCAAGTCGCGGGCTGCTCCAGGCCCTCAGCATGAGCGAAGGCAGACAGAGGAGCGCCGACGAATACGCTCTGCTTTTGAAGAGCCACGACTTTGTTGCCACCGGTATCAAACAGACGGAAAACCTGCTGGATGCAATGCTCTGCATCAAAGTCTGACCACTCTCCAACACCCTACAGGTGCGCCAAACTTAACTACAACCACAAACTACCCCAAAATGGATTCACACCACAGGTTCCAAATTCGAATGTAATGTACGTGTATCGGATTTAATGATCGACGCAACTCTCTTCCCTATTTAGACCATTAAATATTGTTTCCACACATCTAATGTACCAAACTTGGAGGATATTTAATTACACTGGCCAACAGCAAATTCTAATCAGATTGCTTCATATATCCCTCAACGTGTTTTTGACACGGATTTCAAAAGGTCAAAACATTTGTTGACCAGTGTGAGCAATTAAACCTCTTATGTGCGGTAGCACATTTCGACCATATGTAATTTTCCGTGCAATTTAATTATTTTATGGTTCACGTGCCTCTAATGTACCATGTTAAGATGCAATTGTAAGGCTGTATGCACCTCTAAGGGACCACATTTTTACCACGTTTAACAGTCCACACGCCTCGAATGATTTTCAGACCTGCAGTCGAATATACCACATTCAGAACGTATTAAATGGTCCTTGCACCTCTAATCTGGTAACACATTTAGATCAAATGTAATTGTCTGTGCAACTCCGATATGCCATATTGACATTACTAATCTGGTAACACATTTAGATCAAATGTAATTGTGCAACTCCGATATGCCATATTGACATTGTATGTTCCACCTTTTAGACCGTATTTAATTGTGTTTGCTCTTCTAATGAACCAAAAGTAGTCCGTATTTAATGTTCTGTGAATGTCCAGATATCTTGTTTTAAATTCACATTTTAAATAGGCCTGATACTGGACTGGGGTTTATTACATCTGATGCGTTTAAAAATCTTGTTTGCCTCTTGAAGCATGTAGTTCAAATCCATCTTTTAAAAAGCAAAACGTGACAGCATTATGCCACTTTGGGACCGTGCATCAGGCAAATATTGTCAAGAGATGTTTGTTGTATTTTTACGCTTAATGCAGGCTGTGCTGTTGTCATTGCTGAGACCATGTTGGACGGGCGGTCCACCTGCTCAACCCTGCAGTTTCTGAAAATGCTGGTCCACACCAAAGGCCTGGAGAAAACGCTGCGCTAGCATGCCGATTGCATCAGGAAACACGGCTTCGGAAGCATGCGTGTGGTACACCCGGGGAACTTTAATGCATTCATTGTCATTAAAATGTGAGAAAAATGGAAGAATGTCTCTTTTCATTCACTTCGGATGAACCTATTGTTCTTTCATTTCATACTTTGTGAGAGACAGATCACTGTAAACCATTGGACATCTGGATTTTGTCATGCATTCAAACATGAGGAAATCAAAATTAGATCAGTCTTTTGAAAATGTTTTAAGCCATATACGCCCTTTGACATCCCAGCAGAGTTGATGCGCCCCCATCTCTCTGCACACCTCTTCAGCTAGATCAGTCTTTTCCAAACTTCCAAAAACTTGTACACACACCATCAGCAAGATGACTCGGTCCCATAACTTTTTAAGTGACGTACCTCCTTAAATATAGTGACAATCCCTTTCTTCCATGCCAAAAAATAAATCAATTCAAAGGCCATTTAAAGAATGTCATAACACAATAGATTTTTTTTTAATTCGCTAATATAATAATTATAATTTTATATCATAAATTAACTGTCATTTTTTTTAAGTACTTAGTTACAGTTAGATTTTCAGGAAAGGAAATGCTTTTATTGAACATTTTTCATTTTACGAAATGAATCCCATTTGAAAAGCAGTTTAAAAAGAGATTGTGATTACATTTTTCTGCCTCTCTGCCCAAAGTCAGCATGGATAGGCTCCAGCACACCTGCGACCGACCCTAGTGAGGATGAGAAGGTAGAATGAATGGATGGATTACATTTCATCACACTAACAACTGCCTAATTATTATTATTTTTTTTCCAAATTCAGGTTTTTACAGGAAATTACTACTCGTCGTAGTCCAATGCGTATGTTGCAAAAATGCCTACATCAGAGACAAAAGATGAATGAGCCAATTTGGTTAAAATGATTTGTAATCTTGCTCGCCCTTTATGAATGCACAATTTGGAATTGGACCAAAATAGTCAGTGGGTGCACCTCTGAAAATGTGCAAAACTGTAATGTTACACGAGGGGTCAACTAATCTCACTTTTTTTCAAATTAATTTTTTAATTATTTATTTTTTGCAACACCTGTATTTCAAATGAGGGCACAGCTGAAATGAGAACACTTCCACTGTATGATTCTTTTTCAAAAAGGTCGACTTTTTTTTTTTTTACACCTGTGTAATTATTGATGTTTGCATGACATCATACTTCATTCAAGACATGGATGTTTTTGTGTTATTTTTCTTTTTACATTTTAATACTTCCTAAAAACATTCCCTCAAGAGTACCAAAAAGTGAGAAAGTAGTCATTGCCCTTGAACGTTTTCACATTTTGTCACCTTAGACTTACAAACCTAACTGAAGTTTGTGGAGATTTAATATGACAGATCCAACATATGCAGAATTGTGAAATGAAACAAAAATGATAATATAAATCTGAAAAGCGTGATGTGCGTTTGTATACTCTGATTCCTCTAAATACAATCCACTGCAATCAGTTGTGGTCAGAAGTCACCCAATTAAAAAGTCAAGACTCCACCTGTGTGTAATTTACTTTCAGTTGAAATACACCTGTTCTGTGACACCTTAGTGGTTTGTTAGAAAACACCAGTGATCAACAGTATCATGAAAGACACACGACCTCGCCAGACATGTCAAAGATAAAATTATGAAGAGCTTTCAAACAGGTTTAGTTTATATCTCTATATTTTTTTAAAGCCCAAGCTTTGAAAATGTCAGGAGGCGCCATTTAATCTATCATCCAAAAACTGGAAAATATACCGCACAACCACAAACCTACCAAGCCATGGCTGGTTTCCAAAACTGAGAGCAAGCGAAGAGAGTACTGATCAGAGACAGACGGCATGTTCACTCTGGAGGCGCTGCAGAAATCCACAGCTCAGGTGGGAGAGTATGTTCACAGGACAGTGCCCGTAGTTGAAAGAAAGGCGTTGGGAGGTTGTCACAAGCCATGTAGGAGATACCACACACCTTATGGAAAGAAGCGCTTTGGTCAAATGAGACCTGTGTTGAATTTTTAGGGGCCTAACTGTGAAGCGCTATGTGTGACAGAGATAACACTGCCGTTCACCCTCAACACAGCATTCCCACTGTGAAACATGGTGGTGGGTGGCATCATCATTTTCTTCAGCAATGACAAGAAAGCTGGTCAGAGTTGAAAAGCAGCTAAATGAAACTATACAATACATACAGAGCAATCTTGGCAGAAAACCTGTTGGCCAAAACACTTGAAACAGGTTGGATGGATTTATCTTCCAGCAAGACAATAACTATCAACAGTAAGTGAGAGTGACTTGTATTACGCCTCAAAACCCGGTCCTCGAAGGCAGGTATCCTGCATGTTTTAGATGACTTTGCTTGAGCTATTTTGCAAAAGATGGACAAAATTTTTCAGTGGCTAGATGTGCAAAGCTGTTAGAGACCAACTAAAAATCCGGAAAAGAAATAGGTTGTTTGGAAATGGCAAAAGTGAAAAAGTTCAAGGGTCATGAATACTTTGCCAGAACACTGTGCATGCTTTGTGATGGCCACAGTTTGACCCGGTCTTCCTTTTTCATGCTCATGTTAATTTTGGCTGTTTTCGTGACAGTTGCTGACTCCACCCTGGATTGGTGACAGCCACTCACAAATGATCACTAAACAAGGCGCTGTGAAAGAATCGAACCCACGCCAGCTGCACAACTGTAAGTGGTTTATGAATCATTACACTATACAATTTAAAACACTGATGTTATGCTTCCGTGGCAGGAGAACCGGCCAGTTGTCACCCTTACTCAACCTTGAAGGTCTCCATATTTGTGTACAAGCATGTAATGTAAAGTACATCCAAGGCTCCCTAATGAAAACCATTCAAGTCAATTACAGTTAACACAAAAAGGCCTGGAGTTATTTAGATAAATAGCTCAAACATCCGCAGTAATCTTGTGCGAAGTGATCCGGCGACGTTCAATGTGGGCCATACTGTATGTGTCACTCTGTTGGATAAGGCCTCGGTTGTTTTGTCCAAGTGACTGACAAGCGGCACCTGCAAGTCATCACCATTCCTCTGTTTAGTGCTTTGATATCACAGCCACTCACTTGAGGCCTTTTGCCGTTGGTCCATTGCAATTGTACCAAAAACGCTCCCAGATGTTCCCCGACCTGACTGTTTTGAGTGTTTGTGTTTGCCGCTTGAGCGACGGCCAGTAAAAACATCCACGCTGTACTTAAGTAACACTCAACAAAAGCTGTTATAATACTTGCGGTTCCAAACGTACGTTTGAGAGAAGTGAGACAATTGTTGGGCGTGCTTCAGTAAATGTGATTCCTCGTCTGAACCATAGGGGGCAACATTGGCCAACATTTTAGTCGCTGCATATGAAATGAAATTTCACGTGAGTGACCAGCAGGGGACACTATTGGGTAACAGAATTACAGTACAGTATATAGTTTACTGTCCCAGTTACAGCAGCATAGTGACTAGTGGTTAACACACTAATTCTAGCCTGCCGTTTCTCAAATTGGTGGATTCGAATCGGCCGGCCTTCTTGTGTTTAACTGTGTTTGCGGCACTCCATCTTCCCTCCATAATCCAAAATCATGTTAAACAATTTGAAGACGGTTGTCCTTAATGTGAGTTTGACTTCTTTATCTGTTGTTTGTCAGCTGTGATTGATCAGGGATAGGCTCTAGCACCCTTTTACCATGAACCGTTTAAACCGTAAATAAATCAATTTTCTAATCCGTTTATCCTCACAAGGGTCGTTGGCGTGCCGGAGCAGTCATCGGGCATTAGACGGCGTACACCCTCAATTGGTTGCCAGCCAATCGCAGGGCACACATAGACGAACAACCAGCCGCACTCACACTTGCACCTAGGGACAATTTAGAGTGTTCAATCAGCCTGCCATGCATGTTTTTGGAATGTGGGAGGAAACTGGAGTACCCGGAGAAAACCCACGCAGGCACAGGCAGAACATGCAAACTTCACACAGAAAGGCCGGCGCCAGAATCGAATCCTACACCTCTGCACTGTGAAGCCGACGTGCCAACCAGTCGACTACCGTGCCGCCCGCCATAGTAATTATTATTTAAAATATTATATTCATAGCAATGAAACAAATAACGTAAAAATGTCATTTTATCTGTTTTGAGATTCAATTTGGTTATGAGTTGATTGCACTAGAGATTTTAGGGGGTACTTTTTTTCTGGAGTTATTTGGTACTGTATTGTCAAAACTATATTCAAGCATTATTTTCTCTTAATTTTTTTGGGAGGGGGATTTGATTTCAGGACAATCAAATTTACTTAGAATCTGCATGTTTAAGTATTTTCTTTGTGCATTATTTAAAATTTGATGGGTGGGACATAAAATATCCTCCAATTCTGCAATGTAGATGTGTCCACTAGGAGGCAACATTGGTTAACCAAAATCATCCAAGTGGCTACAGGTCATGACAAACAAATTCAAGGCCAATTCTGGAACTAATTCAGTCCCGGTAACAAATGTGACCTTGGCTGCAGCCACACACTCCAAAAATGGTGTGTACAATATAACGTTTTTCTTTTTTTTTCTTTTTTTTTTTTTTTTTTTTGACACCTGTTTCAAAATGGTTGTTTTTCCAAGTGTTTGGCCCACATCTCATATCAGCAAATGTGTAAATTGTTCAAAGCGAGTTGTGCTACATTGATTTGTTTCAAGACAAAGAGGGGGGGAAAAATAACCTCAAGGCATGGAGCGCTCAGAAATAACAATGCAGCCCTTCTCTGCTCTTCGCTGTTTGCTTGGCTTGACATTAGCTTGCGTACATGGAAGGGCTCTAATGAGAATGAGCGGGTTGCTATATTTCTTCTTTTCCTCTATTGTTTTAGGATGAGTGAGGATGGGTTTGTCCTTTGTTTCAAGTCTGTATGCAAAGCAAAGAGATAAACAATGCATTGGATATTAAGCCCTGCGAGTATAGATTGCGGCGGTCATAGATGGGACAGAGCTGCTCCTCCAGTTGTGTGACGTAGGAGGCGTCAAGTGGTTGCAGACGGGACTTTGATCCGACCTGCCAACGATTCTTTGTTGTTATTTTTGGGATTTCTCCTGGGTGCAGCGTAAAAGAGCAGTCGACAAGACAATTCAGCACACTCCCACACATCCACGTGCACATGCTAACTTGAACCTCTCCATGTACAAAACCACGCTTGCTGTCATGTCAGTCAACTGGATTTGGGGATTGATGAAGCATTTTATTGTCAGGGGTTAGGACACAAAGTAGCATGTCCAATTGTGGCTGGATTTCTTTTGTCTATATATATTTTACTTGTATTTGCAAATTTTGATTAATTATGGATGTGACAATGTGCATATAGATCTATAAATTGAAATAGACATGAACAAATAAATGTGTACATTTATGTCAAGGTGTACTCGATAACGACATGGTGACAAATGACATTTGGAATATTTTCAAAGTTTGAAAATCATAGTTCTATGAACGTGTTCCATTTGTAAATTATACGAATATCAACCACACTTACTTTACATTTGTAAATGTGTCCAATGGTGTGGAGATGAGACTGAACATTTGTAAGTTTGCTCAGTTTCATAAAAGCAATTTCTAAATGAGCACAACGCTCTGCAAATATCGAATATATTTGTACAAAGACAAAACACACAGATTTGCAAATTTGAAAAAAAAACAATCTACAAAGGCCCATTAATGTTAACATGCGTATGCACAAAGCTGTGCATTGGCATGTATACAAATCAACATTCTCTATGCAGTGTTTGTATATTTAAATCAAGTACCGGTACCTACAAATCAAAAATATATGCTTTTTTTCAAAGCATATCCATCGCGCAAATGTGAGGTCTCACCAACACCCCAACCCCCAAATGCTCCCATAGATAGAAATGGATGTGTAAAAAGATCCATCTAAACTGCCTTTTTTTTTTTAAACTCTGAGATCATCAGGTGAGGTGCGGGAAATTATCCAGTTTAAATTAACTGGTCTGAGAAACATTCATATACTCCAAATCTTTGTTCATCGCTGTCTGCCAGCGACCTTTAGTGACAGGCAGAACAATGAAAAGATCTCCGAGTTGATAGAAGCAGACACATAAATAACTTTTGTATCCACTGTTTTGCAAACTTTGTGTTTGGTGGCAGGGCGTGAGAATTTTTCAAATGTAAAAGATGTACCTTGGTTCAATAAAGATTGACAAGCATTGGCATATAGATCTCAATGTGTGCGAGCGTGCGCGAAACGACGTGTGCATGTGACAGATTTATGAAAGTGCACATAGCTAATTTTTGTATGTGCGTCGCCATCCTCCGTGTCGATGGCGTCGCCATATGAAACGGAAATAAACGTTAGCCGTTTGATATCACACTCCAAAAGTAATTATGACTTTTCCCCTTTTGCGAAATGCAAAACAAATGTTTAGCCCGGCGACAGTTTGCGTCGCTAAGATATTTAAGGGGTTGACACATGTGTAGCGTCTCGTCGTGTGTTCGTCTCAACTCCGAGACGTCACATCAGACGCGACGGCTGTTGCAAACATGGCGGCGACGCTCCTCTCGCAGCGCGACGCTGACCTTTCCTCTTAACCCGCGCCTGGCTGCGGCTTGCGACAACAATCAAACTAGCGCTGCTACTAGCATCTGACATATAAATGATATGCATCCCCTGCTGCTCCCATGGCAACCGCCTTGACTTTATTGTTGGCTGGCTTTGATCCCGCTACGCTTTGATTCATTTCTCCTTTCAGCCTTTTAGCTAAACATATCATGTGAATTTGGAGCTTTGTTCCTGACAGGCCCCCGTCTTCCTTTCGGCTCGCTCCCGACGCTTCCCCAGAGGAGTCGCGGAGGAGGAGAGGAATTCCGCCGGATTCAAAGACTTGTCTTGACTTCTTTCTCCCTGGGCTTTGCCTTCCCTTGCTGACCTGATCCCTGTCGCCCTTGGTGCCTTTCCAGGTGGTTTAGTTTGACTCAGGCATGAGTTGTACTGTATGTCTAATTACGATTTTGTGTCTACATTTATTTGGAGATTTTTCTTTGGAAGCTACCCTCCATTCTTGGCTGAGAGACTCACAAATTCAGCAAACAAAAGTATTTGTTTGGTGCAAAGAACTACATTGGAGAAATTTGAGGCGCTTAACTTGGGCAAAATCAGTGCTTTGTCATCATCTTGTGGAAAATAGGTGCCAAGGAACGGTGATGAAATGAGTCTAAGAGTTTAGACAAAATAAGTACTTTGTTATCACGTGTGGCTTCTTCAAGACATCCGACATCCTTAATCCTTTTTTTAGGGATGGTCAGTCCTTATCACCCACGAATAGTGGGTGGACACAGTTTATCCCAAGACAGCAGAGGCTTCTGCCGCACATAGCTAACCAAAAAATAGTGCGTGTGAGTGGCTAATTTTATTTATTTTTAATCCCAGTAATTGGCCTGTGGGGCAGCATGGTGAACCACTGGTCGGAACAACTGCCTCACACTTTGGAGGTTCTGGGCTGAAGTTTTGATGCAAGCCTTTCCTGCGTGGAGTTTGCATGTTATCCCTGTACTTGTATGTTTCCACTTTGCATCATCTGCAAGTGGACATCTTGCAATTCCTTAGAAACACACTTTGCTAGTTCCTGCATGGACCCCATTGGAGCGTGTCTGTTATGCTTCTGCCAGTTAGACCAAGCACCTCTCCTGCGCCGAAATTCAATAAAAGGTATGAGAGGAGCTGCTTTAATTGACCGGGAAGCAAGTCTGCAGTGATCACTCCCACAATGGCGCAAACACCCATTTCATACTGCACCAGTCTATGAAAATAACAGTTGGAAAAAAAAAAATTACCTACGTGCACAGTTAGACTGCAGTTTGCACTAGACTTGCGCTGGGCCTGAAATGGTACCCGTAGTGTTATTAATGACACTTTCGGTGTGTGGTAGAGCTCTGTCATTTTAGCATGGTGGTTTCTTGTCCAGTGGGTCAGTGTGTGTGCACGCACGTGTGCCTTCCATTGTGGGACCATCAATCTTTCTATGTTGTCACATTGTGGCTACCAGCCTCTTCATATGAAGTTTAGGCCAAGGTTAGGTGAAGGTATTGTGTATAAAGTAGTAGTTTTGGTCAGACTGCAGGAAATGAACGTTAAAGTCAATCATGACAGAAACAAGACCACATTTCCCCATAAACGTCAGAATTAAAGACGTGGCTATGTGTTTCGAACCTGGTGATTATAGAACAGGCCGTGTTCTATTGCCTCTGCCATGGCTTTTATTGTTTGCCACTTATTTTACTGTGTGTATGCTGGCCTGCCACCGATACTTTACCAGTTGCCTGCAGAAGGGATTGCCGCTTTTGATTACCTTCGCCCTACATACCTGGCTTTCCATGTTAAAATATTACTGCTGGTAAATGCAAAAAAAGACCCTACATTGAGCACGTCAATGGGAATGTGGCACATGAACAACCAATGGAGGGGAACAGGAGTCTCATGTTTTCAATTCTTGGCATATGGAGACACGTTTGATCAGAGAGGTGAGTAAGGGCACCAATAAAATGGAGTGCTTTGGCACAGTCGAGACTGTGGTGTAGGCTACATATGGCAGCATCCAGAGTGAAATCACAGCAACAGGTTAAGCTCATGTCAACAGAGACTTTATTTCTCAGGGACGCTTAGGAGACCGTTTTCATGTAAGAGGAGCAAGAAAATGGAGCGGTGCAGCAAAATGGAAACTGGAGCACAATAATTTACACACCCTACATCAAAGCACAACAACAGGGTAAAGTCATATTTGCAGAGAACAAGAATCTGGGATTGAATGTCTGTGTATTTAATAGACATGTCATTGGCAGTGAATGAGTTTTAATGCACAGCCACAGGCAAGCACACATTAACAAACTCAAACTTTGGAGATACTGTACATGCTTTTTATTGGACTGTGCCGATTTCTCTTTCACAACTTAAACTTTGACCTGATGATAGTGATGCTAAAATGTAGCCACCTGGCATGAACACGACTAGGGAGGGATAGGCAGAGATTGACGTCTCATTCTGATGAAAAGATGTGTGTCGTTTTTGGTTGTTAAAGCAAAACAAAAAAAACAAAACAAGATCACGGCAAACAATGAATTGTTGATGTATAATCAAAAACGGATTCTCACACCAATACAGTTTGTGTTGTTTGCTCACTTGATGCTACATATCAAACGACTTCACCTGTCAATCTGCTTTGATGACGGAACATTTTAATTGATCTCAACAATTTGCGTCTGAGTGATTTCTCCCCCGCCCGTTTTGATCAGAGACAGATTTGCACAACCACAAAAATATACACCGACTCAATCTAATGTCTTGCACGACAAATACTATATCCAAAGTATTCACTGATGATTGAAACGTTGAGAGTGTAAAACATTCAACGGTGTCTTTATCATTGTAGTTCAAGATGACCCTACAGGATTACCCAGAGCTGCTGCTCCAGTGGCAGGACAAATTTGTTGTAGTGTGATAATTGACCAATGGGTGGCAGTATGACTGCTGGTTTAAAGCGCCTTTTCAATGCACTTCACATGGAGGATTTATTTTAGCATGTTTATTACCGATGTAAAACACTGTGATCATACCCTTTGAATGACTCGAAATAATGTCTGCATAATAATGATATGCTGAATACTGTGCATCACGATTTTATAGCCAGTGTAAAAAAATACGTATTTTTTGTTCTTTTTTTAATCTAAATCAAGCTCAAATACATTTTTGCGGAGTGTATTTCAGGGAAAAACCAAAAAGATATATTTCAAAATTGAAAAACAGAATGTCTGAATACGTTTTTAAAAACACATTTTTCCCCAAACAAACACAAGAACAATCCAGAACAAATTGTCCAATGAAATGCATTTCACTCCTAATTTTGATTTATATTTCAAAAACAAAGAGAATGTATTTTTTAATGGATCAAGTAAAAAAAAGAAAAAAAAACAATCAAAATCGGTTTCTGTCAGGTGAAAAGTGCACACATCCAAACGTTTTTTTTTTAAATTGTAACGACAATGGAATATGAAAAAAAATCTAAAATCACAATATTTGAAGTTTCATGCTTTTCATTGGACATATTTCTACCATCACCATTCTGCTATTATTAATCATTATTCGTATCAGTTTAATGTTTTTCTATGTCTTTTTTGCACATTCCTCTGCCAAGGATATTTTACTGCTTTATTAGTGTACATTATGACACACAAATATTTGTTTTCGAATATTTTACTACAAATCTAGATTAAGGTAGAGATACAGGATTTGAAAAAAAAATGTTTTTTTCAGATTCAGATTCAGAAAACTTTATTTATCCCCGTGGGGCAATTAGAGTTGTGCGAGAGCGGCTTATCATAGAGACAGTCAGAGCAAAGGAAAAACATAGGTAGTGGTTCCAGCAACAAAACAGTATTGCACATCGAGCAGTATTGCACAGTAAGGACACAGTGAAAACAGTATTGCACAGTGAAAACAGTATTGCACAGTGAAAACAGTATTGCACGTCAAAATTCTTTTTGTGTCTGTAATTTGGGAGTGAATCTTGTTCAAGACAATTCAGACATACTCAATGCGTGGGTATGTGATGAAGGTGCCGATTACTTGGTCTTGGCCTGCACTTGTTTTTTCTTTTGAAGTGTTTTTTTTTTTTTTTTTTTTTTACTTTGTTTCCAGTAAAATAATTTCCTCGGCCTCTCCCTCTCCCGGTATAACACAACTCTACTACTATACATTTGTGAGCAGGGCAAACAGCTGCCTGAGGAATACGTTAGGTCGTCTAAATATGGCTGCTAGTCATGTATCTTTAAAAACTATTTAAAAACGGTAATCAAGATAATCAACAGCGTAGCAATTACATCTTTACACTTTCCCTTGTTAATTATAGATTATGAAGAAAGGCTGCCGTGGCGGTCTCAGGTGGATTGTTTTTCTTAAGTGTTTCCGAACTCGAAAGCAGAGCGACTACTTACAAAAGAGCAACGTTGGCGGAGTTGCCATGATTTATTTATTGAGGCGTGTTAGTAGGGGAAGAGCGTTCATTATCATAAAGGCCTCCAGTCACGCGTGCAAAGCCTCCATCTCGCGTACGAAGCTCCAGACGTAGCATTCCGCGCTAGGAATCCGATGCAATGTCACTTTCCCCGAAGCTCCTGGCGTTAAGCGTAAGATGTAAGTTGTTTTCCTTCCTCCGCTCTCGGTTTATTTTAAATATGTCAATTCTTTGCCAGTGTGCTGCAGGAGCAAGAGGCGAATCCTGTGCTCAGTGCACCTGCTCTCACATCATCTCCAGTGAGTTCCCGACACGGGCGTTGAGTTGTCGCGAGCGGCTGAAAACTCAAAATGAACCCTGCAGAGGCCTTTTCTTCGCTCTGTTCAATTATTTAGACTCAAAGAAGATGAGGAGGAGGAGAGAGCGCGGCGCTTTTCCCGACACGAGCATGAGCGAATCACATATTTATCCAGCTTCATCTTTGCCAAATAGCCGCCAAATGGAAACAAATACCTTCAATGGAAAAACTCATGTTTGCTCTGAGCCGCAAAGCTCATTTTGGGAAAGCTGTCGAAGAGTGCGCTACCTCTCCTTCCTCTCACATTCCATGTTAGGTTCATTTGAGACCAAATTGTCCGTAGTTGTGAAAGTGACTGTAAACGGCAGGCAACTAATCCAGGGTGTGCCCTGCATTCACTCCAAGTCAGCTGGGATAGGTTTCAGTGCATAGAAAATGGACAGATGGATGTAGAATTACAGTACAGAGTGTGATCGATGTAATGGACCAACATCTACGAAATGTAATGATTGCCATATAGACTGACCGATGAAGAGTAAGATCTCTACACTCTGTCCACATTTAAGATAAGTTAACCTTTATGTGTCCCACACTGGGGAAATTTGCAAATTTGGGTCACGGACAGTGTTCCTTTTAATTTTCAGTGCATCTGACCATTCACATGAAGTCCCCGAGCATCCCTTGGACCGCGATGAGCAACATCAGACATGCACACGGCGGACAAACCAGTATTATTATGTCAATATGCCACATTTGATTGAATCGAGATTTGTGGCATGAATAAAATAGCACCTAGTTTGTTACTTTTATTTCATTACCCGGGTCATTTTAAACATAATTAAGTCACAATAGAATCTGTATAAATATGGTTCCGTATTGTCCACTCATAAATAAAGAAAAGCATGTCATTTAATATAACACTAAAATTTCTATTCACCTGACTTCTGAAACGTGTGAAAGAGCCTCATTTAAGAGGCTGGTAAACTATGCCCATGTTTGGACTTCCTGAACAGTGTAGTCTGCGTGTCACCTGCAGTGTCACCAGTCGTGAGTGTATGTGTGTCTATGTATGCTTCAAATTCGAGTAGAACAACTGTGTGTGCACCCTCGGTCACACTCCTGACACTGCAAGAGAAGTGTGATGTCCTGTTTGTAGATTAAACTGGAGTGGAAATGAAGGAATCCATGTAGAAATGTAATGTGTTTGTGCTGAGAGGGTGAGAACAGTGAGCAATTATTCACATGTGCATCTTCGAGGGAACATGGGTGATGGGTAAGCTGGAGTCGATCTCAGGTGACTTTTTGTAGAGAGTAAGTTGGTGCTTTGTGGAACATTTAACATGGAGACTGAGAAATGGACCTTGAGTAACAGGCCAGTTACATATTATGATTGACATGTAGGGCTAGAAAAGAAAGTCAGCCTATCCTGCAAAGTTGACCCACAAAAATTGTTTGACACAAAAATGTCTGCCTTGAACCCATGATTAATATTTCCATTTCCAGTTTCTGATCCGCTTTATCCTCACAAGGGTGGCGGGGCGTGCTGGAGCCTATCCCAGCCATCTTCGGGCAGTAGGCGGGGGACACCCTGAACCGGTTGTCAGCCAATCGCAGGGCACACAGAGACGAACAACCATCCACACTCACACCTAGGGACGATTTTGAGTGTTCCATTAACCTGCCATGCATGTTTTTGGAATGTGGGAGGAAACCGGAGCACCCGGAGAAAACCCACGCAGGCACGGGGGGAGAAAATGCAAACTCCACACAGGAAGGCCGGGGCTGGAATCGAACACGTTACCTCTGCACTGTGAGGCCAATGCGCTAAACACTGGATCACCGGGCCGCCCATTATTAATATTTTAAAAACCGTATTAACGCCATCGAGAGCTAATGTTTGGCCACTCCCGTCTTTCCGCACGAACATTTGCTGTGGATGCTCTTTTGCGGAGCCAACTGTGCATGGACATGAAGATGCTTCGGATTTGGGCTTCCTGTAGACCTCCAAGTCTCAAAGGCGAATTCTCGGAAGGCCCTATGTGGCCTGTTTTAGATGTTTCCCCAGCTCCAATACATCCATCCATCCATTTTCAACACTGCTTTTCCTGAACAGGGTCGCGGCAGCCTATCCCTGCTCACTTGGGGCGCGCTACACCCCGAACGGGTCGCCAGATCGTCACAGGGCGCATATAGAGACGAATAACCATTCACACCCACATCCACACTGTCACTGAGTGGGAACTGATCCCACGCTGCCCGCTCACGAGTCAGGCGAGTGTACCACTACACCATCAGCGACACCAGCTCCAACACACTTGATTCAAATGAGGGATCGTTAACAGGCTTGCAGATGAACTGATCGTTTGAATCGGGTATGTTGGAGCAGGGGAACACTATAAAATAGGCTGGATAGGGGCTCCCGAGGACCAGACTTGGAGACTCCTGCCTTAGACTGAAAAAGGTAAAAATAGGTTTGTATTCAATTCCTGCTAAGCGGAGATTGGAGACTGGGATGGGACCCGTGTGACGACGAGCCAGACATCTGTGATCTACATAGAGTACACTTTCTCTTAGCACAAGGGGAGACAGGTCTGGTGAATGTGAAATCTCCTCTGTACCCAGGCTTTGTGGACACCCTGTGTTTGTCAGTCATTTTCGACACTTGACATGGTTGTTGTGCTCATTGCTCTCTTGTCCCTCCCCGGGTCGTTAACCACTCTATCCTGTTCCTCCTTGTCCCTACTCTCTCTCTCTCCATCTTAACCCAACCGCTTGATTACTTTTGTTGTGAAATTGTGCTATATAAATGAAATTGACAAAATTTGACACACTCAACTCATGATTGCACCATTGCATACGTCTTGAGTGGCCATGTTTGTCAGCAGCCCTGTTATTTGTACATTATAGCCCTCACTTTTCGGTGGTCAGTCCACATGAGCATATGATACTTTACCTAAGAGGGTCACAGCCAATCGTCACCAACACGAGTGACATCAGCATTGGCACCGGCAACTATGCTTGAAAACTCTCAACTTATTATTTACAAACAGCCTCATGTTTGCCATCACATGATCACCGTCAAGAAGCGAAGGCAAAAACAAACTCCACTGTAGCTGTCAACATTTCCTCCCTGTCTGATCGTCTCTTTTACAAGCGCCTCGCAGCATGTAAACACAAACGCATGCACAAAAGACACACCGCAACAAAAACCCATACGCCCACGTGCACGCAAGCCACAATTTCCTCCAGTGCAGGATGCTGGGAAACCTGTCAGGCGCTCACAAAGAGAACAGCAAATTTATTTATTTCCCCGAGTTCAGAGTAATTACAGGCATTACGGCGGTGCGTGGCAGTGACGTCTCTTTATACCATCAGGTGTCAGGGTGCGCCGCGCAGAGAGAGAGGGAAGCGGCGGAGGCGAGGAGACGTGACTCCTTCCCTCCGTCTGATCTCTAATCAAATTAAATAGGTGAGTACTTCCTCCCTCGCTCCCCTTCCCGTCACATAAATAAGGTGGGAAGTGACAATTGTGAATCTCAGGCTGCTGAAAAGGAACAGGTACCTACCTACCGTCATGACCTTTGAATTCCTTACCTCAAACATGTCAACATCATGCCAAAATAAAAAAGTACTTGCGTTCCATGATCAAAAGTCATTTTCATATTTGTTCTTGTATTCTATGGAAACAATGCTCCATAATAGGCCAGAATCGTCACTTAGACTTTAACGTTCGGTCAACATGACAATCATGTCAGATCGCGACTGACATCACTCAGGTTTCATTCGCCACTCTACATGTCAATATTGACTCAGAGCACCAGTGATCAGTTATCGGATAGTCGTCTCACGTTTCAGTTGTTACATACGGTACCGGCGATTGGTTGGTAACTTCACTGACACATGTCAGTGATTTTAAAAGCACCTTGGATTCAGCAATGTTTCATTGGTTAGTCTCCATGTCAATCAATTACATGTCGCACCAGGAGCTGGTCCGTGACATGATCGCTCTTTATTGATCATACGATTTACTCCACGTAGGTCTGTAGCTATTGAATACTTTAGTCTTCAAGTCCCCTGCTGAAAATTCTGTTGAATAATCAAGTGATTCAGATGAACTACGTTTTTTGGTCGTTAAAGAGCAGTTATGAATGCACAAGAGAAAATAACAGCAGAAGAATGCCGTAATCAATCAAAGCTAGAATTTTTTTTTCTCCTTACTCTGATGTGGGCGCCAAGTTGCCGGACCTGCAGTCATGTGGCCTGTTGATCAGTCTGATATGTTCCCACATTCTTGTCTTTCATTTCCTCTGATGTCATCAAAGTTTTCCCACTCCTCCAATCAAACCGGTCAAAAGTCTTCCTTCACTTTTGTGGAGGCGACGTAAGCGCATTTGTTGTACTTGAAATACTGAAGTACTGATTTCACCCCCAATTCCACATCGTTCAATGAGTACCTTTTTGATATTGCCAAAAGCTGCGTTGCAACACATTACTATTATTGGAAACACATTATTTGTTGATACAGCTGTCGGTGAGTGTCACCACTGGAGCCTCCACCCTCGCCATCGGTATTCGAGCAAACTGCAGATTATCCTCTCCGTTACATTTCAGCGAAACAATCCCCACTCCTCCAATCAAACCGGTCAAAAGTCTTCCTCCACTTTTGTGGAGGTGACGTAAGCACATTTGTTGTCCTTGAAATACTGAAGTACTCATTTCACCCCCAATTCCCCATCGTTCAGTGAGTACCTTTTTGATATTGTCAAAAGCTGCGTTGCAACACATTACTATTATTGGAAACACATTATTTGTTGATACAGCTGTCGGTGAGTGTCCAATGAGTGTCACCACTGGAGCCTCCACCCTCGCCACCGGTATTCGAGCAAACTGCAGATTGTCCTCTCCGTTACATTTCAGCGAAACAATATCGAAACATGTTCATGATTGACGACGAAAAGTGGAGGCATGAAAAGAAGAAAAATCCGCCCAAATATTTCTTCCGAGCAAATCACAATACAAGTCGAGTACTCCCTCAGAGGGAATGGTGGGATGGAGGGTGCGACAGTGCCCCCTTGACTGCAGACATGCAGGGGATGCATGCGTCGACGTTGCCTGTGACGGCTGTTCGCTCCTCCTGAAAGCTGCCTCTACTCGCCGTGGAAAAGCAATGGCGGCACGCTTGGATGACACGTTATTATCCTTTAATCTCCGCGCTCAGCTCGTGGAGCATCAAATTGAAATATCCTGAACAGATGTAAAAACACATGTGGGCCCGGGCGCGCAAGCTGTGCTGCGCTTTGTTTCATCTCGCTGTGATGTGAGCCTTAAGGAGAAAGCTTTTTAAAATTTCATCACTATTCAAAAGGATAATTAATACGTACCCCCAGGCTTTGATTATGCGATACCCAGTGTGCACTGCCGCTGCTGTTGCCATAATGAGCCACTCATCATCAGCGCACTGTGCCTCCCTCGGCAAACATACAGTTTGCATAAGGTACTTAAGATTCTGCCAAGGAACCTTTGTTTGTGCATTTGTGCGTGTACGAGACGGCATATATGCACCTGCCATGTTTATATGAAGGTCCTTGTATGCATGCAAGGTGCGACTACCTCATCTCATTTGCAGTTCAGTGTTATCCCACAATGCTAGTTGTTGCAGTTTGTTTACAAGAGGAGCCCTGTCAGGCCGCCTGCACCAAACTGGGCCCGCTGTGAAGGTCTACCCCTTCACAGCCCTCTCTCCCAGGCGCACCCCCCGCTTGGCACTGAGGCGGCAGGAGCAAGAGTGACAGGCCGCCCAAGCGCAATATTGTGAGGTCATAAGTAGAGAGGGCTGTCAATTACAATGCCTCAAGGCTAAACAGTCTGCAGGCTTAAGGATGACTCTGACTTCATTGGTCAGCCTTTAAATCAGTCACGACACACAGCGCCAGTGATTCGTCGGTGGTTAAAAAACATGTTCACCCTCCCTATATTAAATAACAGGCCTTCATTTCAAATTGATAGTGGAGAAAAATAAGACTAATTTAGAGTCGGTTACTGATTTGCTCCATAACATGTCTGAAAATATGCAAAAATGTTGATCATTATTTTCAGTAAATCAGTTTGCTTGAATCGAAGACAACAGAAATTGGAGAATATTTACTGTTAAGAAACTGATATGTCAGGGCAATATTAAAAAAGGTTCCTAAGTGATTACTCGATTATCAAAATTAATTATTGAATAATTCAACAGTTGATAAATGCTAATTAATTGATTAATCGTTGCACCTCTAGTCATTTACATTCCTCACGCTTCAGACGTCCATCTACATGTCAGTCATTGCAGGCAACACCTGTAATTGGTCCGTTACATTGCTCCGCTGTCACTGGTTACTCGAAAAGAGAATCTTTGCAGAGAGCTCCAGTGAGTGCTCGGGACCATCATTCAGGCTTCAATGGTTAGTCTTGCTGTTAATCAGTGCACAAAATGCCAGTTATTGGTCAGTTGCATCTCCCAGGAGAGTGTCAAAAGGGTGAAGAGAGGTTGGAGAGTGACGGGCCACATTCTGTCTGTTTTGATTTTGTGTTCATCGCCTGCTGGAGTGAAGGGCGTTCCCCTCCAGCAGGCGCACGTGTGCCTCATTTCCAATCAAGACTTGTGGCGTATTTAAGGACTGCCGAGCTGCCTCGTCATTGTCGGATTATTGACCTTGCTCTCTGTTGTGCTTCAAGTGTTATTTTCTAGACCTCTTGGCACTATTCATAGTCGCTTTCGTTTTGTTCATAGATCATTGTATTTTTGTGATTCAATTCTTTTCCATTCGTTTGTGTATTCTCAGTTTTCTATTGAACCTTGCTTTTGAACGTGCTTTTTGTTTCATGCATTGTGTTTCCTGGCTCTTTATGACCAGCGATTTCAGTTTATACTTTGTTGGTGCGATTTTCTGGAATAAATACTTTTATCGTCCCTTTTTGTTTGAGCCTGCATTTTTGGAATCCAAAAACATTATCCGGTTCGGGCTGAACCGAACAATTAGAATGCCTCACCGCTATGCATCAAGCCGGTTTATGGAAGTCCATATGAGAGGGGGGGGCAAATTTAGAGGATTAATTTTGCATCTTTGACCATCCAAAAACATGCATCAGCAGCCACAGATTTTATCACAGAAACACCAACCTTGAGGTTGTTCACTTCCAAGCTACTTCTCTTGCCACATAATAGGACAATGCTGTCACACAAGCACAATCTCCTCTGACATTCTATTCCCTGAATAGCACTCTTCATCTCTCTTTGCAGCAAGGGGGGTCAAAAAGAGGATGTCATTTGGGATTTGCCCCAACGCCCAAGATAGCCAACGATGGAACTTTAGCCCGCGAGGAATTTTAGCACGTTCACTCGGCGGTGAAGTGACACGCCAGAGAGGCGCTGTGGCGGGCAGACATCAAGGACGGACTTGGGCGGCTCCTCCAACCTGGAATCCAATTCCATGCCTTGACACCGTGTGGAATTAGCTTAGAACAGGTGAGTGATGGCTTCCCTGGGTGGCAAACGGATACGAGTCAGATCAGAGTTTCAGTTGCACGTAGAGATTGTAATCCATTCGAATTAAAAAAAAGGATTTCCCAAACTCATGTTTGTCAGCCAAAATGAATTCTGGGTCATCAACTGTCCGAAAATTCTAAGATACATGTATTCAAATGTGTGGCTATTGATTTTGATTTCCATGCATTTCTACGCAATGCTTGACTTGCTCAGGGTGTCTAAAGGGGAAGTGGAGCGGGTTCAGGGCGCACATGCGCCTGCTGGCAACGCCTTCAGATGGGGCTCATTAAAGAGCTTATGTCAATTACTGATCAATACATGTCCTAGAGCTAAAACTACATCATACACGCATTGCCCCCAGAAGAGTTTAGTGTTAATGAAAATATTATGTCCGGTCTTTTTTCATCTTTATTAACTCATTTAAGTCAGGCTTCATTGGTGCCAATCGTTACAGAGGGAATGGTCAGTTAGAGTTGCAGATCATTAGTTAGTCTACCAATCCCAACCTCAAAATATATAATTTTTTTCTTTGCAGAGCCAATCAATGACTTAATTTAAGGGGCCAAATTTCAGATTTTGAGGAGCAATTTTTTGCAGACTTCTGTGAAAAGGGTACTCGATCTACCAACCACTGAATTCCGATCTTTTTCCATTATGTGTTTGTTAGAGGTTAGCATAGCTATTAGCATGACTTCTACATCTTCCCTCATCATTCGAGCAAGTTTTGTCAAAGGTGAATCTTTTTTGCTGGTCATGGAGCCGATGATTACAGACTTAACGTTAACGCATGTAGGTCAAGCCCAGTGAAGTTTTTTTGGGAATGTCTCCGCCGTTCACTTTGATGCGACTTTTGAGAGTCTTTTTAGAAAGTGTAAAATGCAAATTCTGACTTGCAAAACCGCTTATTTCGAGCCTTGCTATCTATACTATTTCATATACAGTATTAGAATAGTTGTGTGTCTAAATGTTTTGTTTTCTAATCATGATTGAAATTTATTTGTTTTTAGAATTGCATGACGAGTGCATCAAACGCTCAGTAATATTTAGCGATTGGTCAGTCCGTCATTCACTGGTCAGTTAACATGTCAGTGATTACATGCAGTACAAGTCATATGATCAGTTTGCGATTGGTCAATCAATCGTTACAAGTGGCTCCCATGATTGTTCAGTTAATCATTTGCGCTTTATCGGGTCAGGCCACCTGTGAAACAATTTATGCAGTGCAAGAAGTGATTGGCCAGTCAAGCAACTCTGTTAATCATCAGTCTTCTCTACCTTTTCCCCTCAATTTTGTGCCTCGTCTTTCGAGTAACTGCTTTATCGAGACGACTCCCCTTCACTCCTCTTCCATCCCTATGGTCAGTGGATGTCAATCAAAATTCGGCCCTCACAAAAATAGCCTCACATTCATACAACTATTACAACCGGACTGAAATATGGATTCTCACCTCGACGCCGCACCAGCCCTCATTCATGGGGGCCAGCGGGGTCCTGCCATGGGAAGCAATTATCGCTAGATGCCAGCTGACAGCCCGACTCCATTGCCAGGGCCATGATGCTTCGCATCCCTGGGCTTTCTCTAGGCAAATAGCATCCTCATCCCTCAAATCAAATCTCTTTGCCACTCTTGCCTACGATCAGACAGACGGAGATGCTTCCCTTTGTTTCATGGGACAATGCAGTGAGAATAAGGTGAATGGAACAATGACGAGTCGCTTTGATTTATTTATATATTTTTCCTTCCGAGCAACGGCTCCCTTTCCCATAGGGAGAGGTCTTTGGGAAAGGTGGGGAAAAACTTCAATTAAGAATCTTGCAACGAAAATGACATTTGAAACAAGTGAAAGCTAAAAACGGCTCTTTCATATCTCAGTGGGTTTCAAATCCATCCCTCCATGGTTCGAGCATTCATCACATTGAATCGGGCTGTTGTAAGATGTGGCCCAAACTGTTCCACTTTAGTCCAAGAGAGGTGGTCCTGTGGATGGCAAACGGTCTGCCAATGCTTGTTCATTCCTTTACCGAGCGTGTAACTAAATCAACTTGCTCATCTCGATCCAACAGACTAAGTGGGAAGGGGTCAACCGTTAGCGACTGTCCTTTATATTGAAGTACTTAAATTTTTGCAGCCTAAAAATACCCTATACAGATGTACAAAATTGTTTTTAGCCTAACAATGCTCAGTCCGGCTCAGGAAATAGACATAAAAAAGGTTGAAAAAGTTTTAAAGTTGATCCAAACTAGTTGGTGCTTGGGGAAGATAATGTCACGCATTTGGTTGCATTCATTAGCCACAATGTTGGCGCTTCCTTTTTTCACCTCTGTTCACTTCCATGCCACAGATTATGACTTGACAATAAAAAACAACTGTGTACTGTACCAAAAATGGCATCTTCGAGAGACGTGCACATGACTGGCTTATGAGTAAAACACAGCCATAGATATGAATCGGTAGATACGACACGCTCCTTCGAGCTGCATGCTTACCGCGATGCTAACCTAATGTCCATACTTCCCATTTCCTTTAATGGGGCAGTCACCCCTGTTAACATGGCCGCCACATATTTCCATGTGTTGCCTTAGATGGGAACATCACCACTGCCAGCATGGCCATCGCATCGACGCGTGTTTTAGCCTGCTCTAGTCTACTGTAATGCCGACATCAGACTCCACAAACGTAGTTGTATTCTTAACTGACAGACGTGTCTCAGACAAATGCAGTGTTTCATAGCCGATTTTGAGGAGTTTTTTTTTTTTTTTTTTTTTTGAGATTTTGAGGGGGATTCTTTTGACGCGCAGATCCCGTGTTATTTGAGATACTCAATAATTGGTCGTGAGGTGTCTGGGATGCTTCATGAACACGAAGACTAAAGTTTGGCATGTCAGAATTTTTGTTCGTCTTGCTGCATAGTCTGACCTGCCCTAAGTCATCCTTTGATCGGTTCTTCGGCATTGACCAATAGGAAGACAGTGCCCTCCTACTTATGATGAGAGACTAGATGCTGCGCACACAATCAGAATGTGGTGTATTGTATTTAAAAAGTGACTTGAACAAAAGGGTAAATCTTGGAAAGTATACATAGAATTTAAACTCATGCGAGCAAACGTGGTGAAATGTGTTTCTTCAAGTTCTTTTTGGAGAACAGACAGTCCATACCGTGCTCTAACCACTCTCCAGGAAAGGGTCTCTACTTTTTTTCCCCTCCTTTTCGGAACATAGAAATGAAGCACATGCACATTATGCTTCCGTTGACATGACTACACCTGCTTCTTCCACCTCCCCGACGGACATGCGTCGATAGACTGAATCTTGACGGAAGCACGCAAAGATTGAGCAGGGTCTCGTCTGTAACTGACTTGGAGTGTGACATCTTGTCGTGTGACAGCAGTCAAAACGAAATAGAAATTAACTATGATGATAACTCCAAAACTGTTACAACCCTGCTTCTAAGTCACCATTCTTACCGGTGCGAGTTTATCAATAGAAAAAGAGTCCAAATTAACGTGATGGCTTAAGAGTGCAAATAGAAGATGAATAGGGATAAATGAATGGAAATGGTACAATTAATTGCTAAAAAAGTCAAACAGTCATTTGCCACTTTGCTCATTAGTTGAAAAAACAAACCAAGGCAAAGTTCAGTTGGATGCTTTAATCACTTTAATTAATGCACATTGTTGTGTGTTCCCTTCTCGCTCACGGGCTTGCTCACTCGCTCCCTGTGTACCTATATTAGTGAAGCAAATAATAAATGAACACACACACACACACACACACACGCACACACACACACACACACACACACGCGCGCGCTGCCACCCACTAATTATCATGCAAATACGGCAGCAACAAAGCGTGCAGGGACTGTTAATCTGTGCCACGTTGCCGGCGAAATTCCCCAAAGTGCCTCACAATTGTCCACCGTGCAATTAAGAGGATGGAGCGGGGAAGGAATGGCTGTCACTTGAATTCTCCATTTGGCTGGACGAGGCTAAAATAAACAGTGTATGTCAAACTGTCCTTGTTTTATTCGACAGATAAATGGTAATGCAACATTTGGGGTTGTAAATTGGAAATATTTTGTGTTGTGACAGTATGCCGGGTTTAAAATTAGACCATTTGTAATCATCACTGAGGAAAAACAGGCTTTGTGATTTCCAACAGTCTGCTGCTTTTTATTGTCCCGCCCTGTCAGATTTTGAGAATAAAACTGATGTTTTCACTTTCTAGGCCGGGTTTTGCTTGGATTCATTTGGATGTGGACCCGGTTTTCAATTCCATGTAAGTCGTGGCTTTGATTTCTTGCTCGATTTGTAGTCATTTGCAGAGGTGGAGTACGTCACAAATTCTCTGTCAAAAATACTCGATTAATTAATCATTCAACTCTTGTACTTGAGCAAAATAAAGAGTCAAGAATTTGAAATGTGCACAAGTTTAAAATAAATAAATAAAAAATAAAATAATACATTTTCATTGTCAGGGAGACGCGCTAACCACTCAGCATCGTAGCGCCCTCCATTATTTCCCGCGGGGAAAATTGTTTCCAAAGCCAAACAACAGTTTAACTAGCATTCCAGAGCTTGTGATGTTCCACTTTACTTCCCCCGATATAGAGACACACAAAGTAATACAGAATATAAAATGCCACAAAAAGGGACCTGACTTCGATTCGTGACCCAATTAGTTTCATCCCAAAGTTCCAAGATTCCAAATCAAAGGAAAGAGGCATATTTTATGTTTTGGTTTTACGTTTTACTTTGTTGGCCAAATATGCTACGGAAAAAGAACACAAGAGCAAAAGTGCCTTTTTTTCCGAGGAGCCACATTATCATAACGACCTGATTTGCCAAAATCACGTCCTTGCTGTGGTTGTGGGTGTTTGTGGATAATGAGCCTGGGCCAGCCTGGTCTCCATGACACCTCTTTTATTGCTCTCACACTAAATGGAGGCAATGATGACCATCTGATTAATCGCCTTGATGTCACCGGGCCACGCTGCTGTGCCCTCTTTTAATATTTGATTGTTTTCTTCAATAGTGCATCATTTGCTCCAATTCGTCATTTGAGCCTTTCATTTGAAACTCGTCTAATGTGGATGTTGTGATTATCGGACCCTTGTTCCCCTTTGATGGCCCCTTTTTTCCAAACCTAATTTTGGCCAAAGAAAACTTTGGTTGCTTAACTTTTGCATATTTTTACTCATTTGCTGTGCTCTGATAAATGAAATAACAAAATGTATCTCAGTGTTGGTTTGTACTTTTGTGTCCTTTAATGAACGCTTTAAACACAGCAGTGGGGGCACAATGTGATAGCTGAGGAAGGGCATATTATTTGAATAAATTGATCATTAAGAATTCGGTAAGGAATTAATTTGGTGATGCTTCTGAAGCAATTGAGATAAAATGGAGTGCACTACTTGGCTGCAACCAGAGGCGCTGTTAATTCACTTTCAACTAATTGGTTTAAAGGTGAACATCATGATGGGATGTTGAGCGACATACTTTGAGCATGGAAACGGATAACAAATCTTCTCACAAATCCAAATTTAAAATAAATGTATTTTAAATGATCATCCGCAGTGCTTTCATGGCTGTGTAAGAGGTAACGCCGCAGTCCAATATTTTTTGGTACGGTATATGCCTATTCTGGCAAAATATTCGTCCCGTACATCTCTCTTTTCAGCACGCTTCCATTTGAATGCCAGTCGTAATGTGTTGGTACATTTATAAAGGGAGGAGGTCATCTCCAAAATCGAATTCCAATGAAGTTGGGATGTTTTGTAAAATGGGATTGATCCATTCATTTTCTAATCCACTCATCCTCACAAGGGTCGCGGCCGTGATGGAGCCTGTCCTATCAGTAGGCGGGGTACACCCTGCACTGGTTGCCAACCAATCACAGGGCACACACAGACGAACAACCATTTGCGCTCACACTCACACCCAGGGACAATTTCAAGTGTTCATTCACCTGCCGTGCATGTTTTTGGAATGTGGGAGGAAATCAGAGTACCCAGAGAAAAGCCACACAGGCACGGGGAGACGATAGAAACTGCACACAGGAAGGCTAGAGCCGGAATCAAACCCAGTACATCTGCACAGTGATGCGGATGTGCTAACCAGTCACCCACCGTGCTGCAACAACAGAAGATAATGATGTGTAAATCCTTTTTGACCGATATTCACATAAATCCACGACAAAGGCAAGATATTTTATGTTCAAACTGATGAACGTTACTATTTTTTTTACAAATCTTGACTTCTTTTGAATTTGATACCTGCAACACGTTCCCAAAAATCTGGGAGAGGAGCATGTTTTTTACTGTTATCTGTTTTCCTACAACACGCAATAAGGATTGGCAAATCGAAGACACTAATTTTTAAAGCTTAGTAGGTGGAATTATTTCCCAACATTACTTGGAATGGGGGAGATATCTGGAGACACACTATGCAAGTTGAATTGGGGTTAAGGGGTTTTTTTTTTTTTTTTTTGGTGGTGGTAATGACTTTCCATGGAAAACCAGATGATCTCTGACGACAATGATTGGGAGTTCCTGCTTTAAATGACTGAGTAATTAAAGCCCGTTTTTATGGATGCAGCATGGCTTGAGTAACTTGAAGCAAATACATGAAAAAAGTGATATTGCTTGATAAACTTCATTGCAATTCAAAGCTGCCAAGATGATTGAAAGGCGCCGCCGTGTTTCAGCGCCGCATTTTAAGTGGTTCGCATCAGCTATCAATTATTTTTGAAATCAGGAAAAACTTCTGCTACTCGGATGAGAAATGAGGACCAAAATTCTTTCATTTCAAGCAGTTTGTGATATTTTCATACGGCAATTACAAACACAAGGGGATCACACTCATTACTTGATATTACTTATTCAACACATTGCATCAAACTCATGAAATATTTTTCCCGCCTGTTCTGAGACTGATTGGAGCTCGTGTTCATTTAGAGCTGTATCGCACTTTCGGTCCTTGTTAACGAATCACGGTCGTGGATGGGCTGGCAAACCTACGATGAGCTTTCACTGTGGTGCAGTTGCTAATGGTGGACTAATGATTTGGTAGAGTTTGGAGTTGAAAAAAAAAATACAGATCAAACTTTTCAAAGTTTTAAAGGAAATGATCGATTGTATCTCTGTCTCGTTCGTCGTGTGTGTGTGTGTGTGTGTGTGTGTGTGTGTGTGTGTGTGTGTGTGTGTGTGTGTGTGTGTGTGTGTGTGTGTATTGTAAAATCCCTTTTTGTACTGTATATGTTAAAAAAAATAGAAATGATTTAAGACTGTACATTCAGTCAAAGCAGCCATTAGTCTGATTAACATCAATTGGTGTCTGATGTCTGAACTCCGTTGGAGATCGACTAAAAGGTTAAGAGCGACTTTCATCAGACACAAAGTACCGGTTGTGTCGTGATTTTAACTTCAAGTAAGTAACTTCAAGTGCTCCGTGTCACTCTGTCTCTCTCCTTCATTCTTATAGCTTAATCAGTCAGCTGTGTGCAAAGCGCTTGATTGCGCACGACAGGTCGATAACGTGAGAATGAGCATGCGACAAGCCCGTGCATTTGGCAGCGGCACAAAGGGAAGCTTAAGTAAGCCGAGACGGTCACAATGCTGTTGGTTCCCTTTGGGCTTCACAAGGCCGAGTGGTGTGTTGTGAGAACCTGCCAGGGCCTTTTAAGGATGACTGTGCGCAACGAGCCACCAACAGACTTGAACGGAATAACTGCACAACACAACAAATACTTTGTACTGTAGGATGAAAAACACACATTCTTCATTTCAGTGGTGTAACTTCGTGTGAAAGCTTGCGGTGGTGGGGGGAGGGGGTGAATATTTTTTGTGTTGCACCCAAGATTATTTTTTTCCTTTTTTTATTGTTTTTTTTTTTTTTTTTTAATGCGTGACTCTGGTGTACTTTGAGGGTCACATGGAGGGAAAAAAAATACAGCAGTCGTCGAATCAGATCTGTGCTCCTCCGTCACAGTCTAGTTTGCTGCCACCACACAAAAGGACAAAATCCAACTAACAGGCTTTTAGAACTGCAGAAAAAAAGGCTCTACCCACTCGTGAGGTCCGTAACCGGGTTAAGGATGTGATGTCGGGAGGCGAACTACAGTGGTACCTCTACTTAGGAAATTAATTGCTTCTGGAAGACATTTCTTAACTAGAAAATTTTGTAAGTAGAGACTCGTTTTCCATGTAAATGCCTTAATTCGTTCCAAGAAAATTTCCTATGAAGAGACATTCGTAAGTAAAGGTACCACTGTAACAAACTGATCGTATCTGATCCTCTCACCAGCCGAGTGGTTTAAATTTGCGTCACATATCCCAAAAACAAGAATTGTGTATGCCAAACTAACTCACCTCTAACCACAGTATTTAAGAGCTGAGGTGGACTTGAGCACGGCATCTAACCCCCAAATTAATAACCTACCACTATGTCACACTCTTCCATGGTTTTAAAATGACGAAATGGGTCTTGATTTTCATCTTTCCATTGTTAGCAGGCTCAGTAGCCTTAACAGTCGCATTAAAACTTGTACAAAGTGACAGTATGAATCCAGGCGGTGGCTATGAAAGCTTCTATAAATGCTCGACAACACAAATATGTATCAAACTGCACAACCCTCGGAGGTGTGGAGCTTAGCGCTTTACGCAGAGGAGGGTATCCAGTGAGCGAGTTGTCTCGATGTCACCGCATTTCATCAGAAATACCCACAAGACTCGCCGTCCGTCTGAAGCAAATAGCTCGACTTTATCGCTCGGCAGCCGGTGCGCAGGCATGAGGCCTAATAAGCGCTCGCTAAATGTGCTAAGCTTCTTTGTAGCTATTCTTTTCTTCCACCCTAGCGATTACTGACTGCAGGCAATGTGTGCTTTCTGTTCCGTTCAGACGTAACACGGCGCAGAGCAGTGCAAATAGAGTTCTTTCTCAATTGGTCCCTTGGTGTCATGCTGGAAAGGATACTTGGACACCAGACAAAAACAAAAAGGGATTCTTTTTTTTTTTCTTTTTTTTTTAACATTTTGAAACACTCAAGTGCTAAATCGCAGTGTGTACTCCGAGGAGGTTGAGTGTTTCGAAGAGGCCCCTGTAGGGAGCTGTGATCCAAAGTGCTGTATGGCTGCAGCGCTCATGAAAATTCATTCTCAACTACCTGTTCAGAGGTCAAACCCAACTTTGGGAAATGTTGCCAAAACATGTCCGACACATGAGACAAGGGTGCTAGTTTTGACTACAATCTAAGACAATGTGAAAGCAGACATGAGTATTTTTGAAATCCAAGTTGTCGCTGTTCATACTGTCAAAAAACAAGTCATTTTCCAGAAAGGCAGAAACGGTAGAGAAAAAAAAATCGTATAATTGCCAAACAATAGCACCAGTTATTGATAAGTTCTAAAAGAAAAACGTAGTCGTATTTGCTTAGTTGTAATGTTACATTTGTGACCTGTAGGTGGCGGTAATCGTAATTGTACAATTATTTCATGCCGCCACATAACTGAATGTTTGGCATCTTCTGAATTCAGCAGCTAGCCTAATTTTGTATCAGATGCGCAGCAAGAAATATCCTCAGACAAAGTGGAAGATGGCTGCGGTTGTTTTGCAGCTGATAAGTCATGTTGAAGGTGTTTTTCAATTTACAGGGTTTTTTTTCATTTTTTAATTCTGTTTTTTTTTTTTTTTAAATCATAGATGTGAGTATTTTTTTTCCTTCTTCTTCTAGCGCATTTGGTTTTATCAAGAGTAATATTTACAAATAAAGTGTTTAGCAACAAGTTGAAATTTTTTCTGAAACCTGATTCAGCAAGCATTTTGTTTTTACCTGATATGCGAGGGAAAAAAATGCCAGATGTGCGAGGAAAAAAATAAACAATTATAGGGACACAAAGCCATTTCTGATTAAAATTTGCTGTTGACCAGTCCGATCAGAAGACGCTGTCTTCTGTGCTGAGCAGTTTGCATGTACTTGTAAAACATTTCTTAACGCAGTGGAGCAGCAATGCATACAAAAAGAGCACACAAGTCCAACAGCATACTCAACGGCATAATTCTTTCTCCTCTATGGAAAAAAAAACTACTCATGGATGACTATTGGGGACCTTCTTTGCCTCTTCTTATTTCTGTCAAGTGTTCAGTATCTCTTCCTGGACACCTCTGTGCTACCCGATATTGCATTTATGTGGAAGGGTGGACGCATAAGGGTTAGCACTCTTAAAATTGTCTGACCATAAGATTGTTTTCATTAAGGAATTCGGGCATTCCAATCTTTCTTGTGCACTTATAGAGACAACGAGCCACTTATGAGTACAACGCCGTGGCCTCTCTCACCCTTTTTAGCAGCAGCTGGTGGCTCGCACGGCCAACGAGATGAAAAGCACCTCTCTGCAGCTTGCCCTAGTGGTACCGATGGAACCTTTTAAAGAGGCCAATTGCTCCAGTGAGTGAAAACATGGCCAACGCTCAGGCTGATGTCATATCCCAGCTGTTGCCTCCGCGTCCGAGCGGGCCTCCGAGCGAGGCATTCCGCGTAGCACGCGGCTCGCTCGATGAGGCGCGGGGAACTTTTTGAAGCGCCGTGCCTCCGCGAGAACCCCGGCGACCCGACTGCCAACTAGTGGGTCTCCAAAGGCCCCGCCGGTTAAAAAAGGCCAGGCTCAATCAGCACATGCTTAGAAGGGTGATGACGCCGCTCCCTTGTTGCCGTGAATCTATCACTGTTCCCTTGTTTTGCCCTCCATTTTCCGCCCTCCAAAATGGGCGGCACTCCCGTGCAGCTGTTGAGCGCTTGTACCTGATGTCATCTTAATAGCGCCAGGCCCCCTCTGTTTAGCATCCCTCTCTCAGCATGTGCTCCTAAGCATTTTTGTTCGATGACATCTTCTTCACACTTTTTTTTTTTACCCACTCAAACCGACGACTGACCTCTCTCTTTTCATGTGAACGCCAACCGTTGGCTGTTTCTTTCCGTCAAAAGCTGTGAAAGCGGCCTGATGTCTGTAAAAGGCCGAGCGGTGAGATGGTTTTGACAGTCGGTGCAGCGAGACCAGTTAAAAGTCTATGTTTCAAGTGTGTTAATGAGAGTGTATAATGGAGGCTATCACAGCCGAATAGGTTCCTTGCCTGGGGCTAAAGCAAGAAGCGCAAGCATGTATAGGCACTGAGAGGTTGAGAAGACACAAATAACATGCGTAGCGCAGAGAAAAAGATTTAAATAAGAAGGGTTGCAAAGGGATGGAAATTTTCCATGAAAAGTTAAGCTGGGGAATTTTTGAAAAGTATCATATTCAAGCAAGATTGTTTGGTCAGAAGCAGACATCTGCTCAAAATGTTGCCGATGTGCTTGGTGTGTAAACATGCGCATTTTCATCTTCTTGCTGTGGCAAGTCTGGTTTAGCATGTTTGTGAACTGGGTGGTGCGTGCTACCCTTTGATATGCGTTCCTGTGGATTTTATTGCATACCCACGGGTTATTTGGCCATCTTATGACCATAAGTAGACTCCATTTGAGACCAGCGAAAAACTGGTCTAAGTTGTGGTGCACGTGATGTGACATGACTTTGGTGGATTTGACTGAGCCGCAGGCAGACAGAGCTCCGCGGACGTGTGTGGTGGATGCCATGGATTTCCATTCATAAATATGGCAACAGTGTTGGACAATCCCTCGAACTAATTGTAGAAATAAATTAATTGTGCTAGTCGCAAAGCACAAGAGGTCCGGGAAAATTGAAAACTGCTTTGGCACAAATGACTTGTACAGTGCAGCGAAGAACAAAACGAGTTATTGTTGATTAGCAGTCGTGCAACATGGGCTGAAAAATTACAAAAGACAAATCCCTTTGTGAATGTGGCTCAACTTCACATAGGCGATGCCATGTTGTTCTCGAGACAAACTAGCTGTTGAATGAATCGAAAGAATTTCTACTGGTTGCAACCTAGTCGTGTTCTGGCGTTTTTAATGCTAACGAGTCTCCATGCTTGTATTTTCTGTATGTTCTAAATATGTAATTTGTGATGGTGGGTTTTTTTTTTAGATAAAGTGCTACAACATAGGTCGGCAACCTTTTACACACAGAGAGAGCCGTTTTGACCTGGTTTCCACAGAAAAGACAACACTGGAAGCCGCAAACACTTTTTGACATCTGAAACGACGATGGTAGCCATATATATGTCTTTGCACTTGTAAAATAGTGTGTTGCTTATGAAATCTTAATGAATCTTTCACATTTTCTCGGTCTGTGAACTGCTTCCCTTATCTGACTATTTCCCGAGTGGCCACAAAACACGCATAGGTAGTTGAATTTGCAAACTTCATCCAGTTCTTGATTGATTTTTTTTTTCTCAGATCAGCCTTCTGCATCAGTTCCGAAACAGCTTTTTTTTTTTCCTCGCTCTTCTGACTCCGGATATTTTTGTGCAAAGGCTGTGTGTTTATTTTGGAAATGTCTTTCTACATTTGACTTTTTATTGTTGGCCACTTTTTCACCACAAATTAGGCATGTTGATAACGCGCTCTCTGACATTTTTCATACAAAAATTCAGTGTGACCGCAGCCACTTATTTTCAAAATTCTTTCCCAGTCATGAGAGTTCTTTGTGAGAGTCTTGCAGTCTTCGTTCACCATGTAATGAGTCACGCTGTCTCTTTGTGTGTCACCAAGTAGTGTTAACACTTGAGTGAATGTCACCTGAAGGGGAAGAAAACGTATGGACGAGAAAACTCCTATCAGCAGCAGCTTGATTGATCACAATCAAACAAAGGCGACTTTATTGAACGAACGCTAACACTCCTCGACAGTTCCCGAACATCTCTTCAGCCTTGCCAAATTCCAGCTGTGAGAAAACATCCAAACCCCAAAACAAGAGCAGACGCTTTTATTTTAATTATGCCCTCTTTTTTTTGTTGTTTATTTCACACACATACACACGCAGCTGGATGTCAAAAACTGTGCGAGAGACAGAACAAGCAAGCACTCGCAAGCACCCAAGTGGTTGTTCAGCAGCTACAAAAGGCGCCAATGTAGGAAATAGTTCTTATTAAAGTCAATACACATACATTTTCCCGATGCATAATTTATGGCGCCTTCTGTAGCAGGAGAATAAAACTTCACACAGCAGTTTGGGGTTGGGATTTTTTCAAAGCCTTTCCAAAAGGTGCATAAAATATCGCAAAATAAAAACCTGCCGTGTTTGAGAGAGAGCATTAAGCGCTCAGGTCAATGCAGTGCAACGTACAGTAAATAACATTTATTATTTTTCACACTTTAAACTAACTTTGGTAGTCATTTGAAAAAAAAAGTGTCGCCCTCACAGTGCAAGCACCAACAATTTAACATGATTGTCCTACAAATATATGCGAAATGCACCATCCTAAAAAGACAAAACTCAGAGTTTTGTCCCCAATTTTGGTTTCTGTCCAAATGCTGCAAACTTTTAGCTGTTGTAGGGTTGAGCTTCCTCTCGTACACGTTTTCGAGACAAGGCACATTTCTTTCATTGAAAAAATCCCACAGCACACCACTAACTGAAAATGTGAAAAAAACGTTATTTTACCGTAATATAAGCGTTTTTTTTAACATTGAAGAATAATGTTATAACACCTTGAATATGAATCAAATCAAAATCAATCAAATATTTTAGAATCTTTCATATTTATTATCACTCAGTGTGATAAGTGGTTTGGCTGAACACAGATCTGATATCCTGGCAGCAGTCGATGAAAGACACACGAAGCTCTTCCTCCCTTTCTATGTTTTTAGTTTTTTACAGCAGTCAGGCTATTTCTTTAGCTGCTTCGGGTCCGAACATCTCATTTGCAATGTCTTTGCAGGCGGGAAGTATTAATTGCTCTGCCACCGGGGCTTTTTTGATTTAGCTACATGTTAAGCGACATTTCAGGGCTCTCTTGTTTACCTTTGCGGTTTTTCTCATGCACATTGTTTGTTTCTCCGTGTGTTCGCGCAGGCGAACAAAATACTCCACATTTTTGTTTCAAAGTGAAGGCTGTTTTGTTTGGAGATGGAGTTTAAGCTTACTTGGGACTATAGCGTTGTTGGAGAGCTTTTCACCACTTACCAAGCACAATGGAGTCGGTGGCATTGCATTCCCGGTAAAAGTAAATCCAAATAAAAGATAGCTTTCGTTGTATTGGCTCGCACCAGAAACTTCGCTTGTCTCGAAGCATCAGGCAATTAGCTAGCTGCTGCTGCTGCTACCTACCGGTATGGAAGAGTACTACACGATTACTCTGCCAGGCGATAGACGGCACAGGCATACATATTGGATAATTTCCCACGGCACACCTGACAATATGCCGCGGCACACGCACAGTGTTTGAAAAACACTGCTCTAGTGTACCACAAAGTTTCTCTTGGGTTCTCTTTCTTTGCTGCCACAAGAGTGCTTTAGTACAAGGCGAAAACACAACTCTGCCTTGTCAGACAACAGGTTAATGGGCCAAAACAACTCAATTAAACAAGTCAACAGTTTGCGGTTCCCATCATTAGTAGCGTTGCCACGCAGGCCGGAATATTGCACATTCCAGACTTAAAGCAGGCCATCTGGTTGCCGAGTGCACAGAATGCCTCTTTCATATTACGTGTTTATTGTTTTTGTTAGATCGATGCCGTTAATATCGGCCTTTCAGGATGACAAATTAGCATCCACTCCTAATCAGCACCATTAGAAGATAAATATCAGTAATTCAATCGTGTCTGCAATTTCTTTGGCAATAATGCGATTTGCAAATGTAAGCGATTAAGTCATTAGCTTTACATCTGTGACGATTACAATCAATGCATGTGATTGCCTTGAAGATTGCGCTGCTACACTTGGGTCATCCGCATTTTTTTTCTTTCTTTTTTTTCGCTGTTGTTTGCGTATGACCGCCGTATGCCCTCAAGGATTTTGACATCGTAAGGGTACCACACTCTGAATAAAGACAAGCCTAGCTCCTTCTCAAGGATTTCTTTGTTTCTCGAAGAACACTAGCCTTTGGGCATCTCCACATTTCAATGTTTTAGCGCTCTCCAATTTTATTTACAAAGTAATTTGTCGGTTAGTGTTAATTTCCTAAATGCAACATAAAAGAAGCATCGAGAGTGGGGGTGGGGGGGAGAGAGAGAGAGAGAGAGAGAGAGAGAGAGAGAGAGAGAGAGAGAGACATTCAAGGGGAAAGTCATAAAAACAGCAGAGAATCAGGGAAAATTGCTTCCATGTGTTTACAGCTGGCAGCGCTAAAGGAAGCAGAGCGCTGCCTAAACGCAGCTGACCCGCCGAGACGGGGCCAATTCACTTTGAAAGGCCTCGGCTCGCTAATGAAGGCCTAATTTTTATTGCCACTCTGTCGGCTTCAAAGCGACGTGGCTTGCCAAACATAATTTCACTCGAGGTATTTTCAGGTGCACTGCAAATAGTTCATAAATAATTTCCCCATTAGTCCAGCCAATGCGTTTTCGAGGGTGAAGGCTTTGTCCGTTTGGTTCCCTCAACTCCTTGAGCCACAGTGTGTGACTTTGCAAGGCACTACCCTGAATCCACCCACTCTCCCTGCATCCGTGTCAGCCCTCTAAACCTTCTTGCCACCATCTGAAGCAGTCACGGATCACTTAGCGGCCCTGCGAGTTCTCAGCCGAGGTGAGGAAAGTTGGTGTCAGTTGCGAGGTGACACCATTACAGGATTAGAGATTTTCAAAAATAAATCCGGAGGTCTGGACGTTGTCATCTTGAAAATGACTTACTTGCTATACTTACTTGCATATGCAATCATGATTTAATTTTTCAGCATTTATTATGAATGTTCCATGCAGACTTTTAAAAGTAATTTTATATTACGTGCCAGCCACTATTATTAGTTTGTAATTGTTATCTTTGCTTGTAGTGGTACACTCACCTGACTGTAGTGCAGGCAGCCTGTGTTCAGTTCCCACCAAGGGACAGGCCGACTCGGATCGTATATGGTTGTCTGTTTCTATATGTTCCCTCCAATGGACTGCAACCCATTCATCCATCCATCCATCTATCCATCCATCCGTTTTCTAATCCGCTCATCCTCACAAGGGTGTTGCGGGTGTGCTGGAGCCTATCCCAGCTGTCTTCGGGCAGTAGGCGGGCGTGGTACACCCTGAACTGGTTGCCAGCCAATCGCAGGGTTAGAACCCCAAAGTTTTGAACTCAATATATATATATATATATAATAATTTTTTTTGTTTGTTTTTGTTTTAAAGCTCGTGTAATTTCTAAAGGCTGTTCCAGTGAAGTTGCAATGCTGTTCATTGGCAATTCAAATTTTGAACGCAGCAAAACTAGTGTCCAACAGTTACGCATTGCATGACATTTAAGTCAAATTCGGCTGCCCTGCCCGGTGCGAGGCAGGCCTTTTGTCTGTTTTTTTTTTTTTTTTTTTTTTTTTAAATAAAGTTAATTAACATATGTGTGTAGAAAGCTTTGTACAACTTATACAAAAATCTAGTTGAATTCCCATTTGTCCAATTGGTGAATTCAATTGTACAAATTTGACTGCGAAGGAATTCCCTTGTGTGAGGTGTCTGACAACAACACAAGAACACAAGATAATTTTCGCTGTCTTAATCCAGATGGATGCATGGGAATATTGTGATTTAGCAAGGCACTAAGCGAAGCTCTGTCCAGGACTTCATAAACACTACGGACCTTCATAACAGATATAAATGCCTGCGTTGTAGACCAAATGTACGTCTTACAAGCAAAAATAGCAAGATGATTGCTCATTAATCACTCGAGCCCCTGCCTCCCTCCCCCTCTCCATAATAAGCCACATTTCTCCACCTTTTTACATTTCAATGTTGTGATTGTTCTATAATTGTGTTTCCTCCCCTGCAGCACACTGCCTCCTTTGAAGCAGGGAAAATGGAACACTTTTTCCCCCTCCTTGAGTGGGTAGGCATTTTTTTGGGGGGGCGGGGGGGTCAACAAACTGGTCTGTTGTCATTGTACGCAACATGTTTATTAGGCAAACCGGCCATAAATCACATTCAGGAGTACACAATGCTCCTCCGCCTGTCTCCATGTGGTAATCGTGCCCACTAATTATGAGCCGCTCTACTACGTCTTTTGTCATTCTTTTTAAGGGTGAAGACATCTTGCCATAAGGCAACGCTATGACTTGGTTTTACACTCCAATACTGACTTTTGAACTATTCCTTTTATTTTAGTTTATTTTGAATGTTGTCATTGCCAAATTTAAACCAATGCAGGTGTGATATGAAAACTAGTGAAAACTGCTAGCTGCCACTCAGTAGTAAGAGGTGTTTTTTTTTTTTTTTTTTTTTTAAATAATAGTACACCCCTAAAAGGACTTGATGCATCTCATAGATGAGCTACAGGTATTTTCGGAACTGACCTGCAGGTTGCTCATGTGGTCTTGCCGTGGAACCGGGGAGTGAGAACTTCAGCTTGCCTCCTTTACGAAGAGGAGCTGCTATTCAGAGTTAGAGTTCGACATGCAGAGGATTTAGGAGAATTAGCAACGTATCTGCTTGACAAGTAGATCTCCTCATTCTGGTTTTCAATTGATTGTACTGTATATTCCAATTCAGAACAAACATTTCGTGGTTTGCAACACTCGATGTTTCAGTCATGCTAGCAATTTAGCAGCCATGGCTAAAATTGGCTCATTTATTGTGCACATTTTTACAGTGCATGTGTCATTAACGTTGACGTTAGTGAGTGGCTTTGGTTAATGTTATGCTTTATTAAAGAATACAAATGTTTCATCATTTGAAAATCATTCTTTTATTCTCAGTTAATCAAAACATTTCGCTTTTTTTTTTTTTTTTACCTCCAGAAACTAATTTGTTCAAAACAATTTGTTAAGCCGTTTTAACACATGCAATTTCTTTTTTTATTGCACAGTGTTGATCAAGCTGAACTTGAATGGAAACATGATAGCTTTCCCCCTCGCAGTCTTAAGCAGCCACTGAGTAACAAAAAAAAAAAATCGTATGGAAGCAACGTTTTAGTCTGCGCGGAGTATGACTGAGGTGATTGTTTGATCGTATTTGAAGGACCTCATTAACATGTTTCTCAGTCTTACAGTTGTTTCATCTCAGCCTTTCAAGTTGTTATTACCTACCCAAAAAACAATACCAATACCTACGTTCCCTGTAAATTGATCCAAAATGTCTTTATCCCAAAAGCAATGAAAAATGAGACCATCTACGAGAAGTCATCCATCCATCCATCATCCGGGCCACTTATCCTCATGAGTCGAAAGGCGTGCTGGAGACTTATCCCAGCTATTTTTGGGCAGTCGGCGGGGTACACCCAGAACTGGCTGCCAGCAAATCGCATCGCACACCTAGACGAACAACTGTCCACACACACAATCACACCTAGGGACAATTTAGAGTGATCAATAAACCTACCATGCACGTGTTTGCAATGTGGGAGGAAGACCCACGCAGGCACGAGGAGAACATGCAAACTCCATACAGGAATGTCAGGGCCCGGAATCAAACCCACGATTTCTGCACTGTGAGGCACCATGCTGCCAAGCAGGAGGCATTTACATTCTTAAGTCATCTCTCATGGAGTCCAGCATTTGATGACGGTGCAGTTCTTGCCACTTTTCACCTCACCGTCATGCTTATCTTTGTCCGGCTGCTGTTTGGGATCCAACTTGCAACGCAAGACTGATGCGCCTCGTGATTCATGGCTACAGCCACTCTAATTTCCTAACACACACAAACCCTCATTAATGACTTGTTATTGAAAGAAAATGAGCCCTCGGTATCTGTTAACCAAACACAGGCCCTCTTAATGAGCTTCGTCTCGGAAAGCAACACGGTTGATTCTTGGCCAGCCAAGATGCTGTCCCTAAAGCTGCAACTTTAAAGACAATTTTCATAAAGGATCTGCTTTAGGAGGTGTCACGTTATTCCCTTTCTGTTGTCGGGTCAAAAGTTGTACTTTTGATTGATGAAAATGTGTTCAGAATGTTTCTCTGTGCTCTGGATCCCAGAGCCAAATCTCACAACAGGAAATGAGAGCTTTAGGGGTAAGGGATTGTGCGGCGTGTTCACATGGTGGGTTGCAGACACATTGGACACCTGAAGCAGATGCGGGCGGGAAAGTTCCAATGATAATAATCGATGGATCACGGACAAAAAAAAAAAAAAATGAGGCACTTGCCAAAGAGCCGATTTGTATCACTCACCTTCTTTTTTTTCTCCTGCAATAAATAATTTTCTTTAAAAAAAAAAAATGACTCTGAAAACTAGGGTGTCGGCAGATCCGTAAAAATTTGAATTGGATTCTGCAAAATGAAAATCCTAAAACATGACTCATAATTCTTGTATCTGCTGATTAAAACCCAATAAGAAACATTGCTGTGGAGCGTAACCTTTGAAGACTTTCCGTAAGAGTTTATTTGATTGTGCTGCGGGTTATTTCTCAAAAATACAAAACAACATCACAATAGTTTAAAAATACAAGTTATTTTGCTCCCGCATTGCATGCTTCTAATGGTCATATCATACCCTGAATGTGATTACATTTTGTTATCTAATGCTTTAAACATAATAGAAAAGATCATTAAAAAATGTCCTAAATGTCTTACATTTGGCTTCCTTAATCCCACAGATGTGCGGAAATCCGACTGAACTCAAAGAAGACATTTCAAGTAGTCTTTGAGATAACCCTCCCAGGCAGAGGCGGTTATTAGATAGCCGGGCCGCAATTAATCCAACCGAGCGGCACAATACTGATCCCCATCAAACGATTCCATGAGCCGCCCCCCCCTCCCCCATCTCCCACCACCACCCACTTTCTCCACTAACACTTTCTAATCATAAATAATCACACACAAAAAAAAAAAAAAAAAAAACGACACTCAATTAGATTAGTCTCCCAAGTCGGGGCTTTCTAAGGGGGAAGGCATTCCTCTGGCCCATTGCTAACTATTAAGCTAAAGTGTAATTGCTCTCTGGTGGCTTCATATCAGTTGCGAGCTCGGGGTTTTAACGGGCCTTATTAGGCCATTTTCAAAGCTGCGCTGATTGAGCGTATTGAATTTAGACTGACGACTCAATGAGAGAAGATTTAAATCGTCCATAGTCGCTATATGGAGATTAGATTGCCCGTGTTTTGATTAGTGGGGAACATGTTGTGAAATAATGATGTCTGGAGTTTGTGCCCAGAGTTTGCCGAATTTGAAGGCGGAAAAGTTCCCGAACGCTTATGATGTAGCTGCATTTGATATAATCGACAATTTGCATGTTAGGTCCTTATTAGTGAGCGGTGCTGTCTGATCCATACATCCTCCGAAAAAATGTTGGTTTTTTTTTGTACTCTCCTTGAATTATGTTCTACTCTTTAGCAGTATTCTTTCAAATCACAGTCAACAATAAACGTCAGAAATTTCTTCTGAAACCTCACACGGAGGTCTCATCAAATTAATGTATTGCTTGAAATTAGCACATCAGAGATGGAACAGAAAATCCGGTCCTCATTTGATAGTATCTTTTATGCAACACCCAGAAAAGTAGGATAATAGCTTTTTTTTTCTTCTTTTTTGGGGGTATAACACAACAGGACAGGAAAAATGAGAGCCAAGTGTCAAACTTCTCACTCCTATCCTGTCCTGGTATGAGATCATCCTCCCATTCATTCTATTGTCATTCATTACAAAACAACAGCCTCAGTGGACTTTTTCTTCAAGTGTAAAAGTGGCTCCTGGATTGTATTTCACTCATTTGATGCGCTATTCTTTGATGACACGGACGATCAGTCTTGTTTTCCGAGCAGGACCCGTCAGTGTGTCATGTTTTCCCTTTGATTTAGTATCAGCACAACCCCCTTTTGTGATCGTGGAATTATAGCCATGACGGTGAAAGACCTATGACATCATGTCACCAGATAAAGGGAGGATGGGAGTTGTTCGGCAAGAGGTGAAGGATTTTTATTGTCCGGTGAGGGAATCAAAGAAAGGAATTGCTGATTTCTCTCCTCTTCGATTTTGTCTCTTGGTATGCCAACCTAGATTACCGCCCACAGGTTTTTCTCTCTACCAGTGCGAGAAATTGCATTGACCTCTCCTATCTATTGCTTCCATATGCAGGCAGTTATCACTCTTGCGAATGGAAATGAGAGCTGAAATTGCAACAAATGGGGCCATGCCACTGAATGCAGATGTCCCAGGACCAAAGTGCACATGCCCGATTAAATTAACTCTAACCCCTCCGCCGACAGAACAGACATCTCTTTTACAAACGCCACCAAACCCCCAACACACACACACACACGCACGCACGCACGCACGCACG
>NW_017842054.1:5011076-5024346 GCF_001891065.2 Hippocampus comes | reverse complement strand
CGCACGCACGCACGCACGCACGCACGCACGCACGCACGCACGCACGCACGCACGCACGCACACACACACACACACACACACACACACACACACACACACACACACACACACAGGCAATTAGTTTTGAGAACAACTGTACGTTCGGACATGGAAAATAAAAAGCGATGGCATCAAGCACATGGCTTAAGTGCAGTTCGGCATTAACCAAGTGGAAGCGCCCCAGGGCCTAGGCCTCCCTTTCCTGAGCATGGCCTTGTGCTCTCATTCCCTGTCTTCTCCTTTTTTTTTGGAGGTGGGGGGCGGGGGTAGGATTGGCTGTTTGACAGAGAGCACCTGTTTCTGAGGGTTCCAGCGGAGAGAGGCCTGCGACAAGGCACCAAGGGAAGGGGAAGTTGGGCGGGAGGGGCGCTCTCTGAGAGGGTACAGGTGCTTCCTCTGTGAGTCTCTGGGAAAGACAGAGCCTTGATAATGTATGCAAATGGGGACAAGCTCTTCATGCCCTTGATCAACTTTCTATCTGCACCCCCTTCCTGGAAGAATAAGAAAACCTTATCAAAGTAGCCTGACAGGTAATTTACTAAATTGCTTAAATGTTACTGAGAGCCTGGAGTGTTAATATGCTTCCATTCAGCGCAGGCAGAGGTCAGCGTCGGCTCTGATGATCCCATCCCACACAATGCCCTTTAGGCTTCTTCTGTAACGGTCGCCACATCTGAGCATATATATCCACATCATATTTTCTTTACCGTTGATTCATTTTGTATGGAATTCTTTTTTACTGGCTCCTTCTTTGCCCTCCTTCGGGGACTTCCTGACTACCACTCACCCCGCCCCCCCAGTTAGGGTTAATGAGTGTTTTCCGAGCTCGGTCCCTCATCGATCTCGAAACGCAAAACATGCCCCCTGTTCTTTCTCCATCCCTCGCAACCCGTCCACTGCCAAGTTCACGCCATCACCTACGAGTCTCTCCGGTTCACTCACACAAGTATTACGTAGGCGCACAAGGCATGCAAGAATTAGAACATACAGGTGCTAACTTATTTGTCCACGTCTGTTCCCTGCTTGGGCTAATAAAGAGCAGGTGAGTGGCTGTTGCTTTAATCAAGTGGCGAGAGGGCAATACACAGATTTGCAGCTTGTTGAAAGGCCCGTCGTACACATGGGCTTCATTACAGGGTTAGAGGCAAATCAGTCAGGAACAATTGTTTTCCCACTCCTGCCGGAGTACTTTTCTCTCCCCATGTCTTCACACAGGCTGATGGATTCCTGCCTGTCAGTTTTGGAGAAGGCCCAAGGATCCTGTTGCTAAATCCAAACCGTCAACTTGAAAAATAAAAATGTGCCGGTGATTTTTTTTTTTTTTTTTTTTTTTTACTTCGACTTATTTTTCTTCCTACAAATACGAAAGCAGAATTTTTCATCAGTGCATGCCTCCTTCTACAGTAGTTTAATGTCACTTATTTTGACCTTACATGACATTCCAGTCCGTGGACCTTTCCTAAATAAAAAAAGAAAAAAGAAACTATGCCTTTATAATTAGCACAAACTTTGCTAATCTGGATTTACAGTAAAGCCACAATAATGGTGTTGGATATTTTCCAGACACACAATAGGTGAAAAACCACAAAATAGCTAGACCCTATTTATATCTTTATACCGTTTCATCCATCCCACACACTTTAAACACATTTCAATTTATTAAAAAAAAAATGCTTAAACATCTTAAACTTTTTAGAGGATATTTACTGTAAAACTGACGAGTAAATACAAAAGAGAATTAAACAGTGTGTAATTGAATACCAAAATGTTCAACCACAGCTTTTATTAGCGAAAGTCCATTCGCTTAATGTTAACGTAAAGTGAAACCACATGGACAGGCTAGCGGAAATTAACGGTCATGGTCATTGTAACACCTCAAACAAATGAAATTATGCTTGTTTAATGATTGATATACCTCGAACATAACATGTGAAGACATTTTTTTTTAATTTACACTGCCATCAGGCTTATCTGAATTGTGCCACTCAATTAAAAAATCTGAGTTATGTAGCATAAATCCAGCCCTTGTCATGCATGATGTCACGGATCATTCATTATCGAAGGGATAACCGGTCTTTTTTGTGAGTGTTTTGGAACACTTTTATTCCCCCCAAAAATAGGAAGAGCATTACCACAAAAGTGTGACTGTTTTGAATGTTAGTTTTGCAGGTATTTTAGATATGTGAACAATTTCAAACAAAATTAATCGCACAAAATATACTTGACAAACTTGCTGAGATGATGTGTCTCGCCATGAGTCAAGATTTGACAAAACACGGGACAAAGAAACAGATGATGTCGCTCGGCTGCAGAGAACTGCGAGTGATGAATGGAACACTCGGGGGGGTTTAAAAGCACATTCACACAAATGATCCTAACAAGTCAGACAAATGAGCAAATAACTTCATGTTAGCCTTGACAGGGATGTATGACGAAGTCGGCGAGCCGACACGCAGAGCCCCCCTCATTTCCAGTTTAAATGGAGTGATTCTTGGGAATTATGGCATTAGGGGAAAACCGGGGAACTAAAGAGGTCTGCTTTTTTTAAAAAGGCAACATCTGTCTTTGAAACATCGCGATAACTCTGCAAGGCCAGTACTTGCTCTCGCTTGACAAAGAAATTGGAATTGTTTCCAAGTTCATCCACTTAGTAGTTTTGTCAGACTATTGTGGCATGAAATGGAGCAGGAATAGAATATTTGCCTTTGACTTTCCATTTATTCATATTTTTCTGTTTGTTAGTTCTTCACCTATTTTTCATCTTTATTTTAACTCCCACAGCTTTAGTCCCACAGACGCATTTGCTTTCTTTACCTTCAAAAAAATATGTTGTTGTTTTTTTTTTCCTGTATTCACAAGAGGGTTATGCAAAGCAGCCTTGGCTTTTAGTTCAACTTACTTCAAAATCATATCCCAAATTTGAACTTCCTGGAGGGAATTTGTTGCATTTTTGTTTGTCTGAAGGGGGAGAATATTGCAGCAGTTCGATGACAACCTACTTTCAATTAGTTTTAGTATTTCATTGAAAGATACCATAAGTGGCTTTCTTTGGACAGAAGAATTACTAAACAATCATGTAAACTGTCGTGGAATTTCTGAAATGGGGAAAAACAAATATTTACTTGAGGAACCAAGCAAAAAGCCACACGACGATTTCTCACCAGTGTCAAGACTGCATTCTAGTTCCCACACCACAACTTAAACGGTTAAGAATTGATCAATTCAATCGTTCTTCCCATTGCTAGTTGGTTTATTAAAACAAAGTATTGACATTCTGATTGTCTTTTGTGATATCTGTCGAAAACACAACCTAATGAAGGTTTTTAACAATACAAAGAACCAACCGAAAGAACGACAAATATATTTCTCGGCTATTATTTCCAGTGCCATTTTTCATTCTCCACTTTATTTGCCAAGCAGTGAATTTGGATCACACCATTTTTGTACAATCAACACTCCTACAGCTGGCATATTGCAACAGCCCCCAAAATGAAAGTGAAGTTGGAGAATCAAACTCACAGAAATAGGCTCTAAGTGATGAAGTGGAGGTATTCTCTTTTGTTGCTAGTTCAGCTAAATATCGCTGTCTTCATGTCAGTGTGTCAACCAGAACACCCATTAAGGCCAGACTCAGAGGAAGGATGGTAATAAATTCATTGTGGCAGATATTGAGGGATTCATCCTTTACTCCAGGAGTGCCCAAACTTTTTAAGATAAGATAAGATAAGATAAGATATCCTTTATTTGTCCCACACTGGGGAAATTTACAGCCTTCAGCAGCAAGATTGTGGGTAGAAAGAAGAGAAAAGAAAACACTTTTTTTTTGGACCGAAGATCGACTTTTCGATCAACCAACCTCCCACGATCGACCCATTATCGCGCACGCACATACACACGCACGCCATGATGAGCAACAGACTGACAAGAGGCATGCAATGCACTTTTGCAGCCTGTTAACTATCGTCCCTCACACGTAACATTTTAAAGTGCTTCCCTCGGCCCTCCTATTCTTTGCCCGTGCCTTCGGTGAATTGTACACGAAACAATCTCTGAATGATAATAATGACAACGATAAAAGATATAGCACAACAGCTCTGATCACAAGCTGCAATTGCAGACTGTTGAGCTCTAAAAACTTCCGGTGACGCAGGTCACGCGCCACCGTTGGTTAAAGATTTACCTGCTTTATTTTATTTTATTTTTTTTATACTTTTTGTGAAAATTAGACTGATAGGATGATTAGGGTGCACTGTACATTAACACAAAAAATATATTACTAACACGCACAATGACACACAAATGGTTGTTTTGTTTTTTTTTTCCCTCTACACCCCTCACGATCGACTTGGGACCAGTCCGCGATTGACGTAATGGGCACCCCTGCTTTACTCCATTTCTTGGAATACAATTCCTCTTTCTTTGTGCTCAGATTTCTGAATTTGTGTGTGCATACAATGGTTTTATCAAACAGAATAGTCAAATACAGATTGGTAAGTGAAAACAAACACTGAAAAAATAGGAAAAATACAGTACACTTAAAATGACAAAGAGTGCAGTTAGCACAGCACTTCCTGTGTTTTGCCCTATTTGTCTCTCTAAACCTGTCTGGTTTTGATTCAGTTTCTTTGTTTGCTTGTCTTAGAGCCTTGTGTTGTTCGGATTCCTTCTGTTTGAATTATATAATGTATGTATGCCGAGTATTTTGTGTTATCTCGGTTTGCTGTGCTTTGTGATTTTTTTTCCTCTTAGTCCCTCCTTCTGTTTCGTTCTATTCTGAATGATTTCCAAAACGTTTTGTCAAAACGTTCTGCGTCACTGAAAAGACAAAAGTTGAACTTTTGGAAAGGCGTGTGTCTCTGGCCATCTGGAGTGAATGTAATATGGCATTTCAAAAACATCATACCAACAGTCAAACATGGTGGTGGTAGTGTGATGGTCTGTGATGGCTTTGCAAATTCAGGATCTGGACAACTTGTTGTGGATGATGGTGCCATGAATTCTGATTTTTACCAGAAAATCCTAAGGTTGTGTTTGCCTCGATGCTTGTGAACTTAAGCTAAGTGCACATGAGTTCTGCAGCTGGACAAAAATTTAAAATACACCTGCAAGTCAACTTTTGAATGGCTGAATAAAGTCTTGACATGAATCTGATTGAAATGCTGTGCAGGCATGACCCTAAAAAGGTCATTCATGCTCAAAAAACCCCCAGTATTACTGAATTAAAGCAATTCTGCAAAATGGGCCAAAAATATTTCAACAATGATTTTAGACTAATTGCCAGTTATTGTCTGCTGCTGAAGGTGGCACAACCAGTTTGTCAGTTTGGGGGTGAATAATTTTTTTCACAGGCGACCAGGTAGTTTAGAATTTTTTTTCCCATTAATAAATAAAATCATCATTTAAAAACTGCATTTTTCATTTTTGTTAACTTTGACTGATTTGGTTGATTTTAAACATTCAAGTGGGAATAAAAAAAGAATTTGAGAAGGAGCTAAATACTTTTGATGTCGCTCTAGTTGCAACAGACTGATTTTTTTTGTATGAAATCTTCTAGACCAGGGGCCCCCAACCTTTTTTGCCCCACTGACCGGTTTATATCAGACAATATTTTCAGGGACCGGTATTTAAGGTGTGGCGGAAATAATACAACACAATAATATGGTATGAGCTGCATGAAAACTGTGGCGTTTTCGAAATATAATAATAAACACAAGGAGCGTCTAATCTGGCCGCAACACTCCGATTGCTATGGCAATGTTTAATGCCTTCAAAATACGATACAACGCAAATTCAAAGTGCATGAAAATGACGACTCACCACAGCACCGAGCTTGATTTTCTGCAACCAGACGGTTCCATCTCGGGGTAATAGGAGACAATGACACCTCAAGTGTGTGGTTTATGTCCAGTCTACTTCGTAATTTTGTTTTCGTCGCCGTTGCTGCAGAAACCCCTCGCCTCACACAGGTCGGATGTCGGAAATAGCAACAGTGCTATTGTGGCCATCTCAGAGTATTCAGCCATAACTTTAATCCAGTTGTCTCGTAATTTTTCAAAATAAAACATCTTTCGTATTCCGAAATAAATAAAACGGAATTAAGGCAAGTTCTTTCTGTGCGGCCCGGTACCAAATGACCGGCGGACCGGTACCGGTCCGCGGACCGGCGGTTGGGGACCCCTGTTCTAGACGATCTGTCGCAAAACTGACGACAACCAATCAATCGACATTGTTTCTGATATGTCAGCTGGAGCCTCGCACCACCCTCTCCCCTGACTAATGAAAGCAGGTGACGGGAGGACTTTACTGTCATGGCTGCTCGTCAAATAGTCAGCAGCAATAACAAGAAGTGTTATTTGCCCGGTCATTGACACAGAACAGGGAACAATTAAAGGCTGTTTTTCTCCCCCCCTCGCCTCTTTCGGCTGTTAAGTCTGCACCTCTAGTGGCCCTCTCAGAAGCAAGGTCAGGTGGGAGTGTGAAAAGAACTTCTTTTTGACCTTTTAACCCGTCAACCGCAGTCGGTTTCAAAGGGTAAAATGGATGGCAGAGGAAGACTTGGCTTTATGTGGGACAAAGAAAGTGCATGAAGAGAGGGTATGGTGAGGCTTTTTAGTCACAGTTGAGGAAATGTAATAACGTCATTAGGAATTAATCTGATGAGTGGCTGTTAAAGTGCACTTCTACTTCAAAGGATAACCAAATCAAAAATGTTATTTCCAACAATATGTTCTATGCGGCCCTTCCACTAGTCTAAACACAGTATTCTGATTAAGATTTTGCATTTGTGGAACATGAATTAAGCAGAAAAATCCATCAGTTTTTATCCACCATTTCAAGGGGTTGCCATTTTTTGTTGAACTGCCACCAGCTGTCGAGTGAAAATGATCTCACGGTGCCGAAAGGCTCAGCTTGCAAACATCACATAACCAAACCCTGAGAGCAGGTGACCTGTGATGGTCATTACCTATCATCTGTACTTTTGTTAAAAACAAAAGAGGCAATAAAGGTGGCTAATGTAGATAGTTATTTTAGTAAGCTACTTTGCATTTCTTTACTTCACTTTTAAATGTCCTTAATTCTTGTGTTTGTGAATGCTTTTCACTGTTTTACTTGTGCCTTTAATATTGTGAAGCACATTGAGTTAACTTGTGCATGAAATGCATTATATGAATAAAAGCTGCCTAGTATTGCCGAAAGGAGTGACTGTTTTAGTGAAGTAAAGACCTCGAATTCTAGAGGAGGTAGAATAGTTATTGTTGGCGTACATAAATGAAAAGCTTGCTGGCAGTGGCATTAGCGTTAGACGATATTTGCTATGTAGCCTCGTCATTTAAAGCTTAAAAACAAAACAAAACTTCTTTAAAAAGTGTGTTTTCAATTGTTTCTATATTTTACTGTGTTTTTGACCACACACCATCAAAATATGTTACACTTCTGTGACTGGAACAGATTAATTCCATTAATTTCATTGGAAAACATTGCTTTATTTCCCAAAGATTTCGGTTTGCGAATGGCGTCTGAATGAATTAAGTTCATAAATCAAGATTCCACTGTATTCACCTTGGTGGAGACAATCAACCACACTGGTCAAACGTAATCCATTTCTGTGGCACTTAATTGTCACACACTGATTTGTTGAAATTTCAGGGAGAAATGAAATTAAATAATTTTTTTCATCCATCAAAGTATCGCTGTCGACTGAATAGTTGGGTCTCTGGAGTGCCTGCGTCTCCACCAAGTATGTAATTGCATAACTAAGTAAATCTCAGTTGCCTATTTCTGAAAACGTGTCTTTGAGAAACCTATTCTGAATGGTGTGACGTAGCGTGCGGCTAATAGACATGATATCAGATCTCATGTATTTTGCTTGAGGAGCGGGTCCACTGAGTGAAGCTGGATCGGTGATGAAAATGAGCTTTTCTGATTTATCATTTAGTTTAGAGAAAGATTTATATTTTAGTCACATGCTGATATCAAAGAAGTCTCCCAAAATGCCGCGCCCGCTCCCTTTCTCTTGTGTCTGTCTTCTTATAGGGAGCAGAATGAATATTGAAACTTCCTTATTACATAATGCATTGCTTACACATAAAACACCTTTGTCTTTTGATCTGCACCAAAAGCCTTTAGGGGCGCAAGGGTCACCCCTCCCTGTCTCTTTTCGAGACAGATGGTCAACCCCGAATACAATTAACTTCCTCTCCAACCCTGAGACTAACCAGAGGAGAGACCTCAAGTGATTTACAGTAGTCATTGCGATGATTGCTGTCTATCCAGCCTTTGTGAATCTTCACTTTGAAGATTCAACACCTCCCCACTCCTGACAGAGCCTTCTGATACTATAATTTGATTATCCCTCACTCTCTTCAAAGTTAAGTGAAGAGAACTAATGCTATATCCAAATTAATCTATAATGTATTATCATTTACCTCACAGAGGCACGATGAGGATCACGCCCATGATTTAGCAAAGTCCAGCTGCTGGACAGATTAACAATAGCTCACAGTATTAACGTCCAATAAGTGGCACACACTCAAATGTTCAATGAAGGTGTCGATGAGGTGGTCAGTGTTTGAGTTTGGCGAAGTGTCTACTGCATTCACGGTGTACACACAAAGTGTAACTTGATGGAAGTGTAATTTGGCAGACTCCATGAGTGAAACTAAAATCTTGCATTCATTTTTTTTCCTTGGGACTCAATCAGCTAGTAGTAGCCACTTGCTCCGTTCCATATTAACATGAACGGTGGGTTATTTTCATTCGACATGACCGCCCCCTCATAGCGGGTTAATTTCAACAAGGTTTAAAACATAGGCTGTAAAATAAACTGTAATTCTTGATCCTTTGGTTATTTTAACAAGTCACCTGGGAAGTGTTTTGAATTGTGAAAAAAATGCAGTCTTCAACGTCAATCACGTGTAATAAATCAGTCCAATAAAGCAATCAATCAGACTTTATTTGCATAGCAAATTTCAAACATGAAATGTAGCACAGAGTGCACACAAATTACCGCCAACATACCTACTCTCACACATGAGAGTACATAAGAGCACTGAAGGGAAGGCAAGTGAAGCGCTCTTAGTGTCAACATTTTACTGTGAAGAAACACTAAAGGCTGGATACAAGAACACCAAATATATAAAATCAGCTAAAATCATAATAATAATCGTCATCATAATTGTTATTAAATGATAGCCCAAGGCGACGTGAAAAAGGATAGACTACTACAACGATACACTAAAAATGATATGCAAACTAAAATTCACATGCAGGTATATCAAATCGATTTTTCACACTAAAATGCATTGAAAGCACTTTTCACACTGCACTCTCTTAGTTGTGAAAAATCCTTGCGGGGCGGTGGGGTCTTTCCACCGCCCCTGCTGCCAGTGTGACCAGAGTTGGAAGTTTTGCCGCTGGTAAATTTGTATTGATGTTAACCTTGAATGGGCATGGCCTCATGAGTGACATCACGAGCGGACCTTTGCGTTTAGTTCAGTGTTATCTTCAGCTCCTTTAGAGCTTCTTTTTATTTTATTTATTTATTTATTTATTTTTTACTTTAATGTATCTGAATCTTGCTCATAGCTCAAATTTTGGCCTACAATCAAAGCGAAAAAAAAAATGACACAACGACAGCTCATAACAGAGTACACTCGTAAATCGGGGCGCTCGTAAGTCAAGGTAGCCTACCTAAGTGGTCGTAGATCGAAATGTCACATACAACAAATGTGCATCAGGTGCAATGCATTGAAACGTTGACCTCATCAAACAAAGTTCGCCCGCTGGACGTCTGTACCGCTCCACTTCCCGTGGGTGCGAGGGTGCTTCCTGTTTGGCCGGTTGCCCAATACAGTCCTACGTTTGTGTGCGTGTGTCGCTGGCAGGCAGGCCGTAAAGCTGTCTTTAGCCGGAGCGGTGATTAATACACCCATCACTTTCTAAACGCTGCCTGCCTGCTCTGTTGCAGCCTTCAGGCTCGACACGGCAGACCAATGTTTGCTTTTCCCAGCGCACCCTGCCCTTCAGTCCACACAGGGTCAGCGGGAGAAAGAAGCATTCTTTAATTTGACAATTAGTCAGTGCACTCTTTTGCGGGTGAAAGAAAAGGATTGCCCTCATTAGCTGTAATTGTCTAATTGCCTTTCATCTCAATTGTGTATAATTTTCACTTCACGGATTATACAAATACTATAAATGCACGTCTGTGCTATTTGTGTATCCTGACGGCGGGGAGAAGAAAATGGGCAAATGCTGCTGTCAGGTCTTGATGGAGAGACGGATTTATTTTTGAGTCCTAGCAAAAAGGGGCGGATGGCTCTCAAGGCTGATTGTTTGTGAAGGGTGCATGTTAAAAAAAAAATATCAACAACATCCCTGTTCAGTTTCATCCGGATTAGGAGAACCTTTTTCCGAGTGGGGCCATTTTAGTGTAGTTTATTTTTTTGTTTGTTTGTTTCTTTCTTTCTTCTAAACCACCTGGAACACTCTTCACTTTGGTGGTCATGTGAAGGGGAAAGTAAGAGCAGTAGGGGTAAAACGATTAACTGTTAAAATATGAACCGTGGTAGAATTCCAAACAGCGTTATGGTTAAAACTAGAAGATCTTGTTCAAACTGTATTTAGTGTCTCAGGGAGAAGATCATTTATCACAGCATTAATGGTAAAATCAGTAGTTGACTGAAGTACAGTAAAGTCGGCACTATTGATGTTTCTGCTATCCCCAAATATCTTTAAGGTGAGCTAATTGCAGGTGGTACATTCACAAATGACACTGCTGATTTAACGGATATGTTTTCATCGCTTTTAAAGTGCTTGGCTATTTGTTGCTCTGCTTTTGATTGTTGAGAGAGTTATGAAAGGTGATCAGCGAATGCCAGTTTTGATCTATTTGGTGTTTATTTGTTCCGCTTTCTTCACTTATCACTACAGGAAGTGCTTTCATTCTTATGACTATTAAGAGAAGAGCGCATTGTCACGTGGTTTATTGTAATGCGTTTTCTTATTTGAATTTTTTTAATTCAAAACACGGAACGAAAAGATGTTATTTACAAAGCCATCAAGCTATTCGGAGACCAGCGTTGACTGACGCAACAGTCGTCGGATGTGATTGTCGGAATGCGTTTAATGGGGGATTCCCCCTCAAATCAAATGGAATTATGGAATCACTGGGGATCTCCTGCATGTAAGAAGCGTAATGAGTTTTGCATGTCTGTGTCAAGGAGCTCTCAATCTCAGAGGTCTGAATGGGAAATGCAGCCCATCTGTTGAACAAGGACTGGGGGATCGAGATGATTACACGACAGGATCATCTATTAGTCCTGTCGTTGGGATTCCACCGTGGGAACGCCAAGCCAATTGGCTTCCACCACCTCATCCGTTAAAATTGCGGCCTTTGAACAAAAAACAAAGCTCAAATCCAAATGTCTCGCAGCGCAATAAAACAAATCATTTTCATGACATTGAAAAGGTTGAAATCTGAAATAGAAATCGCTACATGCAAGGATTGTTTGAGTTTGGCGTCAGTGTAAAACTGGATAACATTCTTTATTTGGAGATGCGGCTGATTTTCATCATATATAGTTCCGTGTGTCACCAATGATAACATTTTTACACTTTATGAACAAAAAGTACATTCAGATTGGAAATGATCATGTACAAATGGTGTTTAATTTTGTGAGATTGAGCTCCTGTTAAGATATTTAAATCATTTGGTTTACAGCACAAATTAATTGATTACAACAAGCATCGGTTCCAAAGCAATTTGCGAAGAAATTGTAAGCATGCTTTACCATTATTATGTCCGAGGCAATTGTGTCAGTCACATATACTTTGGGTTGCCCATCGAGTCTCATATATGGATTGGAACTGGTAATATTTTCCCTTAATCATTCGCATTTTTAAATCTCCACTTCCGCGTAACCGTGCCGCCTCCGCCGACCAAAAAGAGAACGTGCTGAGACGAACGAAGTGCGCACACACGCGGGGGCACCCGGCGTCGCTCATAAGTGTGGTTTAACCTTGTACAACTAAATGAAGAGTCGCCCCAGTGCAACATTTTGCCCTTTCTTCTATTAAATTTGTCAATCGTAGGCTATTGTCAAAGGTTTTCCCATGCAATGAAAAATGGATCATTTTACAGTTTTTCAATTACTTTGTTAGAGGGACAAAAAAAAAAAAAGATGAATGAGCTACATTTAGCTTATTTCCACTCGGTGGATTTCACCTTTTTGTCAGCTAATGAGCACAAACTGTCTCGCCCGCAAATGAGCTTCTCGTGGCTGTTGATTTGAATAACAGCACACGCGTTGCAGAGAGGCAGCAAAGAACAAAGTCTCGTCTTCCTCGTTAGCCTCGCCGCTTGATTGTTCTCAGCCTCCGTGTGAAGACGCATCCTAATATCATCTCCTAATCTGCCACCCTCTCCTCCAGATGCCCCCGTCGCCACTCGCTTTCATGTCCGACTGTCGTTCAAAGCCTCGTGATTAATGTGATTGATTTCCTCGCTCCGCGTTATTTTGTTCCCCCTAATTTGTTTGGCTTCGTTGGCGCGGTTGCGTGAATCAGAATCAAAGCCGGTTGCCTCGCGCTTTTTCCGCATCACCTCCGCTAATGGCCTGCCGAGCGGAGGTTTGCGTTGAGGAGAAACAGACCCGCTGTCTGCCCAAATCACCTTTTCGTCCTTTCCTCTCATCATTAACATACACAGCTCATTGGCCAGCAGCACAAGCACCTTCCCTGACCGACCCCTGGATTATAAATCAGCGATATTAGTCGGCCGAAAGGAAACTTCAACGATTGCACATAGTTCAGCTTTGCAACTTTTGGGATAAAAGATGTTTTATTTGACACTTTTTCTTGCAATATAGAGCGGCACTTTGCACAGACAACCTGTCACATCCAAGAGACAAGCAATCAACCCATAGTAAGCATCTTTTATTTTCTCCACACTTATTTTCTGCAACACTTATCCTGAACGCCAGTCGATCTTAAATACACAGTAGATGTAAAAAGTCAACAAACCAGTGTTAAAATCTCAGGAGTTTGACGCGGGGGGGAGCAGACACACAGATAAATAATTTAACCCCCGGACCAAACACACACACACACACACACACACACACACACACACACACCTATTTAACATCTACGAATCAATTGGTAAAAATGAAACCTTTTCCAGAGTGAAGTAAAAATAAATAAGATAATGTGGATGCCCAAATGTGCACATTCT
>NW_017842054.1:4971012-5008299 GCF_001891065.2 Hippocampus comes | reverse complement strand
AGAAATATATTATCCCCCCCACCCAACACACACACACACACACACACACACACACACACACACACACACACACACACACACACACACACACCTATTTAACATCTACGAATCAATTGGTAAAAATGAAACCTTTTCCAGAGTGAAGTAAAAATAAATAAGATAATGTGGATGCACAAATGTGCACATTCTGTTACAACTGGGGCTGCGGCTGTATTCGCACACACACACACACACACACACACACACCTATTTAACATCTACGAATCAATTGGTAAAAATGAAACCTTTTCCAGAGTGAAGTAAAAATAAATAAGATAATGTGGATGCACAAATGTGCACATTCTGTTACAACTGGGGCTGCGGCTGTATTCGGAATCATCCAATCATGTTCGCACTCGTGTTTAATGGGAGTCAGCACACACCTGCGACTATTTAAAGTGTCTCTGATTAACCCCAAATAAAGCTTCCTTTTTTTTTTTTTTGGTCTTTTTTTCCTCGCCCGATTGGGCAGTTTAGACAAAGGGATGTCATTGGTCTTTGGGAAGTCTTTATACAAATAAACTTTTTCTGATATTTTGGTAGTCACATCTTTGAGCACAAGCAATGGTCCGCAGAGAGATTCTACAGCATCAGAGGAATGTCATTGTTGAAAGGTAATCCATCAGGAGAAGGGTACAAAAGAATTTCAAAGGTGTCCACTGTACAATGGAACACAGTTATGCATCAAGTGGAGACAATACGGCACAGCAGTAATATTACCAAGAACTGGACATCTCATCAAAGTTGATGAAAAGAAGAGAAAAAAAATGAGTAAGGTGGCTGTCAAGAGGCAGGCCGCTGCAGCGACTGAAAAGCATTCACACTTGCAACTGTTTTATTCCAATGACATTCTTTTTAAAATACGCAATGTATTGTAGAGGCTCAGTTGTGATTTCAGGACGTTCCCATTGTTGTTTCAGTCATCCATAAAATTATATTTTGAGAAAGTGCCTAACAAATGTGTTATACCACCACCTATCTTAGAGAGCTTCAAGCAACACAATGAGCTTTAATGTGAAATTTTCTCATTTACCGGTGGGAATGAGAAATGTTAAAGTGTGTTGCAGTTCATCCATCCATCCATTTTCCGATCCGCTTTATCCTCACAAGGGTCGCGGGGGGTGCTGGAGCCTTTCCCAGCTGTTCTCGGGCAGTAGGTGGGGTACACCCTGAAGTGGTTGCTAGCCAAACACAGGGCACGCATAGACAAGCAACAACCATTCACACTCTCAATCACACCTAGAGACATTTACAGTGATCAATTAACCTACCATGCATGTTTTTGGAATGTGGGAATACCCGGAGAAAACCCATGCAGGCATGGGAGAACATGCAAACTCCACACCGGAAGGCCAGCACCGGATTCGAACCCTGCACCTCCTACACTGTGAGGCAGACATGCTTACCAGTCAACGTGTGTTGAAATTTGTACAAGTTTAAAAAAAAAAAAATTAAATTTGGCATCTTAGGAAATCATTCAAAAATACAAACAATTAATAATGGAGCTCCGTTTTGAACCAAGGCCCCACTGTATTGTTAATCACCATTCTTTTAACTTAGCACTTCATGTTTAAGATTTTTGTAGGTAGAATAAATGTAATAACTACTTGGGAGAGTTTTTACTTCCTAACATGCACAACTTTTTTGCTGTTGCCACAGAAACAGAGATGAAAGATGTTGAGCGCGAGGCTTTTAGCGAGCAATATAGCTCGGCAATTGGCAAAGACAGAAATGAGAACAAAATAGCCTAAACGCCCGAATCCGACTGACGTAGAGACAGCGCGGAACAATGGAGCGCAGATGATTGTCATCTGTCCATCATGCGAGCAAGGCGAGCCGCTTGCCAGACGGTGTGATGCGTAATGCGATCGGACAGTGCTGTGACAGTGAGCTGTGACCTTCAGCTGCCTTCCGACTCCAACGCTGCCTTTCTGGGTTCCGGCGGGGGCGCTGATGCCACCGATCAATCAGGGCATTGGCACCCGTCACGTCAGATCCACTCGTCGTCCATTTCCTGTCTCTTTTGTCATCGGGCCGGCGTTTTCCTTCCGCTAGTCAATCACTCACCGTCAGACACGAAAGTCGCATATATTCACCTTCACTTTTTCTGCATGTAAACTCTCCCATCGTATTTTATTTATTTATATATATATTTTTTTAAGGCAATGGTCTTTCATTGTTTCAAAGCACCTCTCCGGGAATTGTTTGCAGAGTATTTCTAACAAACATACACAGTCAGGGGCCCCTATTTGGTTTCTCTTTCATGTTGCGGAAAGGAAATGCAAATGAGATTAGATAGCACGAGGGCCACAAGGCTCATTTGGCCCCCTGTGTCTGGAGATAACTAAACGCTTCAATTCCTCTGACGCTCGGCTCCTCAGGCCAAGTCCCCCTTTTGTTGAACACGAAGCAGCTGCGTTAAAGTAGAAAAGTCGCTCTCGCGGGAAAGTTTCAATCTCTCTGGAGTGACTGAGTTAACTCCAGCTCTAAGTGGGCATGCTATTGTTTTGAACAACGCAATTACGAAGCGGTCCGAGCATCCGCCTGAGGTTGAGATTCATGGCCCGTGCGGGCCTTGGCAGTTAGAATGGCAGAACATGTACCGACGGTCCGCACACTGAGATGTGTAAAACGGCAGCTACATAACTTCGTCCTTAATCAGATTGGTGCAATCAGCTCTAAAATTTTCCCATGTGTCGTTACAGCAGAGTTGCTAACAAGGGCCAATTTCGACTGATAAAGCGGCGGGGGAAAGAATCGAGCCATTTTGGAAACGAGGAAGGGTCACATGCAGGCCAAAGAGAAGGTGGTGTGTCTGGCTACAATTAGTCAGTCTGCTTCCAGGGTGCTCTTGGTTCTCAGTCATACTGTAAGTTGCTCCTTTTACACTGTGAAAGCATTTTCCCACCTTTTTGTCTTTTTGGGCTGGTTTTTTAATGAATGACACCATTACAGAATAGGGGAAACAGAGTCCATCCATCCATTTTGCTACAGCTTACCTTGTTGAGATATGCAGGTAACCCAGAGCTTATTCCAGCTGACTGTGGGCGAAAGGCAGATTTTACTCAAAGAATATAGAAAATAGCCCCTTCCCCAACGACCGTCAAAGTGTTGTGTCGTTCTAATTTGTGCCCAAGCTGCAACGTAAGTGGGCTGATGAGTTTGGGCCAGCGTTACATGTGAAGTCTTCTTTTGTAATGTTAAGATGGGGGGTGGGGGGGAGGAGCTTGTATTATATGTATCACTGACAAAAAATTCCAATTTCGATATAGATTATCTGCCAAAATGAAAAGAACAAATTTAGCATCAAACAGGACTTATTCATGCTTTTTTTTTTCTTTTAACTTTCTTGGGACACACATGATATGTCGGTTCGAGCCTTGAGTTTGACATCTAAACTCAACCTGCAACTGTAACCCAAACCTCCTCAAACTCTGATTACCAACAAATGTCGGTGCACATGTCTGCTTTTGAGTTCCTTCTTTATTTGAGTTTATGAAATAATCTAACAAGTCCATTGTAATTAAATGTATATTTAGAAAAATAACATGCCGACTGTGTGTAATTCACAGCATCGTCATTGGCCAAATACCATCTTGCCAGGGCATGGCGGCAAACTGCGTTAATGTGGCCTCATTTAGGCAATCTCATTAAGCAAAGTGCTTTTATGAGATGTTGTTACGATTGTTTAATGAAATAAGAGTTAGGGGGGTGTTTGTGAACTCATAAAGAGAGTTATTTTCATTTCCTCGGCTTTTAACTATACCCAAAAAAGTGTTCGATAATTAAGAGTCCCTAAAGTGTTTCATAAAATGGCACACGTTTAGAACAGTTTTAGAGGAAAAGGTGCCTTTATCTTATGCTCTCTCACGAGGGATCAGTGAGGGGCGGCCGTGCAACTTTTTCTCATTTAATTTATTACCACATGTTTCTCATAGACTTATGACCTCCATATGTTAGTTTCTAATCATTAGCAGTCCAGCTTCATGTTCTTTCTGTAAGTTATTTATTTTGTAATATATCACAATTAGGGCTTTGAGCTTTGCTTGATTGATTAAGTGGAGAAATGACAAACAGTGAATCATTCGTAATATCTCTCTGTATGCCCTCAACTTTATTGGTCCTATTTTGGTAGATTATTGTTGTAAAAATGGGACTAACTTTATTCTCGCCCTTGACTACCGTCAGCTTGGGCAATGGTCTACTTTGAATTTGGTAGACACGGTACCCCTCAATGGACGTTTGTGTCACGCCCCCCAGCACATCTGCAAATTTGGTTGTAAAACATAGACTAGATTTTCGATGAGCAAAAACTACGTCTAACTTGTGTCACAGATAGTGTAATGTGATTTTGATGGATTTGATTGAGGCGCAGGCTCCTTGGAAGATGTTCTCTGAGAAAAAAATGGTGTGTTGAATTTCTTCAATTGTTTTGGGCAGCACACAATGAAATCACCTTGATCTGTATTTTTTCTGAAGAAGAATAGTCTACTTTAAATATGTACAGTATTTGGATCCTGATTATTTTATTTCGTGCAACAACTTGATGAAATAAACACGATTTTTTTCAGTGTGTGGTGGATGTCACTGGATTTCATTCATAAATATGACACCAGCGTGAAGTGAATGACTTATAATCATCTTAAAAATATTTTAATACCATCCTTGTCACTATTTGCAGATGTCGGGGGATTACACCGATGCTCACACCATTTCCACTTGACCCAACACAAACAATCCAAAAATTACAGTGAATCTGGCTTTATCTAATTGATGCCCATCCTTAGAAAAAATAGATTGATGCCAAGAGGTGGTGGAAAAACACTACTTATGTCTAAATGAAGCTCTACAGTTAATTTCAACATAGTTCCATGGCACCAAGATGCCGCAAGGGTTTTTGTCAAAGTAACACTTTTATTACTTTGGCCTGAACACTAAAACGGCAATAAGATGAGCTTTAGGTGAGCAAGTAACTGGGGATAGTTAAAAATAAATTAATTAATTAATCTGTAACTGGGTGAATTTGCAAGTACCAAAACACGTACTCCTGAATCAGAATCATGACCGTGGTAAAACAGTGACTACACGTAAAGTCGATAACATTTGTACCGCAAGTGAGACGACAGATTATGCGCGGTCTCCGATCATTTTGCTTTTGGACAAGTCAATGGGACACTTTCCACCCTCTGTTGTATTTGTTTCCATGTCAACTGACAGCCACAACATTCCATCAACCAGGGAAATGTGGAACGGTTAGTTAGCTTTGGCCCAAACTCTGGTCGTAATTGTGGCCGTCGCCACATACGTGTCGCTATTGCTTAATGGTGAGTTGGACTAAGTGTCACATACTTTATATAGTAAGTGCTGTGCTCTTATGATATGAACCTGAACATAATAACAGTCATGAAGGCTTGATCATGTGGTTACATGTCGTGTTCAGCTATCATTCGCCACTGCTCCACATTTAATTGGAGCTCTCACCCCAACTTCCATGATTTGTATGCTACTCTTCCAGAGCGGCAAACTCAAACACAGTCAGACTGGGAAGCACAGAGCAACTCCCCATATGACAATTCTTCTTCTCCTTTCGGCACGTCCCTATTCAGGGGTCACCACAGCGAGTCAGTAATTTCCATCCGCCCCTGTAAACCGTCCTACCAACTCGCATGGTCGTCTTGGCAAAAGTTCTACGCCGGATGCCATTCCTGACGCAACCCTCCCCATTTCTCCGGGCTTGGGACCGGCACTGGGGAACAGTGCACCCCCAGGGGAGGGCACTGCCCCCCAGCGGCTGGGTTCAACTCCCCATATGACAATAATCACACTTAATACATTGCAACAAAATCGACGTTGATATATGTTCACGTTGTGCGTGACTGTATAAGGGACATACTAAATGAAAGCAAAGTATATTGCATTTTTATCTCCGTAAATGAAGAGGGATTATATCAGAGAAAGTTTTTTTTTCTATGTATGATATCCCGCAATAATATGTTGACATCTAAGTGTCACGTATCCATAATGGATTACATTAAGCAACATGATTGATTGTTATTTCCATATTTTAAACCACCCATACATCCTGACACGGTATTATAATGTACGTTAACCACGATGGATAATATCAAGGTAGCGATTGAGCAATAATTTTTCTTACGCACTGTACAACGTTACCTAATAACTGTTTATCTGAAGGACCATCCACTGTTATATTTGACAAATAATTGACAAAAATATCTGCAGTAAGCCCGTCTGTCATGTATCAATAATGTACCACAACAAATAGTGAGATGAAACTTTGGAATAAGATGCAGTCTGACAATTGACACGTTGCAAGAACACCAACTACGATACAATAGAAAGAATCATATTACTTCCAGATATCATATTAATCAGATTGTACAAAAAGAATAATAATATCTGGCTGTAGTGTATGACAACAGATTATACAGGTACTTTTTTTTTCCCACATGGCTGCAACATGGAGTCAGGAGCACTCACAAATAAAAGTATGACACGAGTGTAAGCTGTAATTCGTACAGGGCTGATGTGAGCGTGTGTGACAGGCCAAATCCAATAGCAGCAGTGGGGCTGACAGGCCTGACATGAGTCTTGCCTCGCCGGCCCCCTTAATTATGCATGCCCCAGTGTCTCCCCCCTCCCCCCCCCGCGCATCTTAATTGAATCACACTGTCTGAAACTTGTTACTTCCAATTTGTTGCATTTGATTTCTGACATTGGTGCGGTTCCGTCATGAATTATGCAGATGGCAGGACCTTTTAATTGCCAGCGTTATTAAAACAAACCTAATTGCGGATGATTAAAATGTGACGAAGAAGCTGAAGGTTTTGAGGGGGTGCGGCGTTTCTGTTCCAGCCAAACAATGATTGGCTGTCAGGTCTGTGGAAGGAGTTGTTGTGTTGTGATTGGAACTGTCCACTTGGCTGGCGTACGTTGTGGGGTGAGATGGGGCGACGTGATGTGGGTGAACACCAATTTAAGGGTGATATAGTGTATAAGGGACACTTACACTTTAATTTCTGATGATTCCACAGAAATTATTGGTACACTCAACGCTGGTTGACCAACAAGGATGATCAAACAGCGACCCACGACTACTCTGAGTGGCACCTTGATTACTTAAAAAATATTTGTATTTCAATGGCCGTCAATTAAACACAGATTCATCCCCCGCGAATAGCTGGGTTCCATTGAATAGTTCAAAGTTGTAATATTATCACTGACCAGTAGATGGCAGACATGGCTTATTTGCACTTGCACCAGGTCTTGACCTATATGTACAAAATGTATTCTTACATTCATGTTGGTGTGTTGTTAAGCAGTTTGGTGCCGTACTTGAATGATCATTTTTATGCACGGGAGCCGCTTACACTGGGATGAAAACAACAAGAATCACAATTCGTGGTTATTTTTTTGATTGCTCAAACCCTTTGTTGTTGACGGCATTGGGACCGTTACTTCATAAAAGCAATTAGTTCCTCATGGCTTGCTCTAAAAAGTAACTGACTTCAGTCATTGAATTACTTCTATCATAACATTATACAGTATCCAAGGTAATTCACACTCAAAATAACTATTTTCACTACTCCAAAAAAATTTAGATTTTTTTTTTTCGAACAGCTTTCAAAAGACATTTGAAATGAGTACAACGGCCATGTAATTGTACATAAGCTTCAGTATGTATTGTGCTAAATTGACAGCGGGAGGTTTATCCTGCACATCAAATAGTATATTTTTTAAACAAAAGTAAACATTTCACCAACATAAATACGTTTATTAACAATAAATAAATCCAATTCTCAATATTACACAACACGCTGGTCACATTCCAAGTGAACATCGTGTTTGAACTCTACAGCCAAGTAAAGTAAACTTCCAATTTCAGACAAGTGGTCTTGGAGACATGCTGTGCTTCAAGTAGCTCTTTCAAACATTAACAGTTCAACATTATAAAGTATCTTGACAGTAACTGTAGCAAATGAAATAAACTCTCACAACCTGAGGCAAACATTTTCTTCATTTAAAAATGTAAACAGTTAGTAGTGTTTTCGAAAACTGAACTTCAGCTCCTACATTTTCATTTACCCATCAATATTTTAGTGAGGCAGGAGGAAATCCAAATGTTTTGGGCTCCAGAGATGATGACTCTTTGATGTCGTCATTTTATGGGGATGTCTACTAAAGATGACGTCTTTTGCGTGTGTCACAAATCCACCGTCTGCTGGTGTGGATCAAGAGAGCGATAGGATTATGCAGTATTTGTAAACTATTATATTAATTCTAACGTGTTGCATTTAACATACAATAACAATAACTGCATTTCAACTACGGGAACACAAATGAAATACTCCATTAAAGAATATGTTCCATACAGCTCCACTAGTATCAAACAAATTAATATCGTGTACGTGGAATATGAGTGAAGCACTAAAATCTTTCCATTTTTGTCTGTCTCAGGGGACGGCCATTTTGCCACTTGGTGTCAACTGAAAATGACATCACAGCTCCTCAGGGGTCAGGTCACGGCCAATCATGGCTCAGCTTCAGAAAACAGGTGAGCCGTTGTGACCATCTTGTGGCATCTATAGGCACATATCAACCTTTTTATGGGCGGGGCCATCAATTACTCACAGATTTTTGCTATTCATGGCAGGGCTTGGTCGCTCTTCCTCACAAATAGCAGGGCTTCACCACAATTCACTGATTGTACTCAGCAGCCAGATACTTTCCAATGTCTTTGTAATTTTCTGCTATGCGGTTATCTTATTTTTCGTCTATGCCATGACCAAAACAATCTCAAAAAACATGCTAAATCTATCTTTGATATTATCAAAAGATTTTCTGTCAAGACATATCATGTCAGACATGATGAAGTTTTCTTTGACTTTTTGGACAATTCACTGCACCATTCCTCCTTTAAGACCAATCACCCAACTGCTTTCACTGTCATTGATTTGCTCTTCGTGCCTTTGGATTAGCTCTCCTTTCCGAAATTGTTTGCCTCACCCATTTAATGCGCAGAAAATTGCTTTCAAATTGTCCGCCGTGGATGTGTAAGATCTAAAGCCGCAGACATAAATGAGCGCACATTGCAATTCATTCCTTTCATGTGCATTGTCGAGCAAAAGTAATGTCATTTGGATTAAATATGTGAGCATGGCCCAAAAAAGTCCAACAAATCAATATGGCCTGAAGCACCTGAAAAACAATTGCAAGGTGATGAGTGATTCAAAGAACTCCATATGCTTTTGCTACCCTTTTTACTCTCAACAAACACTCTGAATCGAGCCAACGTTGATTGCAAAATGATGCGTTATGTTCAGTGGATCAATTCGGATTTGAACCCAAAAAATTGTGGAAGTAAGATACCTCAAAAGTCAGTCAAAACTTAGGAGTTCAAATAGAGATGTGGGATGTCAGCAAATCTTGGGATACCTGTGATCAGCGGGTGTCAAAATGATTATAGCCACATGTATGTTTCAGAATTTTTGGAGGCTTTTTTTTGGGTTGTTGTTATTATGAAGTCACCACTTAAAGGGTAAAAGTAAAAATCATTTTACGCCAGGGGCTCCCAAGTTCGGTCCTCAAGAGCCCCTATCACGCCTTTTAGATGCCTCCAACCTCCAAGACACCTGATTGGTACTGAATTGCTGCCAGCCATTTTTTTCCCCCCTAAAATGATTGGCAAACACACTTGTTAAAAATTCTTCCGATAAAATAATTGCATTTGTCACCAGTTGCTAAATGTAAATCATAAAAAGTAAATTGCCATCTAACTTTTTAGATCAACGAATCAGTAAATAGAGGCACACTGATTTCAATAAAGTCTGCAGTGTGCGTGGGGCAAAATGAGCCGTCTTGTTCGCCTGATGAGGGATTGAACAAATGAATTGTGCCTGCAGGGTAAGACACCGCAGCACCTGACTGTAAGGTGGGGATCCTCAAGGCTGTGCTGCGTACGGGACCTCGCAAATGTCTGGAAATCATTACCACCCGAGAGGAGGAGGAGGAGGAGGTAGGTGTGGGGGCTCACTTTGGTTTCGTGAATGCTCAATCAATTCAATAGGACAGCTTTAGTTTCTCTCTTCCTGCTGCTCGGAGCACATTTGAGCGCCCACAGGCGCTGGCAGGCTGCATTCAAAGGCCTCAGACAAAAGAAGAGTCGTTTCACCTCGCAGGGAGCAGCACATGAAATGTGTCGTAACAGAAAAGACAGAGCAGTGTGAAGCATCAAGGTACCAAAGGAAGGCTGATCATAGCCTCACGAAAAGCCGTCGGATTTATTGCCGGCGAAGTCGCATGCCATCGCCAGTGGCGAATTGGAACGAAATGCAAATACTTTGGTACTATACTTAAGTTGATTTTTCAGGTATTTCTCACATACCTTACATAATGACTTTTACTGACTGAAAACAGATATTTGTACATTATACTCCTCACTTTGTCACAAAATGACACAACTTGTGTGTGTTGGGGGCGGAGGGGGGGAGGGGGGGTACATTGAGAGGTGACGTCAACCATGGGAGAACTTGGGTAGTTACAAGGATCAACATGAACCAAGAAGCATTAACCACTCGTATGTAACACTTTTTGAGAAGCAAGATACAGTATTCCCATTCATGACTACACAATAACTCAAGTCGCCTATCTAATTCCAGTTCTTCACCTGACTTCTTGAGAATATTACCTCTGGGCTAACATGTAGTTAGCGGTGAGACGGATGTGTGAGCCGCATTAAGTATTGCGACTTATCAAATTGTTAATTGATTTATTTGTGACTTTTGTGTGACTCTTAATTCAAATCTTTGATGACACCCTCCACGTTCATAATAAGAATGTTGAGTTGATTTGGTGCATTGATAAAGTATGAACTCACTTTATGCTTGGCCCTTGATAAAAGGAGCATACATTTTACATTTCCTAAATGCGGAAAATGACTAGTTGAGCTGCTGAATATAATGAAATGGCTCCTCAAATGGATACTTGGTCTCATCCATATGAGATGAGTCATTTTATGTCATCTGTGCCTATGTTTTAGGAAATTCTTGCTACTTCGTACTTTCGTGGTTTCATGTAAACATGCTGAGCTGTACTGTAGCTGACCTGCTAGAGCCATCAAGGATCCCCTCATAGTTCAGTCTATTTTTTTTTCTTTTCTGTTCCTCTGGGATGGCCGCCAAAGCTAATCTACGGAGACGACAATTAGAGTCATGTTCCATCCAAGTTGGTCGGGACAGGCACCGTCAACCACCAGGAGAGGAGAATAGACAATGACAGCAAGTAATATGCTCTCGGCTCAGATTTGGCGTGGTGTTGTGAACCTTGCACTGACTACTCCAGAGGGAGGAGGTGCGGGTTAAATTGGAAACCCTAACACCTCCACAGTCATGTTTCGAATATGATCACTGAATTGTTTTCTTGCGCATTTCGTGGACTCCTTGTGTCCTCTCACCAATGAAAGAGGAAATCTGTGAGCTTGTGAATATGGATCGCAGTGTTGGAAACTACCTGGCATGCGATGCACAAAATATCAAGTGGATGAAAGAGCCTTTTTTCTTTTTTTTTTTTAATTGCACCGTGTCATGGCCAACATTACAGAAGACAGCGATCATCTGTGACTCGCCCCTGATGTGCACTTAAATTTAAAATGTCGAGCAGGTGGTCAGACGTTTTGGCATGACTCTTAGCTTTGCTACACTCCCTAAACTCAAACGAACATATCAGTGCAGTTCTTTGATTTATTAGTTTAATTCATTCCATGATCACACTCATAACTCAGTTTCATCATGTAACAAATCCATTTTCTCCATTGAAATTAATGAAACACCTTAAAACCGTTCCAGTCCCACACACAAAAAAAATCAAAAATTTTTGTTATATGGTTTTTAAACAAAATGCCACTGTATTGTAAAATGTAAATATAAAAAATGTAAGCAATCATGATTTTACATGTGATTTTTACTCACACTGTAGTATATTTGTGTGTTAATGTGTCACTAAGTGGCACGGCCTCTTGGGTGGCGTCAGCACGCTGGAATTAGGCTGGTTTAGTTATTGGGCACCAAGTCTTGCGCAAAGCACAGTCTCAGTGTGCGCAGTGGCGTGCTCCACGAAGTGTTGGTATTTACGTAACACAGATGCATCTTGGTGAAGTTAGAAATGGGCGGGTTTGCGCCATTGTGGGTATTTGCGCAGCCAACTTGATTCGCAGCCAATCAAAGCCGCTTCTTTCATTCCCTTTAAATTCGGCATCAAGAGTCGCACAGTCCTTGACATGGCGCGAAGCGGAAACTGATTTGCAGGAATCCATTCAGGAGGTTGATAAGAAATTGAAAGCGGACCTCCACGGATAGACGATGTGAAGTTGGCCGCGGTGATCATAGATCACTGTTGTGAAGTGGGCAGTTGGAGCCCGCCTTTCACCTCGATCAATTGTTTCCAAGTGTGACCACCCCCTGCCCGCCCATAGCTGTTCCATATTCAGGAGGGTTATTTGGAAAACGTATTCAACAAAATAATAAAAACCACTCCGCAATGTTGTGTATGTCCTGCATGTTTATGTTCCCGGGAGTGTATGTTGCACCCAGTCTTATTCAGTTCTCTTGACTTTGCTGCATTTCTCCCTGGCAATGTAGTTTTGTGTTAAACACAGGTACCACCTAATACAAAGGTTTTCTCTGTATTAAATGCTTTCCCCATCTGCAGTTGAATATATTAAATGAATGCCCCCAGGAATTATTTTGCGGGAATACCATATTTTAGCTCTAAATGTCGTCTGTTTGCCACACGCATTGACTGGTTAAACTGTCATAATGGCATGTCACTCAAAGTAAACATGCTGAAGGTAAGACGTCTCTCTGGCTCCTTTCAGGAAGTATGAAAGAGGAGCCAACTTTCCATCTCTTACTTGTGGCTTCCCATTTAGTGGTTCACTCCATAGATGCTGTCAATATCTCCCATGCAAATATCCTACCCAAAGAGCAAAAAGCACTTTGGGGTCTAAGGTGGCTTCCTCACCAGTCCTCGAGAGGATTTGGTGAATGCACCCTACCCAAAACCACCACACCCAACTCCACGCACCGAACCCCCCCCCACCCCCACCCACCACTCCTTGTTGTTTACCTCTCATTGTCACCATCCCGACAGCATGCCGCATGCGGGAGGAATCAGAAGGCTGCGAGCCGATGGCGCTCAAAAACAGAGAGGCGGATAATTGAGAAGATTACGCTCGACATGCCAGCAAGGATTTGATGATGTGAAGGGTTTTTCAAGTGGTGAAAGTTTGCCTCCCGACTGTCGCGTGACGGGTATAAGACACAAAAGGCTTTTCACACCCCCACCCCTAAAAAGACACGCAGATGTTGACATGTGTTTACTCCACATGCCTTGTCAACCACTTTGGCAGATTCACATTTAAGCACCTCGACTTTCCCCATGAAGGCGCCGACAAACTGACACTCTCTCGTCATTTTAAGTGCGTTTAGAACATGTGCTACATATTATGAAACGTCCAAGATTGAACATAATCAGTTAAGTGACAACTTTTTCAACCTCAAAACATTTTTACCCATAGGAAAAAATGGAAATAGAAAAAAATATATATATTTGAGGGTCAAATTGTGAGAGTCAGAGAGTTAGAAAACAGGTACAATATGTATTTTACAAACAGGAGCTTTGAACCACAGTAAAATGTAAAATCACTCATATAGCAGCTACTGTAGCTAGTCAGCGTATAGTGGCTAACGTTGGCAGTCAATCGACCTGGACTTCATAATTTTTTGAAATGAGTTTAAGAGAGGTTTTGTGAAGTTATGCCAACATCCCCATTATATGGTGTTTGACATTTAGGACATGAAAATTTTGAATTACCGCTTGTATAAGCTGCCTCTGATTTCACAGTTCTGACACTCAGCAAAAAATAACACCAGCATGTGTCACTGATTTCACCATTTTCTGGACAATAGTGTTGAGACCGTTGGTTTAAAATTTTGGAAAAATTAGAAATATTCGTTCAGAATGAAAAGGAATTTACTCTGTAGGTATTTTTGAAAATATGTCATTATATTGCAAAGTCATTTATAACTTGGAACTGAAAGGGAGAGTTTGCAGTTTTTAAAGTGCTCGGAGGATTTGAATGCAGTCTTATTTCACGAATCAAACATTCTTTCAAACAAGATAGTCATAAAGAATGTTGTTAATCTTCAACAAAATAGAAGAGCTAGCAATTGTAAGCTAGCATTTACTGACGTTAGCCACAGCTGCTGCATTGGAAGCACTTGTTCTCTTTATAGTTCAGTGTTTACAGCTACATATGCCAGTTTTAAGTTCTATTTTATTTTTATTTTTTTACCAAATACAATAAAATAAAAAATGCAAATATATCGTAATAAAATATAATTGTTAAAAAAAACAATAAAAACAATATATTGCATGCACATCTCCTGATGCCAAAATAAAAACTGAATGATGCCAAAATACAATAAGTCTGGGAGTTTTAATTAGAACCGGATAATTGTCATTAATTATGATGAAAAATGTCCAACTTTGCGACTGAATCTTTCCAAAATCCTTTCACTCAACTTCCCGTGGGCTCTTCAGCTTGGCTTACAATTTCAATCATTTTAATTCATTCCATAAATATTGAGCTTTGATGTGATGATGAACAGAAATCTAATGTACATCAGTTAATTAAAAGAGAAAACATTAGCAACTCTTATTCCAGCCCTACAACATCATGACAAATGAAAATACAAATAACCTTATCCAAATATTTTAAAAAAGACAGCAACAAAAAAAAGCGGACAACTGCACAGGTTGAGAATAGGTGAGTTAATCCCCTGTTGTTGGCAAACATTACAATTGTCTTCAGGAGTAGACCACAAAGGTCACATCCCCTCCCGGGGCGGAAAGCTGCAGGAAATTGCCTGCATTAGGGAGATGTATTGGTGTGAAAAGATCCGATGACACCTCGCTGAACAGGCCAGTTTGGCGCTAGTTTTTTCCTCCTTGCACTGTTTCTCGTTCTCTGACACACTTGAACAGGGTTGTCTCATTCATCTATAGATACAAATGAAAAGCCTGCATTCGTTTGAGATGCTTGGAAAGTTTTGGAAAGTCTTTGTAAAATTCTCGCCAGTGTATCTTGACTGCATTCACTTCTCTATTATTGTTTTTTGAGCAAACAAGACCCCAGTGACATATTCTTCAAATACAAAGATGCCTTCATTTGTGCTGTGTCGCATAACTGAACGATTTACGGATGGAAATAACCAGTTGCGGGGTCAAATTGTGGCCATCCTCAATATGTTGTTGGCCACTGTTAATACGAAAGATTCGAATAAATTCAACACGACCTCAACTTTGAAAACATGTGAGGTGCATTGAAACTTTGTACTTTGTACAAAAGTATTAGGACACGGTTCTGATGTCACTACTCTCGGTGTACAGATGCTCATTTCAAGTAGCTTTCGGATTTTTTTTTTCGTTTGTCACGTTCTTAGATATATAGCACAGCCACCTTATGCAGCCTATATGCAGTTGCATGAATGCTTATATTTTATATTTATATTGCATTCTGTACTGTGCACAGTTCATTTTGAAAATGTATTTTGTGCATGCAAATACTTTGTTTTTCTACTTTCTTCCCTTCAAAATGTTGCTGCTGTAAATTGCGAATTTCTTCATTGTGAGACAAGTAAAAATCTTCTTATCTTTTGTTTTAGGCAGATCCTTATGCAGTATTTCATGTCTTTGTAGTTTTTCTATAACTTTAGTAGCTTTTCTTCACTGAAAACAATTGTTTGTGCAATATGATGTGGAATCTTTGGTCTGTGCTGTTTTTTCTTTTTTTTTTTTTCCATTTTCACTTTTGAGCTATTCTGCATCATGGGTGGGAATTTCATCGTAATTTACCATGTGATCACATTTGTTGTGCCTATTAGCAATAGGATCACAATGCAGAGCTTCTCTATTCAAAAGTCACAATAGACTTTCTTTTTTTCAATTATTTTGTTTCAGGTATTATCGGGAACAACGTGAGGCCATCAGCATTTGATAGCTGGTCTTTTTAGAGGGAGGGTGTATGAATCGGATCAATTAAATTTGAAATCATTTCAATGCAAAAGTTTTTTTTATACACAATAAATATTGTTAATAGTCCATGAAAAAAGTTGGCAGGCCGTTTAATTAAAAAAAGATGAACAATCACAGTTCACAAGGAAAGCCTTAATCAACACATTTGAATGAGTCGTGAAAGTTAATGAGTTTTTAAGCGGCCCCTTCCTGTCAATAAATGTACAAATGGATTTTATTTGGCCTTTCAAAAAAGCATTACTTTGAAAAGCCCTGGCTTTGATGAGAAATGAACGAACGCATCAAAGCTGCGTGTTTCCTGCTTGATGCATATTCTAATTGCTGAGTGCAGTCACTCCCTCACTCCCGCTGATGAGCGGCCGCAGAGATGTTGACCTTGCAGCGCGCGTGAATCGATGGCAAGTTGATAAAGCCAAGTTCATTGCTGCCTAACGCAAAACAAAGCTGATTTGTTTACCTAGCGTAGCCGCCTTGCGTCAGTCCCATTAGGGGGATGATTTATAGAGCAGCGCCCAATGAAATTGTTTAAAGCAGATTAGGTGGAGCCCAGCGATCAGCACTAATATGACAAGCTGATGTGGCGTGACAGGTAACCAAGCAAACAAGTTCCTGAAATTCAGATTGCATTAGAATCCTAATAATCCTGCAGGGAGCAGCGGATTTAATCAAGTCAGGAGGATGGCGAAAGAGAGGAAGAAATAAAGGATGCTGCTTTTTCAGCTGCACAGGAGAGGGGAATGCCGCTACTTTTTTTTTTTTTTTAATTTAGCTGTCAGAACGCATCATTCAGTCAGAGTGAGAGGGAATGACAGAGTAAGAATCAAGAAAAAGATTAACATTGAGACAGCTGACTGTATGCTAAAAGAGATGAACGGCCATTTGATGTTATTTCAAAGATTTTTACAATTGAAAGCTATTGAAAGTAAAGTAAAGTAAAATAAATGCTGCCATCATCAGTATTAGCTGTACGGACAACATTTTAACACTTTCGACTCAGGATAAAGACATTATCGATAAATCGATCTCTGTGAATGTTGTCAATTGTGCTGATTTTATTTGCTGATAAATCAAGTCTTGGAAGCAAAGAGCGGTCACGTGTGGTGCAGTACGTGTCTGGAACCAGCAGAGGTGCTGTTGATTCACTCTCGAAAAGTTAACCATCTGAAGAAGGCCAATATGTCATATCATCAGCTGTGGCCTACCTTGGCTTTGACAATTGTCATTGGAAGCAGGAGCTCAGAATGTACAGAGGGACATTTTCCAACTACATTGATTGATTATTACTTTTTCTTAGTTGGATAGGAAGGTGTGTCAAGTCATTTCAGTAATTTGTTTCTTAGTACATTAACTGTTCCAAAATATATGCTGGAAATATAGATTTCTGAATTGATTTTTTTCCCAATTTTTATTGTCCAGATTTTTGGAGCGTGGATAGACCAAGTCCAAGTATGCACTTGGGTTTTTCTGACATCATTCGGCCGCCGTAGAAGTACCGAGCGCGAGTACAGCAGTAGTTGTCCACCGCAATTGTGAGTGACTTAGTTATACTTACTTAGTCTGTTCTTAAAAATGCACAATTTTAAATTAACTTGTTGAACTTCCCAACATCATTCAAGTTTTACTATGTTCAGATGTGTCCCCCAATGTCAAATATCCCCCCAAAATGATATGTTTAACCATGCCATACAATCTGCATGCAGTGCATTTTGTCTTGGCATAAATGGAAATATTAATGCGATTTAAAGTGTGAGGACTCCCTCCTCACAATGATGAAAGACTTCCTTAATGGTATTTATATTGTGCTCCCGTGAAATCTTGTTTAAGGTCAGAGTACAACATGAAGTATTTAAAACAAGAAAACCAATCAAGGAAGGCGCATTAAAACTGCTAATATTGCTGCATGTTTCTACATATTCATCACTTGCCTCGGTGTCCTGTTTATTTGAAAATAATGAGCCCAAAATGAGGAATAACGCCTTTTCCCTCTTCGGACAGTTGGTGATGACATTAATGTTTAACTAAGGCACATTGCTTGGGTATTTTTGAATATGAACAATAATTATTGTATTCAGAGGACATACAATTTCTACCTCTTTCCACGCATGCATTATACAAGTTTTAATATATCTGCTTCCCAGGCAACACAGTTACAAACCACTGATGGATATTATTCCCTCCCTTGAAACTAAACAAATGGAATTAAACTAGGCTCTTGCAAGAATTTGTAATTTTGTACATGAACTAAAATGGGACGAGACAAGTGAAAGCGGGTACACCCAAAGAAAAAATTAAAAAATGAAAGTTGTCCTGTACAGTATATGTTCTTATAGTCAGAGCAAGAGGCGTTGTGAATAGGATCAGATTTTAGTGTGTGAGTGTGTGTGTGTTTGTGTGTGTGTGTGTCTATTCTTATTTATTCGCGTTATTTCTTTTATTTTTTTTCTATGACATCACATTTCGGTGGAGTATGGTGTTAAATTATCGTTTTGAGAATCACAAATAATAAGGGGGTGCAAGGTTAAATTCTGCTTATAGTCTTCAAGGGGGGATTGGTAACCAATAGAGGTTGCAATATCTCATTTCTCACTGATGTTCAATGTGAAAAACCTTTGCACGAATCATGAAGTGGACGCACATGATTTGCCTTGGTGGGCCATATGGATTTGGATATGGATCTGGCCCCCAGGCCTTGAGTTTGACAACTATACTTTAAGGTGCTCAAATGCTGAGGTTTCACTGTGTGTACGTACAAAAAACCGAAGGGACCAACTTGGCCAGGATCATTTTCGTCACCAAATGTCAAGTGTTCAAGTCTCTTTCTATGCATGTCTCAGTGACACAAATCGTTAGCAAAACTTTCCCGAACATGCACACTTGATTAACTCTCACTGCATACATGTCAGCATTACCCTGTGATGAAGGGACATGGTGCTGGTGCAGGGAAAAGTTTCAGACAACGATCTAATTAGGGAGCACACGGGCCTGTTTCTCAACCCACTTTTAATGAGGGGGTTGTTATGCTTCCATTGAGCGGCGCGTGTCACGGTGAGGCCGGAGTAGAAGCGTATAGAGTGCGACGAGGGCCGACGAAGCGTTTTTTTTTTTTCTTTTTCCCCAATTGTGCACCTGTGAATCCCCCAACACGACGAAAGCGGGCCTCGTTTGATGTGCTATTCTTTTCATGTGCGGGGGAATGGGAGGGACCGAGGAGCAGCTCCTTTCAACTGGGTCCGAAAGGAGGCAGGGGGACTCGGGAGGAGTCTATTAGATGCTTTAATAATGTTAATTAGTGAATAATAGCATTAGTAATGAGCAAGTGGCTGTATTTTATTCATGTGATCATCTCGCCCTCTTGCTAATTCTCTCCTTGAGCAGTCAACAAGGGACCTCAGAAAACACAAACAAGTGCACACATTCACAAAAAGTTGCACATGTGCTGGTATCCAGACATGATTAATGAATCGTTTACATTGGCTGGGTTCCGCTGGCCAAAATTCGGCAGCGTTACATTGTTAACAAGATACATGTTTTTAGCATGTGCAAACACATTCATCAGCTAAATCAGAAGCCCAAAATGTTGCAGCCACACACTTTGAGCCAAGATTATACCACTGCAAAATCCAATTAGTTGTCGTTACTTAAAAAAAAAAAAAAAAGCATGCAAACCGGTTGCACTTAAATAAACAACTACTGAACTGTATTTCATTTCAGTTGTACCAACTAACAGTACACTTACAAATAAGTTTAAGCAAGTAAAACAATCAAGTCGAGTATACCGGATACCTCCTTTTCAATACTTAGTCAAGACTACGCAATTACTATTTTAATATACTCCATTTTTGCATGTTAAATTTACTCTGTTGGTTGGCCATTTTTAATAAATAAATAAATAAATAAATATATATATATATATATATATATATACTATACATATCAAAAATAACAATGTCTTGCCATAGGAATTTTGTGATCATCTTCCAAAATCTAGAGTGGACTTGACTTCTTTTCAGATGTTTCACAGAATTTACTACAGACGAGGACACCATGGTTTAGTAAAGCACTGCTCAGTGATTTATGGCCCTCTCCGCCACAGGAAATGAGAGCATGATCAGGCACCACTTAGGCCTTTGAGGTGATTTACGCAACCACCTGTGCACATGTGCATGCAGCCATATGCACAAATGAACACATGAAGTGTTTTATTTTAGCCCCGTGTTGGGGAGCCTTTTTTCTATCAGGGGTCATTTGGAAAATCCTTTGAGGGCCATACTAAATTTATGAAAGAATGCGATGCAACGATCAAACAAAGTTTTATGGTTCTATATTGTGGTCATTTCTGGGCCATAGGTTCCAAAAACCTCTCTGAGGTTTTTTTTTTGGACCATGTCCGAGGAATCTTGTGAGAAGATATTCACAGCGAGGAGAAGCACTGTCACGTTGAAGCAGCTAAAGTGGTGACAAGTCACCACTCGTGAGCCCTGCAAAGTCATCTGCTGTCCTTGCACATTCCCGCCATCCCCATGCTAACTCCCAATGTCTCCCTGTCCCAGCTCGTGTATTCTGCATTCATTTTGTCCGTATTAATGTGAGCCTCCCGGGAGTTTAACTCCAAACGTTTGAGACAATGAGCAGCACTGATGAGATTTGAATAAAATAATTTCCAGAAATGGTCGAACCCCTTAGCCAAGCATGTTGTCAAAAGTTCTCGTCAAGGGGGGCGGTGGAACGGTGCATCGGGCAGGGCCAGAGGAGCGTTGCCAAAAACCAATACCCCCGGTTGACCAATGTAAGTGTATTTGGTGCATGTTGATCAGCGTATCAATAATAGATTAATAGGCATGATGAAGGGGCATTTTGGTGGTATAGAGGCATCATATACTTTGAGAGAACTCCATTAACCCTCTGAATATGAAAATATTTAGGGGTTTGTATAACAGATACCAGCTTGAGTTGTATAAGCTCACTTTATGTACCTTCTAATACAATTAGAAAGCACGCCTGTACTTAAAGCTTAGCGGTTAGTGCTCTGCGCTCCCAAGCGGGCGGGACAACTTCGGTCCCCAACTTCCTACCACAAGAGTAAAAATGCCACCGGATACGCATGTTGAAAGTTAGATGAAATCCAAAAGAAAATTTAGTTCTCAAATCAGTTTTAGTTCTTTTTAAATATGTCGTGTTTGTCCAGTGTGAGATGGAAAAAAAAAAAAAGTCCTGAAGTGTAAGAAAGTAAACTGCAATTCTCAAACGAGTGTTTGACTTTCCTTCTTCTCTATGGACATACAACATTAAATTGTATTCATTTAAAATGAACCCAGAAGTTTGTGTATGATATATCAATCGGGGGGATTTTCAAATACGGGACTCCCCTTTTAAATTGAGGAGAAAAAAAAGACTAATTTAAAACACATCTATTTCAGTGTGTAAACATCTCAATTCAAAGCTATCATTGGGCCTTTCTCCCTACAACAACTTATTGATTTTAAAATAGCTGCCTTGTGGGCAGAGTTGCAACTACATCTTTAGGGAGCGAAGCTTTTCCGAGTGGCTGAATCCGATGGAAATTGATTAATGAGGTCCAACATGATAAAGAGCACGACGAAAGCAATCACCAAGCTCTTGCGTTTTCTGAAGATTCCCGAATATCCATTTCCATCTGGTTGCTTAATGAAGTTACGGCTGGATGTCGGACTTCCATCAACACCAGTCCAGGTTTGTAAGGATTCTCATTAAGCCCGACCTGATTGTGGGCCTGAACGTCGAGTCGGACAACATTGTTTCGTCCAACACTATCCCCTCAATCTGCTTTGTGTCAGAACAAAAGGCGTCCCCGCACACAAACGGGAGGCCAGGGGGAGGATCCCATTCAGGTCTTAATCATCGCTTCGTTTAATAGAGCAACACTTCCTAAATATTATTAACCTCATCTGTCTGCATTAGGCTCGAATGGCCTTGCTGGCCATGTATTGTCTTTGCAGCAGCTGCTAATGTACATATATATTAATCCACTCGCCTGCTCTCCTTTCGTAACCGGAGAGCGCGCCGCACCTTCGGAACAAACGGCGCCCTTCACAGAGCGAGGCAGACACAGGTTAGGAAGCCACTAATTAAATGTCAGACTTGACAGATTAAAATTATGAAATTTAAAATCTGCAAGTGGCTCTTTGTCATTGTCAAATTAAAGGGGCGCACGGTGCGACGAAGGGGAAGGGGACGGCGAGGCCTAATGGATTGAAAGGGAATGTGCTTTAGCAGCAAGTGGCTGCCAGTGAATAAAGATTCGCCCGCCGCCATCGCTAGTGCGGCTGCATGCTCAATTCCTCCATATTCTTCCCAAGTCCGGAGCTGGGAGGGGTCGCTCTTATCCCGACCGCTTCGTTTAGATGTTTCATTCCTCTGGCAACACAAATACTCGGCACTCTGGAAAAGCCATTCCACCTTTTGGCCTCCCGCATCTCTCCGTCAGGTGCAATGTTTGCAGGCGTCACCAGTCGCCGTCGCCATCATTAAGCGTTTTGGAGTCAGTTGGGATGGAATTTCTCAAAAACGCTGCTTTAGAATCATTCAAGAAAGTTTATGTCCGAGAACCAAATTAACAGAAAAAGAAAAAGGTCTAAAATTTCACTTTAGGAAGTGTTATCTTCCCTCCTTCCCCTTCACGTGTAAAAACAATTTATAGAGAATGAATTCAGAAATACACACCACAAGTGACGGTTACTAGACAATTTTAGCAGAAACCTAGAGTAGATGTAATTCTTCACAGTCATCGCTGTATGTTATTGGTTTAATGTTTTGAAAAGTTCAAGAGGAGTGACAAAAATGTGTACGAATGACGACATTCATGTAAATGTCATCATCCGATGAGGGGCTGGATATGCATGAGCCATACTTCTCTTGTAAAAAATGGTGATTGGAAGATACCGGTTATAAATCAGTGGAAATATTATCAAGCACATTTTTTTGTGTGTGTAGCTGGTTGGAGAAAGAGCATCTGTTCATTATTGTGCATGTAATGTGCTAGGTAGAAAGGCAAACGGTTTCATTGATATTTGACTTTGCAATCTGCATAATTCAAAGGCTACTGGCAAATTTAGTTTTCTGATTTGGACATTTGCACATTTTTTAGTCCCAGTTCAATGAAATTAGAACTTTATTAATTAGCATTCAATAAAGCAGGCTGACACAGTCTGTTCAATATCCAAGGTTGTTAGCGCTAAAAATTTACCTGCAGGCTTGAACATATTGTGAGTCTTTGCTCTTTCTTATGCAGAAGATCCTGCAAAATTGATGGGTCCGACCCGTTGATTTAGCCGCCTTTCCTTTTTACACAAAATAGTGCTGTCACAGCGTATGCGTTCACACAGTGACATGATCACATTTTGATGCAAATATTCGTCTGACAAGCGCAATGATTGCTTTCAACACACCATGCTGGGAGAAGTGAGGCATGTGTGTGTCAAATTGCACACTCCAATCCCAGCATTAGATTAGATGAGATTACAATCTAATACTGTACATTCGATTCTACCCCATTAGATTCGACTTTGTTGTCATTGCAAGGACAGCAAGTACTGAAAAAACGAAATACACGTCAGCGTCTGTCCGCAAGTTTTTTTCCATGTCAGTGCCCATTTATACATAACAGCAAACCCCCCCCCCCCAAAAAAAAACAAACAAACAAAAAAACTGCAGTCTTTTTATTACAGGGAATTTAAAAGGGTTAAAGAGACTGTACAGCTTGAATATTGGTTATTTAAAGTGTGCTTGTTAAAATTAAAACAGCATAAAACATATTATTGGTCGTTTAGCGACACATTGTTGACTGTATATGCTGTATAAGGACATTGACATTGTGTTAAGTTAAGTCCATAAACTCCTCATTGACATCAGACATCTCCCGGCTTAGGCACTCATCTCAGAATTTATCTCAATGGACTTTCACCTCTCTCCAAATGAGGGTGATATCATCAAGGCGATGCTGACGATCCAACACCAAATGAGAACTTTTAGGGGTTCAAAGCGTTGTCAGGCTGGGCCTCGACGGACCTAGCAAGGTGGAGGCTCTAATAATAAAAGCGTAATAAAAGTCGGTACTGGCACCGAGGCAGCAAACACTCTGCGAGGATCAAACCACGGGAAGCATGCGAAGTGACAAGATCCAATTAAATTTAATTACTCAAGCTACTGGATTCATTTTAACTGACAATTTTGATTAAGGTAGGCGATGCGTGCTCAAAGCAAGGAAGAGCGAGAACTAAATTGTACCAGAATAACAGCATTAGAGCGCATGGATTGACTCTCTGGGTTTAATTAAAGCATGACCCGAAGGACCAGCACCAGTCCAAACGTATAGCAGTGGTCATGGGGTCATATCTGTTAGTGGGTAGATCATGGCTTAATTAACAAGTTGTAATTAGTGTATATTATTTATTTCAATTGTTAAATGACACAGTTCGTGCACGAAATGAATGGTGATTGGTTCCCACAAACGGAGACACAAACGAATTCCGTAACAAAAATATTTATTTACAAAACAAAGCGCACCGAGACAGTATAAACAGAAATTGCTGGTCACAAGGAGCCAGGAAAAAGAAGGCATCAACAAGCACTTGTAAAAGGCAAGGTAAGACTAAAGCTGAGAATATAAACGAAACGACAAGAGTGTATTTACAGAAAAACAAAACAAGAGCAAGATCAAAGACAAAAAAATATCAATACTTACTAACGAGGGACTAGAGAGCAAAAATGACAATGACAAGATGAAAAGCTCAAGAAAACAACACTTGAGCATGAGCAGCAAACACGGTCAAAAATCCAACAGAGACTTGGCAATTAGGCAGTCCTGAAATACATGGCTAACAGATGAAACATTGGCAGCAGGTGTGCACGCTGGAGCGAAGGCCCTCGTTTGCCACCTGCTGGAAACACACAAGAATAGAATTATGACATTAAAATGTTTGATTTAAATATTTTCAAACATGATGAGTTATTATTTAATTATAAACTTGAATGTATTATTCAAACAGTAACTTGAATTCTATCCTTGGTATTCCTGTTATGTTTTTATTTTAATGGAAAAATGTTGTGTACTGCCATCTCCTGGTGTGGAGCAAGTTGCTGCAGCAGTTGTAAATACAGTGAAACTCCTCTACAACGAAATCATGTTTGCAGCAAGAAACTTTTCACAACAGGGGGTTTTTCACTGTAGCAAATTTGATCTCAGATGTAAACACACACATTCTACACTTCATATAGTCAGTGTAGAAAGAAAAAAAGGGAAAGAAATTGCGGAATTTACGATCAGCATTCACTTTCACTTACATCAATTTCTTGGATAATGTCTTTTATTTTGTTTCCTCCGTCTTTCATTTTGATCACTTTTACCCTCTCTTCCAGCGTCAGAGCTCTTCTTGTCTTAGCTGCTTGACATCCACAGATCCGTTCTGTAGCAATTTTAGCAATGCAATGTTCTTGCTGTGTCTGAAACTAACGATAGGAAATACTTCCTGGACTACTGCGCATGTGTAAACCACTGTGGTGGTTGCTGTTGCCATTTCCGAGCGAAGCAGTAGAAGTCGCTGTTGGATTAGACTTCGTTGTAGTGAATCTCATCGCGAGGCAAGAGCAGAGAAAAAGATTTCGAATAACGCAACAGGGTTTTTTTTCATTTTATGGGGGGCAGGAAAGTAGGAATGGTGTTAATGCATGAAGATTTTTTTCACACTATGGGGTATTTTCGCCCATGTAGGTTTCGTTGTAGAGGAGTTTCACTGTAAGTAATATGACTCAGTGATCGCCCGCAGACTTTATTTGACGTGTAATATAAGGCATAAAGATCTGATTAAATCCATTCACATGTGCCAATCAATAAAATCTGACGCACAAGAATCCAGGCAGCAGCACCACAGAGCACGAGTGCGGGGCCATAGTGTTAATCGGAGCTTTGCCCTGCGGGAACAAAAATCTCATGCCGCACACATGAGATCTGGGCAGAAAACAGAGCCAGAGCATGTTCATTTCACTCCGTCACACAAACGGTGAATGTCTAGGAACAAATCTTGGGGCAGCAAAGGCCTATAAGGAAAAACAGTAACAATTCTGCCATGCCAGATATTCTGTGTCGCATTCATGAGGCGTCCTTGACGCCATTGATTATGCCACATGACACGCGGTAACAACGCTTAGTCTGCAACTCATAATTAAAATAAATAAATGGCCACGATGGTGGACTTCGTCTGCAACGTGTCTGTCAGGTGTAAATTGGGCTACATTTAGGGGATACTATGTGAATAGGTCAGTTTATGCAAGGAGGACTTTCGCTGTATGAACAAACATGATGCAGTTGAAACATAAAACTTAACCAGTTCCAGGCTGCTGATCGATTTCAATTTGTTTGTTTGTTTTTACTCTACTACTTTCATTCTCTCAAAGGGAGTTGAACTCACATGCCAATGGATACACAGCACACATAGAACCAGATCACAATCATGCAGGTATGTAAGGAGAGACTCGGCGTGAAAGAGATATGCAAAGTGTGCTGCACCACTTTAGCCGAAGTGGTGCCGACGCTGAATTACTCAAAGGCAGCAATAACAAAACAACATAGTTGCCATGTTTGACATGTTTTTGTCTGTAGTGGGACTTGAACTTGTGACTTGTGAAGTCCTTGTTGGAAATATTTCAGTATTCTGAATTTTCTTCATGTACAGTATACACAATAATTTACAGTAAACCCCTGCCTATTTGTGGTTTGCTATTGATAAATTCACCCAATCACATTTTTCTTAAGAATTAATCGCAAATTATTCGCTGGAACACTCACTGCACTTTGTGGGCTTTCTGTTACACTCATACTTTCCACAAGGAGGTGCCAAAGCCGTGGCTAATTGGCAAATAGTAATTGGTATGAAGGAAGCATCTTGACTAAGATTTTTTTATGACCTTGGGTTTTTAGTAGAGCTTTAGCTTGGGTTGTTTGTAGAAGTGCATTTATATGCACATTTCCAGTGCATTTTTTTTTTTCAAAATCAAATAACGAGTAAGCTATTTTGCTTCAATGTTAATGTTGTGAGATGAATTTGAAATAGTAATGAACTGTTTTGGGATCATATTTTTTTGAATTTTAATGGTTTCAACTACTAATCACAGCAATTATAATCAATAAGCAGCCAACCAAACTCATCTTTGGGCCACTTAACTTCACTGCCATGAGAACAAGTTTATTGTTGCGGTTTTGGTTGAACTCAGGATAGACTTTGAGATTAAAGTACACTTTAGCACAAACAGTATATTCTTTCTCCTTAGGAATACTGAGGGCTGCATAGCAGGAAAATGACATAAAATGTTGTCATATAATACCTAGCTGTGAAAATATTGACCGCAAACTGTTAAACGACCCTGATAAATCATTCTTTTTGCAACCGGATCCTGGGAGGAAACTAGTCAGAATGTCAGGAACAGTGATAGAAGTTAGAAGTTGGTGTCATGTAGCGCAGGTTAGAGTCCGAAGTTTCATCTTGCCAATAACCTGTGAATGCGAGGTGACATCTCAATGGCGGACGGCGTGCGTTTGAAAGGTTAGCAGGGAGTCTGAGTGGCAGGAACAGCGGTTAGCCTAAGGTGCTTCACGTTTATAGTTGCATGCTGTGCAGAGCGCGCACACACACACACACACACACACACACACACACACACACACACACACACACACACACACACACACACACACACACACGCCTTCAACCGGGATGAGGCTCATCTGCTCTTCCTCTGGTGTTTTGTGGTATTTTCATAGCACCTGCAGTGTTATTGTTTGTAAAGTGTCATTGGAAGACACTTCATCAGATTTGTCATTTTGAGAGCAGGCTATTATTCAAAATGTATCGTCACTTCTTAGGGGGGAATTAATCTAGGGGCCACTCAGAGGCAGGAGCCACATGAGGCTCACAGCCTGCCAGTTGCTCATCAGTGATTTACAGTACATAGCGTATGGAGTTGGATATCCCATAGCTTTATTTTTGTTTGTTCAACGTGCGGTCAAAAATGAAATAAAAAGAACAGAAAGGTCCCCTCTTCATTTCCATGTGGTCTTTCCAATAAACATGCATAAATCGTTCTCGTTTAGGTCATCAATGCACTTAATTTATCTGGTGGAAGTCCTCAGATGTCCTCGTTTTCAATTGCAAGTACCAAAACAACAAAAAAAATAAATATCAGTTAAGTTTAAAATTAACCACTGGGCTTATTATTATGACTAGGTTATTTATCTTTATTTTAGAGTACTACCATGTGTCTTGTTTGTGTGCTTTGTGCCTGATTTGAATACACCAAAACAACAGAAGACTTGATATTCTGAGCTGACTCTACCCTCAGCGAGAGTCTAAAAGTGTATTATTTTGTTTGTATTATTCCTTATTCAGTGTTCTCCTGTTTTCTTTGATACACTCTTTCAAACCGGTAATGTTATTTTAAAAATGTCTCTCAAAGGCAGACATTAATATTATTATTCTACGTGTTAATCCCTACCCCATCTGTGCCATGCTCCATTGATGCTGCCTAGAAGTGTGTGTGCATGTGTGTGTGTGTGTGTGTGTGTGTGGGGGGGGGGGTTGGATTTAAGGGGGGCAGGTCAGGCAGGTCAGAGCTGACACCATCTTTAACTCTTATTTACTGTGATTCCACGACAAGACAGATACCAGCTCCCGCGACTCCACTGATGTATGTTAAGCGCGCTCCAAATTACCCGCCTGATGGATCTATTGATGGCCCATTCCGAGCTGTCACCTAGTCTCCATCAGCCTCTCAGTTATCCCCCACCGCCTCCTCCGCCTCCTTCCCCCAGCTCGCCCTCTCATCCCAGTGGGCCTGAATAAGAAATGAGCAAGCTAGCAGGCAGACAGATGTATGGAGACCTTTTGTACACCGCCGTGCACTGCCTGCTACAATACAATGGTCAAGGTGGGCCATACTGAAAAAGTTAAGAGGGTTCAGAAGACACACTCCCATTCCCCGGAGATGCACAGAGGTCAATGTAGACCATGACCGTGCCTGCTAACAACCATGTCGTACTTATCACATCCTGTCATTCATTCAGGACCTGAGCGTGCATTGCGAAGGCCCTTTTGAAATTGCCTCTTTGTCATTTTTCTTAAACCTAATAAAATTGCCATTTTCCCCCCCCAGGCCCCCCACCCTTGTTCAAAACGTCACCACATTTTGAAGATGAGTTCATCTTTATCAATATTTACCTTTCGTAGGCCTCCCAGAATCTACATACTGGATATTTTTTGCCTCACTACACTGATGCTTTGATTTACTTTCAAATGCTGTGTACGCACGTTGTGTCTTTTGTCCAATTTTCAAAGTTCATGGTGATGTGAGGTCTATCCATCATTGCTTACAGCTTGTATTAATAATAGTATTGCTATTACTATTTTTATTATTATTATTATTATTAGTAGTAGTGCTGGTAGTAGCAGCAGCAGCAGCAGTAGCAGTAGTCACAGTAGTAGTCCCTGTTAGAACTTTTGCTCCGGCATGTAGACACTGTCATGTGGGAGATAAAGCTCCCCAAATTATATTATATTGTGCTGTAAATTCATTTCCTTCCAACATCGGCTCTATTTCAAAAAAAAAAATTAATCTTTTTGGGTAGTGAAGTGTTGACTTTGGTCTAAAAGAAAGTGAAGGCCTTTCCCTTAGCCATCTTGTGAATGTGAGTGCTGAAGAGGATGTACTTTATAAGTATTTTGAAGGACATGTCTTGCACACAGTGGAGATACTCGTTGAAAATGTGATGTAATAAAATATTCTATTTTTTTATGAGCTGCACACTTTTAACAGCACGTCATATGTTTTAAGACTGCAACATTTGCTCTCATGTGTGACTCTTATAAATCTATTGAGGTCATGTTGCCTTCAAATCTCCAAGTTATAGTCATCCACTTTATTATGCACAAACAAAACGTAAAATTATTGGTGGGGCATTGAGAAAAAAAAAAAAAACTCTAGAGCCCGCTCTATCGGATAAATACCGCACTGAATCTAGTTGCGCTAATTGACTCTCGCAGGCATTAGCGGGATTAAGTTAGCTAGCATCCAAAGTTTATTACACAGATGAATGCGTCTTTTAGCTTGCTAAGAAGCTCTGAATGCCAACTCACCCGCACGCAATACAACATGTTTGTTAGCAATGTTCGCTGTAGTGGGATCCTAATGCTGTGGCTGATGCGATTACGGCAAAGCGGGTTAACGCGTGATCTTTGATAACATTCGGTCCTGTTTTCTTTGTGCATCCGCGGTGATGAGTGACACAACAGCAGGTGCTCAGAGAAGCGTGGCAAGTGCTTTCATTTTGCCACTTACACGACAAATTGCCCAGACAATGGACCTGTCGAGCTGAGACGCTAATTCAATTGCAACTGTTGACTCCGGGCATTCCGCGTGCGCTGCGCGAGGGAGGTTCCACTCGAGAAGATCATCCGGACGGTCAAACAAAATGAAAGGCAATATTCTTTACACGGGCCAAAGATAGCTGGCCTAATATGAGACAATAGGATTTAGGGATTCCATGCGTCACTCCAGGCCTCAAGTCAAAGTGATTTGGATCAATAGTTTTGTTTTTTTTTTCAGGCGAGGCAGGATCCTAGAGAAGGGGGTGGAAAAGAGCAAATTTCAGAAGAGAGGTTGCGCTTACGTCACAGCAGCTGTAGTCAGATTTCAGTGGTGTCAAATTAATTTCCGCGTTATCTGGAAATTCAATTAGAAACGTCCCCCCCTTACCCCCCTTTCTCCCAACCGCCTCCCTCTTTCTCCCTCGCCTCCTTTGTGAGTAAGAGAGTGTCGGACATCCCGGCGTGACAGATTACACTGCTCAGAGTGCATATCATGCCGAAGTGTTGAGGCCCACTAATCCGCCCTCTAATTCTCAATTAGTGTAAAATGAGGCCATAAATCACGCAGACAGGCCGATCGATGGAAACGTTGTTTTGCGAGTGATTGGCAGCCTCCCCAAAGGTTACTGTTTAAGTTGGTTTAAGGTTACGGGGGAGGCGGGACGGCGGCGCGATGCTAAGTGTGGCCGGGCTGGTGGTCGCTAGGGCTCGGATGGGGAGGTGGTTGGTTGAAGCCGGGGCCAGGGGGGGTCGAACTCAATCTATATGATGCAGGACCTGCGTCCTCTGGGGGATACAGCAGAGGGACAGCACCAATTTTTAGCCCATCAGCCGTCCAATTTTTCTCCTTTTCATACCTGCTGTAGTAAATGAGAAACAAATTAAATTTCAGCCCACTATCTCCGCAGAAACCATTTAAATCCTTTATGGAAACCAAATTGTCCCCAGACAAATCGCCCCTGGTCCTGTTGGAAATACACTGCGGCGCAGCAAGCGAAATAAATTTGTGTCAGTGTGGATGTGGCATTGTCTGTAATGCCATTCATTGGGAGGATGCTGGTGAAAGAGGGAATAAAATAAGGGGGCACTCTTTGTGGAACAAAAGACCCCACGCATCGCCATTCTCCTCCATAGCCTGCACTCTGCTTTTGCCATCCCACGTTCCCTCGTGCACGCTCCTCCCGTTATTAATTTTCGGCCAAGAGTTTTTGCATTCATGAGCTTGAGATTGAAATGGAAATGAGGGGTGAGCCATGTGAGCGGGCTCAGCAGTGACCGCAGCCAAACTGGAGGAGGAGGAGCGAGTCTAGGGGGTGCTCCGGCGCACCGACACGTGTCAGCATCGGGAGGGCTGCCATCCAGCCTCTCATTCCCCAAGATTACCAGCCCCTTCTGGACATCAATCACTGCATCAGGGAAACAATGCATAAAATGGGCCCAACAAGGGCGATGAAAAATCACTGACAGTGCAGGAGTAGAGAGCAGCACAGGCAGGGGAAGACGGGAGGGAGGGAAGCGGCCCAACGCCAAGTTGGATGATTAGTCACATTCACAAGGGAGATGCAAGGAGAACGCTACAGAAAGGGGGAAAAAAAAGAGCAAACCAGAGAATTCTATACAAGTCGCACAGTCACTCCTATTAAAACAGATCCAGTGCCAATTGCCAACTTTATTAGCATAAAGCTGGTAGCATAGAGGCAGTCTGTTTGATTGGATAGCTACCTGCTGCATTTCGTCTCTCATGTATAAATAGATTGACCGCTGTTGGCAAAATCTCGATTGTTTTGCATTTTGCTGGAATTTTGAGTACCAATCACGTCTATGGATTCCAATTACAAGTTTAAAAATTAGAACAACTTTGAAAGCTCCAAAAACTATAAAGTTAATGCAGCAGTTCCAATGCTCCACACATTAAAATTGTCTTTGTAGCATACACAGCACGTGTATGTTTGATACTGTGGTGTGGCCTTAAAAAAATAAATAAATAAAATAAACAATTTTAAAAACCCTACTGTACGTGTTTTTAGAATGTGGGAGGAAACTGGAGTACCCAGAGAAAACCCACACAGGCTTGGGGAGGACATGCATACTCCACACATGAAGGCCGGAGCTCAGAATTGAATCCTGGACGTGAAGTGGACCAACTAACCAGTGGACCACCGTGCTGCCCACTCCTAGTTAAGATGTGTTGAGACCCTCAAAATAATTTATATATTCATTACAAAAACATACTCTCATTGGAAAAATTGTAGAAATGGTTCATCATACACACAATAAAACTCCTCCCGTGGCCATCTCAGTCCCCAGACCTCAACTCCTTTGAAAACTACAGCTACAGAGGAGAGTGCAGAAGAGATGACCAAGGTCACTGGATGATTGAGGAACATTGTGCAAACAGGAATGGTTGAAGACCCATCTTTCTGTATTGTTCCATCTTGTGAAAGTTTATAGATTCGGTTCTGTACAAAGTACTCTCCAAAGTATTAACATCAGCGATGCCATTAAGTGTCACACACACTATATGAAGCAAAATAATAACTTTATTTGGGGATTTTTTTTCACCCCCTATATAAATGCACTTGAGTTAAAGGTTGGGTTGTCCATTTGGTTCTGGGTGAGGGATAGCTGCGTCCTTATGTTAATGTTATGAGAAAAATAAGGTAGCAATGGGAGATTTTCTTCCAAGTTATATGAACAAAGAAGCAAAGTGGGATTTTGTGTGCAAGAATGCATTTGATTGCTTTCAACCGGTGAATGTTCAGCGAATTCTTATTGATTGTACTACAGGGTCGCAAAGAGTAATTTATCTCGTCGTATAGGATCGCAACACTTCAGGGTGGTCTGTCACGAACGCTGACTTCATGCAGGTACTTTCCTAAGTTTGTCCCGAGCCGCAGGAAGGTCAACTCGGACTCATGGGGTGTTATTGGATGACATTGTTGCACTTTCGGGGCTCATTTCTAGGAGCGCTGGAATTCCTTTTCAGACGTGCCAGACGCCTTCTATTATTATTACGAGCGTTCATACTGGCGGCCTCTTTATTTCCTCCCCCACCTACCTACTAGTTGTCTGCTTTGTGTCCACCGCAGTAAAAAGCCAATGTGCTGAGACGATGCTTCTTGCCTGAAATCGTGTCGGTGCCGTTTGTGCTGAAACCCGGCGAAGTGAGTCGAGAGACGTGAGGACCTCAGGGGATTCTCTTTGTCGTGAAAGTGACAGCCTCGCCCAAACGACGTCTTGTAATTTGATTAGCTTACGATGACAATCTTTATTTATAGTCTACGTAGGGAGGGAGGGAGGTGTCTTTGGTCCGCAGCTCTCCCATCTAAATAAAAACAAGCCACGCGCATGTTAGCTAGGGGCTAATTACTAACGTGTCGTCCATCCGGCGCCCGGCCCCTCATTAGGCTTGTGATCGCACGTTTCGTTCGTGAAAAGGGTCGCCGCCTCCTCGGAAAAAAACACCTTCCATATGCATGAGGATTACATCAGAGGCGACTGTGTTGTGGAAGCTTTTGAAATAATCATGCGGCAAATAACGCCTGGGGATGCTACGGCACAGCTCAAGAGGCGTCGCTTCCACAAAAGAGAGAAAATAGGTTGCAGTGAATCGGAAACATTATTTATATTCATCCGTTTACATCAAATTCAAAAAAAAAAATTAATCTTTTTGGGTAGTGAAGTGTTGACTTTGGTCTAAAAGAAAGTGAAGGCCTTTCCCTTAGCCATCTTGTGAATGTGAGTGCTGAAGAGGATGTACTTTATAAGTATTTTGAAGGACATGTCTTGCACACAGTGGAGATACTCGTTGAAAATGTGATGTAATAAAATATTCTATTTTTTTATGAGCTGCACACTTTTAACAGCACGTCATATGTTTTAAGACTGCAACATTTGCTCTCATGTGTGACTCTTATAAATCTATTGAGGTCATGTTGCCTTCAAATCTCCAAGTTATAGTCATCCACTTTATTATGCACAAACAAAACGTAAAATTATTGGTGGGGCATTGAGAAAAAAAAAAAAAACTCTAGAGCCCGCTCTATCGGATAAATACCGCACTGAATCTAGTTGCGCTAATTGACTCTCGCAGGCATTAGCGGGATTAAGTTAGCTAGCATCCAAAGTTTATTACACAGATGAATGCGTCTTTTAGCTTGCTAAGAAGCTCTGAATGCCAACTCACCCGCACGCAATACAACATGTTTGTTAGCAATGTTCGCTGTAGTGGGATCCTAATGCTGTGGCTGATGCGATTACGGCAAAGCGGGTTAACGCGTGATCTTTGATAACATTCGGTCCTGTTTTCTTTGTGCATCCGCGGTGATGAGTGACACAACAGCAGGTGCTCAGAGAAGCGTGGCAAGTGCTTTCATTTTGCCACTTACACGACAAATTGCCCAGACAATGGACCTGTCGAGCTGAGACGCTAATTCAATTGCAACTGTTGACTCCGGGCATTCCGCGTGCGCTGCGCGAGGGAGGTTCCACTCGAGAAGATCATCCGGACGGTCAAACAAAATGAAAGGCAATATTCTTTACACGGGCCAAAGATAGCTGGCCTAATATGAGACAATAGGATTTAGGGATTCCATGCGTCACTCCAGGCCTCAAGTCAAAGTGATTTGGATCAATAGTTTTGTTTTTTTTTTTCAGGCGAGGCAGGATCCTAGAGAAGGGGGTGGAAAAGAGCAAATTTCAGAAGAGAGGTTGCGCTTACGTCACAGCAGCTGTAGTCAGATTTCAGTGGTGTCAAATTAATTTCCGCGTTATCTGGAAATTCAATTAGAAACGTCCCCCCCTTACCCCCCTTTCTCCCAACCGCCTCCCTCTTTCTCCCTCGCCTCCTTTGTGAGTAAGAGAGTGTCGGACATCCCGGCGTGACAGATTACACTGCTCAGAGTGCATATCATGCCGAAGTGTTGAGGCCCACTAATCCGCCCTCTAATTCTCAATTAGTGTAAAATGAGGCCATAAATCACGCAGACAGGCCGATCGATGGAAACGTTGTTTTGCGAGTGATTGGCAGCCTCCCCAAAGGTTACTGTTTAAGTTGGTTTAAGGTTACGGGGGAGGCGGGACGGCGGCGCGATGCTAAGTGTGGCCGGGCTGGTGGTCGCTAGGGCTCGGATGGGGAGGTGGTTGGTTGAAGCCGGGGCCAGGGGGGGTCGAACTCAATCTATATGATGCAGGACCTGCGTCCTCTGGGGGATACAGCAGAGGGACAGCACCAATTTTTAGCCCATCAGCCGTCCAATTTTTCTCCTTTTCATACCTGCTGTAGTAAATGAGAAACAAATTAAATTTCAGCCCACTATCTCCGCAGAAACCATTTAAATCCTTTATGGAAACCAAATTGTCCCCAGACAAATCGCCCCTGGTCCTGTTGGAAATACACTGCGGCGCAGCAAGCGAAATAAATTTGTGTCAGTGTGGATGTGGCATTGTCTGTAATGCCATTCATTGGGAGGATGCTGGTGAAAGAGGGAATAAAATAAGGGGGCACTCTTTGTGGAACAAAAGACCCCACGCATCGCCATTCTCCTCCATAGCCTGCACTCTGCTTTTGCCATCCCACGTTCCCTCGTGCACGCTCCTCCCGTTATTAATTTTCGGCCAAGAGTTTTTGCATTCATGAGCTTGAGATTGAAATGGAAATGAGGGGTGAGCCATGTGAGCGGGCTCAGCAGTGACCGCAGCCAAACTGGAGGAGGAGGAGCGAGTCTAGGGGGTGCTCCGGCGCACCGACACGTGTCAGCATCGGGAGGGCTGCCATCCAGCCTCTCATTCCCCAAGATTACCAGCCCCTTCTGGACATCAATCACTGCATCAGGGAAACAATGCATAAAATGGGCCCAACAAGGGCGATGAAAAATCACTGACAGTGCAGGAGTAGAGAGCAGCACAGGCAGGGGAAGACGGGAGGGAGGGAAGCGGCCCAACGCCAAGTTGGATGATTAGTCACATTCACAAGGGAGATGCAAGGAGAACGCTACAGAAAGGGGGAAAAAAAAGAGCAAACCAGAGAATTCTATACAAGTCGCACAGTCACTCCTATTAAAACAGATCCAGTGCCAATTGCCAACTTTATTAGCATAAAGCTGGTAGCATAGAGGCAGTCTGTTTGATTGGATAGCTACCTGCTGCATTTCGTCTCTCATGTATAAATAGATTGACCGCTGTTGGCAAAATCTCGATTGTTTTGCATTTTGCTGGAATTTTGAGTACCAATCACGTCTATGGATTCCAATTACAAGTTTAAAAATTAGAACAACTTTGAAAGCTCCAAAAACTATAAAGTTAATGCAGCAGTTCCAATGCTCCACACATTAAAATTGTCTTTGTAGCATACACAGCACGTGTATGTTTGATACTGTGGTGTGGCCTTAAAAAAATAAATAAATAAAATAAACAATTTTAAAAACCCTACTGTACGTGTTTTTAGAATGTGGGAGGAAACTGGAGTACCCAGAGAAAACCCACACAGGCTTGGGGAGGACATGCATACTCCACACATGAAGGCCGGAGCTCAGAATTGAATCCTGGACGTGAAGTGGACCAACTAACCAGTGGACCACCGTGCTGCCCACTCCTAGTTAAGATGTGTTGAGACCCTCAAAATAATTTATATATTCATTACAAAAACATACTCTCATTGGAAAAATTGTAGAAATGGTTCATCATACACACAATAAAACTCCTCCCGTGGCCATCTCAGTCCCCAGACCTCAACTCCTTTGAAAAC
>NW_017842054.1:4919925-4952033 GCF_001891065.2 Hippocampus comes | reverse complement strand
GGGCCACATAAAATGATGTGGTGGGCCAGATCTGCCCCCCCGGGCCTTGACTTTGACACCTGTGGTGTACAGTATGTTGCCTCTAGGCTGGAGGCTGAACATCACTGTCGTGAAGGATTACTCATTTGTACATAACTGTGTAAAGTACACCATTATGATTTCAGCAGTGACCGCAGCCAAACTGGAGGAGGAGGAGCGAGTCTAGGGGGTGCTCCGGCGCACCGACACGTGTCAGCATCGGGAGGGCTGCCATCCAGCCTCTCATTCCCCAAGATTACCAGCCCCTTCTGGACATCAATCACTGCATCAGGGAAACAATGCATAAAATGGGCCCAACAAGGGCGATGAAAAATCACTGACAGTGCAGGAGTAGAGAGCAGCACAGGCAGGGGAAGACGGGAGGGAGGGAAGCGGCCCAACGCCAAGTTGGATGATTAGTCACATTCACAAGGGAGATGCAAGGAGAACGCTACAGAAAGGGGGAAAAAAAAGAGCAAACCAGAGAATTCTATACAAGTCGCACAGTCACTCCTATTAAAACAGATCCAGTGCCAATTGCCAACTTTATTAGCATAAAGCTGGTAGCATAGAGGCAGTCTGTTTGATTGGATAGCTACCTGCTGCATTTCGTCTCTCATGTATAAATAGATTGACCGCTGTTGGCAAAATCTCGATTGTTTTGCATTTTGCTGGAATTTTGAGTACCAATCACGTCTATGGATTCCAATTACAAGTTTAAAAATTAGAACAACTTTGAAAGCTCCAAAAACTATAAAGTTAATGCAGCAGTTCCAATGCTCCACACATTAAAATTGTCTTTGTAGCATACACAGCACGTGTATGTTTGATACTGTGGTGTGGCCTTAAAAAAATAAATAAATAAAATAAACAATTTTAAAAACCCTACTGTACGTGTTTTTAGAATGTGGGAGGAAACTGGAGTACCCAGAGAAAACCCACACAGGCTTGGGGAGGACATGCATACTCCACACATGAAGGCCGGAGCTCAGAATTGAATCCTGGACGTGAAGTGGACCAACTAACCAGTGGACCACCGTGCTGCCCACTCCTAGTTAAGATGTGTTGAGACCCTCAAAATAATTTATATATTCATTACAAAAACATACTCTCATTGGAAAAATTGTAGAAATGGTTCATCATACACACAATAAAACTCCTCCCGTGGCCATCTCAGTCCCCAGACCTCAACTCCTTTGAAAACTACAGCTACAGAGGAGAGTGCAGAAGAGATGACCAAGGTCACTGGATGATTGAGGAACATTGTGCAAACAGGAATGGTTGAAGACCCATCTTTCTGTATTGTTCCATCTTGTGAAAGTTTATAGATTCGGTTCTGTACAAAGTACTCTCCAAAGTATTAACATCAGCGATGCCATTAAGTGTCACACACACTATATGAAGCAAAATAATAACTTTATTTGGGGATTTTTTTTCACCCCCTATATAAATGCACTTGAGTTAAAGGTTGGGTTGTCCATTTGGTTCTGGGTGAGGGATAGCTGCGTCCTTATGTTAATGTTATGAGAAAAATAAGGTAGCAATGGGAGATTTTCTTCCAAGTTATATGAACAAAGAAGCAAAGTGGGATTTTGTGTGCAAGAATGCATTTGATTGCTTTCAACCGGTGAATGTTCAGCGAATTCTTATTGATTGTACTACAGGGTCGCAAAGAGTAATTTATCTCGTCGTATAGGATCGCAACACTTCAGGGTGGTCTGTCACGAACGCTGACTTCATGCAGGTACTTTCCTAAGTTTGTCCCGAGCCGCAGGAAGGTCAACTCGGACTCATGGGGTGTTATTGGATGACATTGTTGCACTTTCGGGGCTCATTTCTAGGAGCGCTGGAATTCCTTTTCAGACGTGCCAGACGCCTTCTATTATTATTACGAGCGTTCATACTGGCGGCCTCTTTATTTCCTCCCCCACCTACCTACTAGTTGTCTGCTTTGTGTCCACCGCAGTAAAAAGCCAATGTGCTGAGACGATGCTTCTTGCCTGAAATCGTGTCGGTGCCGTTTGTGCTGAAACCCGGCGAAGTGAGTCGAGAGACGTGAGGACCTCAGGGGATTCTCTTTGTCGTGAAAGACACAGCCTCGCCCAAACGACGTCTTGTAATTTGATTAGCTTACGATGACAATCTTTATTTAGTCTACGTAGAGGGAGGGAGGGAGGTGTCTTTGGTCCGCAGCTCTCCCATCTAAATAAAAACAAGCCACGCGCATGTTAGCTAGGGGCTAATTACTAACGTGTCGTCCATCCGGCGCCCGGCCCCTCATTAGGCTTGTGATCGCACGTTTCGTTCGTGAAAAGGGTCGCCGCCTCCTCGGAAAAAAACACCTTCCATATGCATGAGGATTACATCAGAGGCGACTGTGTTGTGGAAGCTTTTGAAATAATCATGCGGCAAATAACGCCTGGGGATGCTACGGCACAGCTCAAGAGGCGTCGCTTCCACAAAAGAGAGAAAATAGGTTGCAGTGAATCGGAAACATTATTTATATTCATCCGTTTACATCAAATTGTTGCGCACTCAAAAATAAAAAATAAAAAAAAAAAACAGAAAAAGGCGGAGGTTTAAACTCGGGGTTAATGAAAAAGTCCCCTGGCGTCAAGTTACCTGCTCATCTGTCGAAGCAAACATTTCATTTGTGCGCCACATGTTTCACAGACGAGACCCCGTAAAAGTTGTTCAATAAATTTTACAGCCGTGCGTCATTTTATTTTTAATTGAAAGTCGGCTATAAACGTCATTTCACCCAATCCGAGCTGCTTTAGATCAAATGACGCCGCCTTCAACCTCGCCTTGTCTCCCGCTAAACACCCCGACAGCGCCGCGGCTGTCACTGTATTTTGTCAGCAAAGCGTTATATTTCTTCAGGAGTTCTCAACCCGCCGCTCAGCGGGGCAGGAATGAAAATAAGGCGGCCATAAATCAGCTAACACGCCGAGCAGGTAGGCGGCAAAGCGGATCGGACACCAGCCATCACGCTTTAATCACGTGTAATAGACACATCGCCGCTCTCTTTTCCAGCGTGTGCTATTTAAATGTGCCTTATGTTTGTTTGTTTGGGTGTCAGAGGTTATTCTTTGGTGCGAAGCCGTTTGAAGCGTTCACATCACCGCGCTTCAAAGGTCGCCTCTCGCTGTGATACAGAGTTTCTTCTCTCTTTTTTTTGACATTCTGCGTGTCAAACGTTAATGTTATTGTTGGCAAGGCTCCTTTGTCAGTGTATAATTTTATTCAGATTTAAAAAAAAAAAACATTGATTAAACAGCCCAACGTCTTTTCAAGCTAACTGCAGTTTGAGAGCTAAGTATTGGGACAGTGGCTCTAAAGGTGGGCTTCTTCCACATCAAACCCATCCCAGCAAGCCATAATGGCCTCTGCTTTCTGCTCTGTGGTTCGGAAAAGTGCCTTTCGCAAACCGTTACCACAAAGTTGGACGATTGTCTTTCAACATCGTGGGGAAGAAACAAATTAAGATTCATTGAACTCAATCCATTCCAAGCTGCTGTTTCAGTTAATTTGATTTGAAAACCCTTTTGCCATTGTAGATAATGGGACTTAGTGGTAATGAGGTCTGAGTCAAAGTTGAGGGGTTCAGGCTTTGTATCTTCCCTGAAGCCCTCTTGTGCAGAGGCGATAGGCTTCCTGCCACATTCCAGAGACACGTTATCTTAATTTAAGACTGTAAAGTCCATAGGTGTGAACTGTTGTTAGTCTGTACGTGCCCCGGGATTGGCTGGAGACCTGTGCAGGGTGTAACCTCTTGGTTACTAGGTAGGTAGGCTCCAGCACACCTAAGACTGTGATGAGGACAACCAGTGTACGAAATGGATGGAAATAGAAATTGTATTGGGGTCAAAATTGTGGCCACCATCAAAGTCCTGCAAGTAACATTTTAACATAAGAAAATTAGCACAAAGCAAAGTAGTCAAAGACACATCTGGGCTCTCGGTGGGTCACTCAAGGTCTGGGTCCGCACGCCAAAGAGTTCAATTTTTGTCTCATCAGACCAGAGCATTTTCTTTCTTATCATCTGAGAGTCATTCAGGTGACAATTCCTATGACTATGTACTTGGTTTGTGCTCAATTTTGAGCTCCATGGCAAAGGCTGTGTATGCCAACATTCATGTGATTGTTGTTTTGTTTTTTGGTTATTTATAACAGATTTGACAAGAAAAACTTTCACATTGTCATTATGGGGTGTTGCGTGCAGAATTTTTATGGAAAAAGAAGAAATTATTCCATTTTGGAGTGAGGCTGTAAAAGGCAAATGTACACTTTATCTCCACCACATGGTGCCCAAAGCGCTTTAGAAACAATACAATACAATAGATCTAGATTTATATTGTGCTTTCACAACAGTGGAAGCCTCACATTCACCCTTTCACGTACACAATCATACACTAATGGGAACCTGCTGCCATGCAAGGCGCTGCCAGGTCCACTGGGAGCAAATTACGATTCAGTATCTTGCTCAAGGACACTTCGACATGGTCACAAGCTGTAGAATGTTTGTTTTCATGTACAAGAAGGTGAAAAGGTCAAGCGCGATCACCTTGAGCAGCACGGAAAACTCAAAGATCCTCCTGAATGATGGTGTAAGTGACAGCCATCTTGAAAAATATAAAATGTGGAAAAAGTGCAGTTCTGTGAATGCTTCGCGGAGGCACTGTAATGCATAAAAAACTACAAATGGAAATAAAATACAGTGTACCACCACTATAAATGGGCATTAGGACTGAGCCCTGTGAATTGTATTCTGCGTGTAATTTAATACCCCCATTGGTTTGCAATCGTGTATAAATGCCGCAAGATGGTGACAAAGGACTACTTTTGTCTGAATGAAGTTCCTAAACTCACTTCAAATTATATTCTTGGCAACAAGATTCCACCAGATGGTGCTATTTCTTTAAGCTCAGCACAAAAGCAGCAAATAGGTGATTTTTTTTCCAGCAAATAATGGAGAATAGGTTAAAAAAATGACTGTGAATTTTCAAAAACTAAACCACAAATATATGACTTCCCTACACTAGTATTAAGCAAAATGAAACCTCCCAATCAAACCCCTTTAATGGCAACGCGCAAATATCGAATGGTAATAGAAGACCAGGAAATGGAGCCTACCACCTACGAAAACATCAGGTTGTTCATGACAAAATGAACAATACACTTAATTAAATGTCACTTGCATACACAGATAAACAAGTACAGAGCAGACGATAACATAAACAGAATGTTGCTGAAAACTCAATGTTAACGACAAGCAATAAAATGATATATTACCCCAAATGAACTCATTTGGACGGAAAAAAAATCAGCTCCAATATTGTTTGGTTTCAAAAACATCTCTGAAATGTCATTATTAGATTATTAGAAAAATGTGCATCTGAGTTGTTGTAACTAAAAAATGATATATTACCCCAAATGAACTCATTTGGACCGAAAAAAAATCAGCTCCATATTGTTTGGTTTCAAAAACATCCCTGAAATGTCATTATTAGATTATTAGAAAAATTTGCATCTGAGTTGTTGTAACTAGACTCATCTTGTGCATTGTCTCGTGTCACTGTCAAAACTTTACATGTCTCCAAAAAAAAAAAAAAAACATGCTTGCATCCTTTAAGGATGAAAATATGACCAAGTCAAAAACAACATCCACGAACTGTGTACCTCGCGGCTCTACAGCAAATGCGCGACTAATGATGCAGCCATTATGTGGGCGCTTCAAGGCACTCAAGGGTTGGTCACCTCAAAAGCGCTGCTGATTATGCACAAGCTCCACCATCAATAAGTCTTCTTTAAAGGCCCTACAGGTCAAATCGTTAATTATCCTTCCCTTTCGTTGCCGTTTCAAGAGGGAAATCACTCTCCCACCTGCCATTAATTTGCACATGGACTTGTATAAAATTAAAAGCAGATTAGGCAATAATTAAAAGGCAGCTCCCCAAAAAAAAAAAAAAAATTTAAAATCCAGCAAATCAATCATGCACTTGATTTTCTGTTGTATGCGGCTTGTTAATGAAGTGCTATTGTAACTCGCTTTCACCTGAAGAGCCACAATGGCGATCCCCCGAGGAGGGGCGGACAGATGCGATGTGAACCAAGAGCTGCCGGCAATTGAGTTAGCTTCATTACATCATGCCAGCGAAGGTGCATCAAAGCGTGTGAATGATAACGCAATATATTGGACATTAGCGCTGCAGATTGACACGTGACAACGGGAGCGGATTTAGGGGACTAGGAACAGATGGGCCACCCTTCTTCTAAGTGCCTCTAACCTGGTATATAGCTTGTCCAGGGCTCAGTTGTATTGATTGAATTCCTGCCCACAGACATGGCTCCGATAGCTGCATGTGTCACTCACAATTCTGTCTGCTGGAAACCCAACCCGGAGCTCAGGCAACACAGAAGGGCGGGAGCCGCATCGCATGATACTTGCCCATCTGTCACGCCAAACGCGACTTTCCCGATGCGGGCTCAATCACGCTCATTATTACTTGCGCCATGTCCACCTCAACACTGGTATTTATTGAAAAATATTTCAAGCATCGCTTTCTGTTGAAAAAGCATGCATCTTCTCCAAAAAACAACTGGTGTTTGTTTAGCCTCATTGTCATTGGTACATTGTGTGTGTGTGTGTGTGTGTGTGTGTGTGTGCGTGCGTGCGTGCGTGCGTGCGTGCGTGTGTGTGTGTGTGCGTGTAATTGCTCACACTACATGAATGGTCTGTCAGTGTGGTGACGAAATGCATGTTTTGGGGGGTTGGGGGGACTGCCAATGATTGACTATTAATATAACTATGAACTCAGATCAGATATTCACGGGGATAGAGAAGTGTGAAAATCATTTGATAGTTGACATCCCAAAAGGTGAACAATTTTCTATAGAGCCCAGAAATTGGTAGTAAAGTATTACTTTTTCCAGAGCTCCACAACTAACTCCTATATAGTTCATAGGCACCAAAATACAACAGGATGGCACCAAATAATACTTTTATTGCTTTGGCCTGAACACAAAAATACCAAATAGATGAAATATCGAACAATTAACAGATTGGTGTAAAAATATACATTTGTAAATCTGTGAATAGCTGATTTCGGGAACGCTAAACCACATATATGTCAGGGTTAACGTATTTACGTATTTTAACGCCCCTCCTCTGCCCTTCCAAATAAGACAAAAAACTCACAGATCCACAAAATAACACAAAGCAGTCCCATACTTCTTCCGAATATGTGAAAATTTTCATTATTTTCACCCTTCACTTTCGGTTTCAGTCCACTTGCACTGGGGTCCTCATGCAAGCTACCAGATCCAGTAGATGGCACTAGAGTGTAAAATTATGGTTCATTCATTATTTATTTGGCTTTGGTGGAGGTCTACTGAGTCAACTGAGTGTTAATGTAGTCCTACAGTGTTTGTAATTTGTTAACCTGCCAAAATGTCCTTACAGAGGAAGCATTGAATCAACTTTTCACGTTGAGCCGCAACAGCCGTTTCTATCACAACACGGCATCGTAAAAGGCGGCGTACATGCCCCCCAACCACCTCAGCATTCATCTGGTGTGAAGTGTAAAATGATATTAATATCATTATATAACCATCAGCATCAGCCACGACCACAGACGTCTCCCATCAATTATCTGTTATTGGAGCCTGTGTATCCTGAGTATTGTGATATGCTTTGATGAATGCTGCGCTCGACGGGTGTTTGGGGTCCCCAGGATATCGTTCTCCCACTGATGTACTTATTAATAATAAATTGAGCGAGGTGTGTGTGAGTTGTGCCTCGCTCCTCTGTGATTACGGAGACGGCAGAGCGTTTGAAGTATCCATCTTAATCCGAAGACACTTTAGTAGATAAAGCAAACTTGCTCAAGACAAATCGTGACGCCTTTGCAGGCGGCGAGTAACCGCGACACTCCTTCGCTGTCTATCTTCTTTGTCTTCCATCTCATTCTTAAATTATCCCTTTGAACCCACATTGATTGTTGCAAAAAGAGGCGAGGTGTCAAGCGAGGGGAAGCGATTCAAGCTCCCACCAGTTTGAAACCACCAGAGGTCGTCTATGCAGTCGTGTGTCATTTATTCATATTACCACGGTTGGCCCTAAATCACCGCCACCCTGCTGCTCTAACACTAACAATACATAATCTTCACGTGTCACGCCCTCAAAAGAAAATACAGACTTGTTATTTATGCCTCCTTCGCACCTCTCCGATAGGTTATTTTTTTCTACCGCAGCGTTATAAATCAGCCCTGAACTGCACTTTGTGAAAACACACCCATCGGGTCGGCACACAGCGGTCAGCTCGTAGAGGCCGTAAATTTCCCTGGTAACAAAGTTAACATTGATTCCGATACACGCACTTGTCTGTATGTAACAACAATATCCTTTTAGTATATTTGAAAAACATATTTGACACCTATTCAATTAAAGAATGATTTTTCTCTCTCCCTTGGAAGACCTCAGGAAGGGTGTGTTTGGACGGGAGGTTGAAGTAATAATGGAGGTGAGAGGGGGTCGGTAGCGGCGATCAAACTGTCCATTATATCACACATTTCACAAATGTCAAAGTCCCGCAGCACTGGGAAGCAATAATAACACTTGACGATCTTGAATTTATACCAATAAACCTCTGCTTATAATTCTGAGATCCTAAAATGACATTGGATGCTGCTTTCCGACACAAGTACCTGTATTTATAAAAAGCAAGCATTCTAAAAATCGCCCTGTTAAATGTAGACTCAAATTGGTACCAGCAAAAAGTCAAAGACCAGCATCACAAGTGATGTTGACAGCACATGCAATCATGATACATTGGTTTTTGACCGGGAATGATTTTGGATATGAAAGTTTGTTCCAATCTCACTTTGAGGTATTTTGTGTCATACATTACCATACACTGCGATGGGCTGGCAACCAGTTCCGGGTGTCCCCCGCCGACTGCCCGAAGACTGCTGGGGTAGGCTCCAGCATGCCCCGTGACCATTGTGAAGATAAGGGGATCAGAAAATGGATGGATGGATGGATGGATTACAGTAGGGACAGTGATTCCTTAAAGAAAATTACCTCTCATATGAGAATTAATTCTCGCTGCACAATGGTTGACAGCATATCCACCTCACAGTGCAAAGGTCCGGAGGTTAATTCCAGGCTCCAGCCTTCCTATGTGGAGTGGGCATGTTCTCCCCATGCCTGTGTGGGTTTTGTCCGGGTATTCCAGTTTCCAAAAACACGCATGTTAGGTTGATTGGACTCTCTAAATTGTCCCAAGGTGTGATTGTGAGTGTGAATGGTTGTTCCTCTATGTGTGCCCTGCAATTGGCTGGCAAACAGTGCAGGGCATACCCCACCGACTGCCCGAAGACGGATGGAATGGGCTTGCAGTGTACGGGCCAGAACAAGCAGCAATTGTCATCTCCTCAGAGGTCATACAAATTATCGGATGATTTTTGAAATTCGATTAGTTTCTTTGTTTTTTAACTATTAGAGTCAACTTACTAAAAAAAAAAAAAAAAAAAGCAGGCATGCAATTGCACGTCCACTCTTGCAGGCTGCATGTGCTATTGGTGGATGCATTGTAACGACGGTTGTGATCTTTTCCTGAGTTCCCAAACTGTGGCTGCTAGATTTGCATGTTCACTGACTCATCAATCAACAGATTGGACACGCTTGGCAGAAGTATTAAAGTGGTGGAGACCGCTATATTTAAAAACGCCCTTCCCCTGCTATATAAAAATTGAGCCACACGTTCCATGAGTGGCCATCCGGCAAAAGCGTAAATTTCTTATTTCTAATTATTTTATCAATTTCTACCATTTAGCGTGGAGGTACTGGCAAGCTATGACTGCAATCCATAAAATGCATTTATACTGGATGCCTCAATTCATGGAATGTCTCTTTGTTCATTTTTAAATTACCGGAACCAAGTATCGTGTGCAATATTTTGATGTATTCAAATGTCCATAATTTCTTGAAATGCAAAGTATTGTGAGATTTATCACTTGCAGAAATACATGCTTAGATGTCTGTCATGTCGTGTTGGCCATTGTGTTAATAGATAGTTCATTTTCCTTGAAGCGTCTCTGTTATGTGGACCCACACACCGACACAGTACCAACCATGCCGCCATGCTGTGGTGTCCGGAAACCTATTGGCCCGTGAGATAGCTACCGGCTAATGCCTCCCATGGCTGCATGTAAAAGGGGGATACCAAATGCATTCAAGCCATAATAACACACACAGTTTGAAGATTTAATTCAGTGATTCTTCCATGTACCACTAGAGGGAGCCCACGTGCCACTAATGGTACTAGTACAACACTTTGAGACTAGCTACTCTACTATAACATTAAACAATCTGCATTTTATTAACTAAAACCTTCAGGAATCTTCAAAACTGTTCTTCAGGCCTATCAAATGCACCCGACTTCTATTATTTTGCTCTACCATCCTTTTAAGTTGTGATTTTTTGTGTACAACCAGTTTGTGTGCCTCTTGTGTGTGCGATAGCTTGGTGCTAACCGTCTTCCCAAATCGAATGAAACTTCACACTCGCTCTTTTCATGATCCTCGCTCAATAGTTTCCATTTTAAGTGAACACATGAGAGAAATCGCGTATGCGTGTCCGATCTTAAAGAGCAGACTTAGCAAGGAATGTATTTTCGCAGTGTCACATTCAGGTTAGCATCGACTTCAATGAGATGTGACAAGAAACGCTCATAGTCTTGCATTTGTAAAAGTATCAAAGAACAAAAAGAGCGAACAAGTACGCTGCTCTCATTTTCCCTTCTCCCAAAAAGCGGGAACACATGTCAGTCGCTTTGTCTGTGTGTGTGTGTGTGTGTGTGTGTGTGTGTGTGTGTGTGTGTGTGTGTGTGTGTGTGTGTGTGTGTGTGTTCGTGTTCTCACCAAGCTAAAATATTTTTCCTCGCAAAAGCACCAAAGTGACAACTCCATCAGTGAAAGTAGTTTGTCCGCCGCCATTCAGTGAAAATATTTTGAGAAGCTGAAGTTTGGGAGGAGTGACGGACAGCTCTGACACGCCGGAGCACTTAGACAATTACGAGGAGTTTCTGGCAGTCACCACATCTGACACAACACAAACATGGCCGGGATAATTTTACACTACACTGGCGGGCTACGGGTCACTTGAAAGGAACACAGGGAAGCTTGCGTTTCAAGGCCAATCATCCCAAATTGGCCCCTGTGAACACAACTTATTCTTTCTCTCTCTCTCTCTCTCTCTCTCTCTCTCTCTCTCTCTCTCTCTCTCTCTCTCTCTCTTCCCCCCCCCCCAAGTCGCTTTAGATGGACATGACATACAAGAGCCTTTGAAGTGCAGCTGTCACTCAGCTGCTCTCCACGGTGGGAACCGTAGGAGTGAAATGGTGTACAGGTGTGGCTGCAGCCCCTCTAGGTCAAAGTGATAGTGAATTGTAGCGTGGTACAACAGACGGAAGCCATTTGGAAGAAGTGGAGTGAAAGCGCATTTTAATGTTTTAGGTCCTTATGCAAAGATAGGCTAAACTAAGTGGCTACTACCACGGAAATACTTTTACTTTATGGTCTTGCGAATATTGTCGCTGTATAGCAACCAACCCTGTAAAAGTTCCTTTGAGCTCATATCACAAAAGTCATGGCTCATTTTTTTGGGGGTAAAAAAACAAGAAAAATCTCCAGAGAATTTCCGATTCACAGTACTGGATGGCAACCAGTATCCCTTCTGTCCTTGGACAGTAGGAGGGGTTAGTCGCGGGAATAGGCTACAGCATGCTCCCGACTCTGATGAGGATAAGCAGCTTGGAAAATGGATGGATAAATATTGGGTTTTTTTTCTCTTTGTTGTTTAATTTTTAAGAATAAGGTTGCTTTTTGGAACGTGTTCCAGTCATAAAATTCATAGGTAATTATTATTTGCTAAAAAGAATAAAGCTTGAGCCAAAATGTTCAACAACCATGCGGCTTGAATAGAGAAGAGCATCTAAGCAAGCATAGTAACTAATCAAATAATTGTTATTTATTAATATAATTACCGGTATTTAAACATGCATGTTATTGTTTGAATTTGAAAACGTAAATACCGGTACTGACAGAGATTTCTAGAAATAAAGTGGCGCATATTGATATTGATGTTTCCTAATTATGAGATGCGAGATGAAAATTTAGAACAGCAGCATTATCCATCCATCCATCTATCTTTTTTTTATACACACACACACACACACACACACACACACACACACACACACACACACTTATTGAGGGGTAGGGACTTTTTTACAGCAACATTATGAAAAGTAATTTCAGAAAGTGTCTTATATCAAAAGGGTGTATCAAGCTGGTAGCCCTTCGCATTGATCAGTACCCAAGAAGTCGCTCTCAGTTGCAAAAAGATTGGTGACCCCTGCACTAGACCAACAATCATGAAAACAGAAAATGGACACCATAGATTAAACTGTGTTAGCGACATCTACATATAAAGTGTAAAATAGTCATTTTGTTTTTACATCAATACATATGTTTATTTAGCAGCTTTAAAGTGTGAAAGTTATGCTAAAAAAAAAAAAAAAAGACTGCTGGCCCAGATGTGTAGCATCTCAGTCACATATGGTAATTCTTTGTGTCAAAGTTTTGGATCTGCTTAAAGGCAAATAGGGACATTTTTTTTGTTACTGTCTCATTAATTCACCACCTCCGCCAGTGAATGCAGCATGTCACATAATAATGCGCTTCAAAGGCTGTTTATTTTCCGCAGCTAGCCGCCTCTAATTCACTGTGAGCTGGCATCAAACATTCAATTGACAGACATCCTTGTCACTTCATCATTGCTAATTCTGTGTGTCCACTCTCTGCGGCTAAAATATTCAGACAACAGCTTTGATAGCAGACGAGTCAATATTCATATAGTAGCCTTTGAATCGCCACATACAACACAAACACTATAAAAGTTTGTTACTGTTGTTTTAGGAACAGAATAATGCATCTGGTGCCTTGCAAAAATGCACTGCAAATGTTTTTCTTGAACTATCTTTAACACAGATTGTGCTAAGATGACCTACATCCTAGTCGAGATCAGTGGTTCTTAACCTTGTTAGAGGTACCGAACCCAACCAGTTCATATGCAGAACCACCGAACCCTTCGTGAAAAATATAAATAGGATTCGAGAACTGTTCCTTCAGTTTGCCGGTGCGAGACTGGAGTTGCTCAACTTGGCATACCAAATCATGCAGATAGGACACTGAGTCCCATCACGTTCCTTGATGCATGTGAATCCATGTTGTACATATTTGTCCGACCACTTTCTTTTTGTGCTCGACGTAGCATGTGTTAAAAAAAAAAAAAAAAAAAAATCACACGACGTACTATCACGACAGTCACACGCTGTCTACCGAGTGAAGTAAATTTTCCCGCAGCACTGATTGGACAAGCCTGCTGTCAGGCTGCTGAATAAAAATAAAATTACGGGAAAAACAATTGTAAATAGCACAGCCACCTTATCTATATCTATATTTATATTGCACTTAATTGAACTGTGTACATTGAAACTGAAACATTTATTTTTGTGAATGCAAACACTTTGTTTTTCTTCTTTCTACCCCCCAATTTTGCTGCTGTAGACTGTAAATTTCCCCAGTGTGGGACAAATAAAGGATATCTTATCTTATTAAGGTAGCATCACAAGGTCTGGTTAAAAGGAAAAGACAGATTTTTAACCCGATGTTCGAAAGTCTTTGGACAAGTCAGGTTTGCTCATATCTCACATCGCAAGCTCAGCATACTTTGATGACACTGGCACGGAAATTAGGTTCTTTCATGAATGTGCATGATATGCTACTGGCTGAATATAATATAGTATGTGTTTTTTTCGACTATTTATTTGACCATGAGATTTTTTTTTCTAAAGCAAAGTACAAGTACATACACAGTGTGTGCCTTGGCTCAGAGGTTGGGAAACACAAAAGTTTTCAACTGGACAGTGAGAACCAATCACGCAGCCAATAGTGTGGTTCAAAAGAATCCTGATCAAACTTGACAGACAACAGACTTTCCTTCAACACGCATACGGACCACACTAATTATGCATTTGTTACCATTCGTTTAAAAGCTCATTTGCAATGACAGCGGTATAACCAGAGAAGCTGCCCACCACGGCAATGCTTGTTTTTGACTCGTGTGACTTCGGCACTAAATTTAAACACGTCATATGTGACAATACCGTCACTTGAGTTCACTTCTGGGCTAATTGTTCCCCATTTGTGCGAGCATCAGCCAGCCGTCTAATCACGACGCATTCCCACACCTGCGTCGTAGCGCAGGTTAATCTGAACTGAGCACCAATTTCGAGACAAATCAAAAAGCCTCCTGATTGGCTGACAGTCCCGCTTAGCTGTGCCATCTCCAATGGACCCGTACCTCCTCCTGACAAATGAAAACGTGCTTGAGATACATTCCTTGGAGATTTTACACAAACAGCGAGTGTGAATGCTCACACGTCAGCGTCACGGAGTCCAAACTCATAAAAGTCAATGATGGAGAGCCTGATATGGAAACTTTTTGAAGTGACAGGATGGACTAGGTTTCCACCACAGGACCCCCGCCTGATTTGTTTTTTCATTTTCCTCTGCTTCGATGTTCAGTGGGGAAATCACAACATTGACATTGCATTTTTTTTTGAGGGCGGGCTTGAAGGTTTAACCAATTAAGACTGGAATATTTAATTCGTAATGAGTAAGTTACCTCCAAAATACAATACTGTATTTCTCATTAAAGTTGAGAGCATTTCGGTGTTTACACGCTTTGGTAGGTGCTCCTGTTTTGTTCGGCAAACATGTTGGTTGGAGTTGACTCTTCCTGCCTGAGAACAACACTGATTACGAACTCAGACAACTACAGTTACTAAATAGTATTCATTTATTTACTGATGGGGAGGACGGAGCATCAATTAGAGGGCATTCATTAGTCATGAGTGGACGATTGGAGCTCGTTTTTTATTTGAGAGCCAAACAAAACGACTGTGAAAGGAAATAATAAAAAGCCAGGAATAGGATGTGAAATTCATCACCCAAGTTCAGTTTAATTGTACGATGGAAGTTTGATTTAAAAGACTGATTGTGGAGGAAGAGATCGCCCGTTAGAGCCAATTGTCTGTAAAATGGAAGTAATTGGTTTGCCGTGGCCTGACACCCCAATACAGGGGGAAATTATTGTAAATAAATATATGAAAGCTTGATATTGTTGCTGCTGACACTGGGGGTGATATACTGTACTGGCATGCGCATAATGTTAGTTCACTTCCATTATGATTGGTTGTCATTAGAGAATGGCTTGACAAAAAAAAAAAAACAGGGTACTAAAAGTTGCATGTTTAAACCACATGCACAATATTACATGACAAAAACCTGTTCCAGTAGACAGCCACAGATATAAAACATGCTCCTTTTGCATGCCTACAGTAATCCTGCGCTAATGTCCTTGCTTTCCAATACCTTCAATGGGACAGTTGCCCATTAGCCTGCTCGAGTCTAATGTATATTTGTCACAACAGCAAAACGCATAGACCAGCATGGTTTTGTTGTGTTTCGTGTTGGTGTTGCTTGTGTCAACAGCAAAAGCAAAACAAAGAAGCCAAGACTTGAATCAGCTGAATCTTTGTTCACTGGGCAACATGCTCAACGAAATGAGCCAAAACCATCCGGCAAGGCCAGCATGTTGTGGGGCTGTGCCAGGAGCTGGTGACCAGCTGGAGTCTTGCTGGTGTCACCAGCTAACAGCCGAGCAGCAACAGTATGTTGGTCTTGCGAGGTGGCTTTGGCTCAATTGCGAGAGTGAATTGCCCAGTGTCCAAGGATTCAGCATTTCAAATGTTGGCTGTTTGTGTGGTGGTTTTGCTTTGGACACCAGGAATCACAACAAAACCAGGCTGGTTTATGCTGTTTTTTATGTTATTAGTATTATTTTTTGAGCAGGGTGTTGATTGTGCCAGAGTGCCGTTTACTGGCGGAACTAACAGACTGACGGGTACCGTAAAAAGAGGCATTATGAGTGGACTGAACACTTGAGGAATAAAACATCTGTCTCCATTTTTGCTCAATATTAAGACCTAAAACGCAAATGTATTTTAATATACCCAACCAGTTCATATGCAGATCCACTGAACCCTTCGTGAAAAATATTTATATTTATAGGATTCGAGAACTGTTCCTTCAGTTTTGCCAGTGCGAGACTGGAATTGCTCAACTTGGCAGAGTCTGGAACGTTACTCCAAGTGTTGGTTGCATGAAGCAGCTAACAGCAAAGTAAATAAACAATGCTAACCCATGGCAACATTGAGACGCTAAAGCATGAAAGTCATTTAGCCGCACTTAACTGTCGAAAAACAATTAGGGCAAATGTATAATGGCTGCTTGGAAGCACCAAACAGTAAGTATCGGCATCGCTCAAACGCTCAATACACGACATGAATTTTGCATCGAGGCCCTATCATTAGCATAACGACACTATCAAAGATATTAGGAGCCTTCATTTCTGTTCTTATACTGGGATCTCTCTCAGATCTGCTGTCAAGGAGGTGCGTATCATCTGGTGTCATCTCTCGCAGACCGCGCACCTCTACTCCTAATGAGTGTGCATGCATGTCTGAGCGTACGATATGTAAATGGTAGCATTGAGTGAAGCAAGGAGGGGGTGTTGTCTGTGGGCATGCATGTCATAAATCTTTATAAAAGAGGCAGCATTGTCTCTGCCCGACTCATCCTGCCTAAAGTCTTTGGACAAGTCAGGTTTGCTCATATCTCACATCGCAAGCTCAGCATACTTTGAAATTAGGTTCTTTCATGAATGTGCATGATATGGTACTGGCTGAATATAATATAGTATGTGTTTTTTTCGACTATTTATTTGACCATGAGATTTTTTTTTTCTAAAGCAAAGTACAAGTACATACACAGTGTGTGCCTTGGCTCAGAGGTTGGGAAACACAAAAGTTTTCAACTGGACAGTGAGAACCAATCACGCAGCCAATAGTGTGGTTCAAAAGAATCCTGATCAAACTTGACAGACAACAGACTTTCCTTCAACACGCATACGGACCACACTAATTATGCATTTGTAACCATAGTTTAAAAGCTCATTTGCAATGACAGCGGTATAACCAGAGAAGCTGCCCACCACGGCAATGCTTGTTTTTGACTCGTGTGACATCGGCACTAAATTTAAACACGTCAAATGTGACAATACCGTCACTTGAGTTCACTTCTGGGCTAATTGTTCCCCATTTGTGCGAGCATCAGCCAGCAGTCTAATCATGCCGCATTCCCACACCTGCGTCGTAGCGCAGGTTAATCTGAACTGAGCACCAATTTCAAGACAAATCAAAAAGCCTCCTGATTGGCTGACAGTCCCGCTTAGCTGTGCCATCTCCAATGGACCCGTACCTCCTCCTGACAAATGAAAACGTGCTTGAGATACATTCCTTGGAGATTTTACACAAACAGCGAGTGTGAATGCTCACACGTCAGCGTCACGGAGTCCAAACTCATAAAAGTCAATGATGGAGAGCCTGATATGGAAACTTTTTGAAGTGACAGGATGGACTAGGTTTCCACCACAGGACCCCCGCCTGATTTGTTTTTTCATTTTCCTCTGCTTCGATGTTCAGTGGGGAAATCACAACATTGACATTGCATTTTTTTTTGAGGGCGGGCTTGAAGGTTTAACCAATTAAGACTGGAATATTTAATTCGTAATGAGTAAGTTACCTCCAAAATACAATACTGTATTTCTCATTAAAGTTGAGAGCATTTCGGTGTTTACACGCTTTGGTAGGTGCTCCTGTTTTGTTCGGCAAACATGTTGGTTGGAGTTGACTCTTCCTGCCTGAGAACAACACTGATTACGAACTCAGACAACTACAGTTACTAAATAGTATTCATTTATTTACTGATGGGGAGGACGGAGCATCAATTAGAGGGCATTCATTAGTCATGAGTGGACGATTGGAGCTCGTTTTTTATTTGAGAGCCAAACAAAACGACTGTGAAAGGAAATAATAAAAAGCCAGGAATAGGATGTGAAATTCATCACCCAAGTTCAGTTTAATTGTACGATGGAAGTTTGATTTAAAAGACTGATTGTGGAGGAAGAGATCGCCCGTTAGAGCCAATTGTCTGTAAAATGGAAGTAATTGGTTTGCCGTGGCCTGACACCCCAATACAGGGGGAAATTATTGTAAATAAATATATGAAAGCTTGATATTGTTGCTGCTGACACTGGGGGTGATATACTGTACTGGCATGCGCATAATGTTAGTTCACTTCCATTATGATTGGTTGTCATTAGAGAATGGCTTGACCAAAAAAAAAAAAAAGGGAACTAAAAGTTGCATGTTTAAACCACATGCACAATATTACATGACAAAAACCTGTTCCAGTAGACAGCCACAGATATAAAACATGCTCCTTTTGCATGCCTACAGTAATCCTGCGCTAATGTCCTTGCTTTCCAATACCTTCAATGGGACAGTTGCCCATTAGCCTGCTCGAGTCTAATGTATATTTGTCACAACAGCAAAACGCATAGACCAGCATGGTTTTGTTGTGTTTCGTGTTGGTGTTGCTTGTGTCAACAGCAAAAGCAAAACAAAGAAGCCAAGACTTGAATCAGCTGAATCTTTGTTCACTGGGCAACATGCTCAACGAAATGAGCCAAAACCATCCGGCAAGGCCAGCATGTTGTGGGGCTGTGCCAGGAGCTGGTGACCAGCTGGAGTCTTGCTGGTGTCACCAGCTAACAGCCGAGCAGCAACTGTATGTTGGTCTTGCTAGGTGGCTTTGGCTCAATTGCGAGAGTGAATTGCCCAGTGTCCAAGGATTCAGCATTTCAAATGTTGGCTGTTTGTGTGGTGGTTTTGCTTTGGACACCAGGAATCACAACAAAACCAGGCTGGTTTATGCTGTTTTTTATGTTATTAGTATTATTTTTTGAGCAGGGTGTTGATTGTGCCAGAGTGCCGTTTACTGGCGGAACTAACAGACTGACGGGTACCGTAAAAAGAGGCATTATGAGTGGACTGAACACTTGAGGAATAAAACATCTGTCTCCATTTTTGCTCAATATTAAGACCTAAAACGCAAATGTATTTTAATATTGGCAATTATGATGGTACCTAATGTCAAGTTTGACAACCACCTTCGCTATGTCTGGAACGTTACTCCAAGTGTTGGTTGCAGGAAGCAGCTAACAGCAAAGTAAATAAACAATGCTAACCCATGGCAACATTGAGACGCTAAAGCATGAAAGTCATTTAGCCGCACTTAACTGTCGAAAAACAATTAGGGCAAATGTATAATGGCTGCTTGGAAGCACCAAACAGTAAGTATCGGCATCGCTCAAACGCTCAATTCACGACATGAATTTTGCATCGAGGCCCTATCATTAGCATAACGACACTATCAAAGATATTAGGAGCCTTCATTTCTGTTCTTATACTGGGATCTCTCTCAGATCTGCTGTCAAGGAGGTGCGTATCATCTGGTGTCATCTCTCGCAGACCGCGCACCTCTACTCCTAATGAGTGTGCATGCATGTCTGAGCGTACGATATGTAAATGGTAGCATTGAGTGAAGCAAGGAGGGGGTGTTGTCTGTGGGCATGCATGTCATAAATCTTTATAAAAGAGGCAGCATTGTCTCTGCCCGACTCATCCTGCCTTTTCAGCCGCTTGTCGTGCAATAACAAGACTTTTTTTTTCCCCACACCGCTCTTCCGCAACAAGATGTAAAAATGCAACATTTATTAACATAAGAAGTGTTGTGACGGACGTCCAATATGAGGTGATGTAATTAGCATCTTGCTGTCTTTCTACTGCTGCCGCTACCCTCTCTGATGTCCTCTGAAGCTCATAAAAAAAAAATGCCGTCCTCCCCCCATCGCGATAATTATTTTTCTGTCGGGACAGAGAACAAAGTGCGCAACAAAACATCCTTTGCGAGCGCAGGTGCACGGGCATGTTTCCAGGCATACAAAAATAATAATCATACATGTAGACCTAACTTCCCCTCCCCTCGCTGTTTTGTTTACATCTCTAAAACATGTACAACGAGATGTCAAATGTTGCCATGAGGACAGAGTCGCTGGCCATCTAATGCCAGTTACACACATAGCCAGGATCAGCCTGATTTTGAACCCACGTCTCAATCATGCCCAACTAAAGTCCTGTAGACCCCATCAGGCCCTCAACATAATTTTGCACCACCTGCGATAGCTTGCCACAGTTTTTCATTAACTTCTGTTCAAAACTAGCCATTAAAATGAGAACGACAGCCAAATACAGGGGCAATTATGTAACACGATGGAGCAATTATTATGGTTCACAGAACTCCAACCTATGAGTGACCGCAGTGGTTCTCAACTGTTGTCACCCTGGGACCCACATTTTCTTGTTGTCACTAAGTTGCGACCCACTTTCATGTAAGTCAAGAACAATTATGAAAATGTCTTGTTTAAAAAAAAAAAAATAGTCTGTTGTCATCAGCTCTTCAACATTCTATTTGGGTTTTTTTTTTTAGATTGCAACCTACTCATCAACGCCGCTCTCCGAAAGAAAAATGAAAAAGCTCAAGTTCAAGTTTCAGCAAACAAGGTCACTATTATTGAGCATTGCTGTGTGATTTGGCATCATTTTGCATCTTTGGAGAAAGACAAACCTGCACCAGTTAAGCAAAGTTCAATTTACACGAGTAACACGCAAAACACAATTTCCTCTGTTGCTTTCTATTGAAAATGGATACCGACAACATAGCTGAGTTTCTCCGCTTTGCGAGAGCTACCGCGTTACGCGCGACAGTTGACTAGCTACTGCTATTCCTTCATTACCAGTAATCTTTCTTTTCCTTTGACATCTCTGGCAGTCTTAATACCCTTTGGCACCATGCTGCAACTTCCAGGTCAGACTTTGTACTACAACATACATCTGGTCTGGCGGAGGAGACTGATTTGTCGTCAGAGATAACTTTGTGTACACCACCCACTCTAAGAACAGTAAGACCACAACATGCTCGCATGATTTTTCTCCTCGCCATGTGTGGTGTCCGTCACATTAATGGTAAAAAACGTTGTGTCTACAAGGCTTAACAATCACTCAGCATGCGCGGGAGTCTGCCTGCAAATTGGACTTTTCCTCCCGCCGTCCATAGTATATGTTCATATGCTGATGGCCGCGTTTCCAGTATCAGCATCCCACTGAAGTGATTCGTGGTGCTCATTTGAGAGTGATGGAACCTGGTAGCAGTCACTGAACTCCTACTTAGCGGCAAGCTAGCCTGTCGTTATTGTGTTACAAGCCAGGCACATTGATAATGGGCTGTTGTGCTAATAAGCGGATAACGCATTCAATCCATCACCCGACCGTGTGGTTTTTTTTTTTCGCGCTTTGAACGCGAAGCCGAGCCCAGCGTGTAGGTAGAATGCCATACGATTGAGTTCTTTTTGAAAAAAAAAAAAAAAAGCAAGAAGGCACAGTCGTGACTGGCAAATGGTGTCGCACATAAGTACTGTGTGCAAAGTTGCTCATTATTCACTCCTAACTCTTTGTCTGCAGTGGGATTACCTTCTTCGCTTTCCATATCCACACCCCCACTCCTCCCTCTGTGTCCTGCTCCCCATCCATGATTACCACATCGCCTCCAGCCACTGAATTTCAATTGGGTCCGCCTATTATTTTCCTCCATGTGATAGTAATTATTTACAAATTTGTGTGCGCTCATGTGAAGTACAGGATGTTCCATTATTAGTCAAGGGGGGGTTGAAGGTGGTGACGAGGTCCTGATTGTGAATATGCTATGAGTGCAATTACATTCAAAGACGGCCACAGGTAGCTCAAGCCCTGGGACCCCGTTATCCCAATCCGATTATTATTACGGACTGCCGTGACCGCGGACGTCCATTTTGGCTCAATGGGTTGTGTTGTGCACATAGCCATGAGGAAAAATGATGCCCAAGGAGATCTTCATGAGAACGGGTCGGATGCTCAACAGTTATATTTCTTCATTTGGTGAAGGCTTCACGCAAATGACTTTGGGATGAGCTGGAGAACAGATTACAGAGGCCGGGCTGTAATTGCAGGGCTGAGCTGATTAGGCAGGAAGGAACCTCACATTTCGCTTGACTTCACCACACTGCAGCAAAATTGTAATTTTGTTGACACGATTCACGGATTCACATTTTTTTTCGCTCGTGGTTACATATGTTTAAAAAAAAAAAAAAAAATCACATGACATAATATCACGACAGTCACACGCTGTCTACGGAGTGAAGTAAATTTCCCGCAGCACTGATTGGACAAGCCTGCTGTCAGGCTGCTGAATAAAAATAAAATTACGTGAAAAACAATTGTAAATAGCACAGCCACCTTATCTATATCTATATTTATTGCACTTATTGAAACTGAAACATTTATTTTTGTGAATGCAAACACTTTGTTTTTCTTCTTTCTACCCCACAATTTTGCTGCTGTAGACTGTAAATTTCCCCAGTGTGGGACAAATAAAGGATATCTTATCTTATCTTATCTTATCTTATTAAGGTAGCATAACAAGGTCTGGTTAAAAGGAAAAGACAGATTTTGAACCCGATGTTCAAAAGTCTTTGGACAAGTCAGGTTTGCTCATATCTCACATCGCAAGCTCAGCATACTTTGAAATTAGGTTCTTTCATGAATGTGCATGATATGGTACTGGCTGAATATAATATAGTATGTGTTTTTTTCGACTATTTATTTGACCATGAGATTTTTTTTTTCTAAAGCAAAGTACAAGTACATACACAGTGTGTGCCTTGGCTCAGAGGTTGGGAAACACAAAAGTTTTCAACTGGACAGTGAGAACCAATCACGCAGCCAATAGTGTGGTTCAAAAGAATCCTGATCAAACTTGACAGACAACAGACTTTCCTTCAACACGCATACGGACCACACTAATTATGCATTTGTAACCATAGTTTAAAAGCTCATTTGCAATGACAGCGGTATTACCAGAGAAGCCGCCCACCATGGCAATGCTTGTTTTTGACTCGTGTGACATCGGCACTAAATTTAAACACGTCAAATGTGACAATACCGTCACTTGAGTTCACTTCTGGGCTAATTGTTCCCCATTTGTGCGAGCATCAGCCAGCAGTCTAATCATGCCGCATTCCCACACCTGCGTCGTAGCGCAGGTTAATCTGAACTGAGCACCAATTTCGAGACAAATCAAAAAGCCTCCTGATTGGCTGACAGTCCCGCTTAGCTGTGCCATCTCCAATGGACCCGTACCTCCTCCTGACAAATGAAAACGTGCTTGAGATACATTCCTTGGAGATTTTACACAAACAGCGAGTGTGAATGCTCACACGTCAGCGTCACGGAGTCCAAACTCATAAAAGTCAATGATGGAGAGCCTGATATGGAAACTTTTTGAAGTGACAGGATGGACTAGGTTTCCACCACAGGACCCCCGCCTGATTTGTTTTTTCATTTTCCTCTGCTTCGATGTTCAGTGGGGAAATCACATTGACATTGCATTTTTTTTTGAGGGCGGGCTTGAAGGTTTAACCAATTAAGACTGGAATATTTAATTCGTAATGAGTAAGTTACCTCCAAAATACAATACTGTATTTCTCATTAAAGTTGAGAGCATTTCGGTGTTTACACGCTTTGTTAGGTGCTCCTGTTTTGTTCGGCAAACATGTTGGTTGGAGTTGACTCTTCCTGCCTGAGAACAACACTGATTACGAACTCAGACAACTACAGTTACTAAATAGTATTCATTTATTTACTGATGGGGAGGACGGAGCATCAATTAGAGGGCATTCATTAGTCATGAGTGGACGATTGGAGCTCGTTTTTTATTTGAGAGCCAAACAAAACGACTGTGAAAGGAAATAATAAAAAGCCAGGAATAGGATGTGAAATTCATCACCCAAGTTCAGTTTAATTGTACGATGGAAGTTTGATTTAAAAGACTGATTGTGGAGGAAGAGATCGCCCGTTAGAGCCAATTGTCTGTAAAATGGAAGTAATTGGTTTGCCGTGGCCTGACACCCCAATACAGGGGGAAATTATTGTAAATAAATATATGAAAGCTTGATATTGTTGCTGCTGACACTGGGGGTGATATACTGTACTGGCATGCGCATAATGTTAGTTCACTTCCATTATGATTGGTTGTCATTAGAGAATGGCTTGACCAAAAAAAAAAAAAAGGGAACTAAAAGTTGCATGTTTAAACCACATGCACAATATTACATGACAAAAACCTGTTCCAGTAGACAGCCACAGATATAAAACATGCTCCTTTTGCATGCCTACAGTAATCCTGCGCTAATGTCCTTGCTTTCCAATACCTTCAATGGGACAGTTGCCCATTAGCCTGCTCGAGTCTAATGTATATTTGTCACAACAGCAAAACGCATAGACCAGCATGGTTTTGTTGTGTTTCGTGTTGGTGTTGCTTGTGTCAACAGCAAAAGCAAAACAAAGAAGCCAAGACTTGAATCAGCTGAATCTTTGTTCACTGGGCAACATGCTCAACGAAATGAGCCAAAACCATCCGGCAAGGCCAGCATGTTGTGGGGCTGTGCCAGGAGCTGGTGACCAGCTGGAGTCTTGCTGGTGTCACCAGCTAACAGCCGAGCAGCAACAGTATGTTGGTCTTGCGAGGTGGCTTTGGCTCAATTGCGAGAGTGAATTGCCCAGTGTCCAAGGATTCAGCATTTCAAATGTTGGCTGTTTGTGTGGTGGTTTTGCTTTGGACACCAGGAATCACAACAAAACCAGGCTGGTTTATGCTGTTTTTTTATGTTATTAGTATTATTTTTTGAGCAGGGTGTTGATTGTGCCAGAGTGCCGTTTACTGGCGGAACTAACAGACTTGACGGGTACCGTAAAAAGAGGCATTTTGAGTGGACTGAATACTTGAGGAATAAAACATCTGTCTCCATTTTTGCTCAATATTAAGACCTAAAACGCAAATGTATTTTAATATTGGCAATTATGATGGTACCTAATGTCAAGTTTGACAACCACCTTCGCTATGTCTGGAACGTTACTCCAAGTGTTGGTTGCAGGAAGCAGCTAACAGCAAAGTAAATAAACAATGCTAACCCATGGCAACATTGAGACGCTAAAGCATGAAAGTCATTTAGCCGCACTTAACTGTCGAAAAACAATTAGGGCAAATGTATAATGGCTGCTTGGAAGCACCAAACAGTAAGTATCGGCATCGCTCAAACGCTCAATTCACGACATGAATTTTGCATCGAGGCCCTATCATTAGCATAACGACACTATCAAAGATATTAGGAGCCTTCATTTCTGTTCTTATACTGGGATCTCTCTCAGATCTGCTGTCAAGGAGGTGCGTATCATCTGGTGTCATCTCTCGCAGACCGCGCACCTCTACTCCTAATGAGTGTGCATGCATGTCTGAGCGTACGATATGTAAATGGTAGCATTGAGTGAAGCAAGGAGGGGGTGTTGTCTGTGGGCATGCATGTCATAAATCTTTATAAAAGAGGCAGCATTGTCTCTGCCCGACTCATCCTGCCTTTTCAGCCGCTTGTCGTGCAATAACAAGACTTTTTTTTTCCCCACACCGCTCTTGCGCAAAAAGATGTAAAAATGCAACATTTATTAACATAAGAAGTGTTGTGACGGACGTCCAATATGAGGTGATGTAATTAGCATCTTGCTGTCTTTCTACTGCTGCCGCTACCCTCTCTGATGTCCTCTGAAGCTCATAAAAAAAAAATGCCGTCCTCCCCCCATCGCGATAATTATTTTTCTGTCGGGACAGAGAACAAAGTGCGCAACAAAACATCCTTTGCGAGCGCAGGTGCACGGGCGTGTTTCCAGGCATACAAAAATAATAATCATACATGTAGACCTAACTTCCCCTCCCCTCGCTGTTTTGTTTACATCTCTAAAACATGTACAACGAGATGTCAAATGTTGCCATGAGGACAGAGTCGCTGGCCATCTAATGCCAGTTACACACATAGCCAGGATCAGCCTGATTTTGAACCCACGTCTCAATCATGCCCAACTAAAGTCCTGTAGACCCCATCAGGCCCTCAACATAATTTTGCACCACCTGCGATAGCTTGCCACAGTTTTTCATTAACTTCTGTTCAAAACTAGCCATTAAAATGAGAACGACAGCCAAATACAGGGGCAATTATGTAACACGATGGAGCAATTATTATGGTTCACAGAACTCCAACCTATGAGTGACCGCAGTGGTTCTCAACTGTTGTCACCCTGGGACCCACATTTTCTTGTTGTCACTAAGTTGCGACCCACTTTCATGTAAGTCAAGAACAATTATGAAAATGTCTTGTTTAAAAAAAAAAAAATAGTCTGTTGTTGTCATCAGCTCTTCAACATTCTATTTGGGTTTTTTTTTTTAGATTGCAACCTACTCATCAACGCCGCTCTCCGAAAGAAAAATGAAAAAGCTCAAGTTCAAGTTTCAGCAAACAAGGTCACTATTATTGAGCATTGCTGTGTGATTTGGCATCATTTTGCATCTTTGGAGAAAGACAAACCTGCACCAGTTAAGCAAAGTTCAATTTACACGAGTAACACGCAAAACACAATTTCCTCTGTTGCTTTCTATTGAAAATGGATACCGACAACATAGCTGAGTTTCTCCGCTTTGCGAGAGCTACCGCGTTACGCGCGACAGTTGACTAGCTACTGCTATTCCTTCATTACCAGTAATCTTTCTTTTCCTTTGACATCTCTGGCAGTCTTAATACCCTTTGGCACCATGCTGCAACTTCCAGGTCAGACTTTGTACTACAACATACATCTGGTCTGGCGGAGGAGACTGATTTGTCGTCAGAGATAACTTTGTGTACACCACCCACTCTAAGAACAGTAAGACCACAACATGCTCGCATGATTTTTCTCCTCGCCATGTGTGGTGTCCGTCACATTAATGGTAAAAAACGTTGTGTCTACAAGGCTTAACAATCACTCAGCATGCGCGGGAGTCTGCCTGCAAATTGGACTTTTCCTCCCGCCGTCCATAGTATATGTTCATATGCTGATGGCCGCGTTTCCAGTATCAGCATCCCACTGAAGTGATTTGTGGTGCTCATTTGAGAGTGATGGAACCTGGTAGCAGTCACTGAACTCCTACTTAGCGGCAAGCTAGCCTGTCGTTATTGTGTTACAAGCCAGGCACATTGATAATGGGCTGTTGTGCTAATAAGCGGATAACGCATTCAATCCATCACCCGACCGTGTGGTTTTTTTTTTTCGCGCTTTGAACGCGAAGCCGAGCCCAGCGTGTAGGTAGAATGCCATACGATTGAGTTCTTTTTGAAAAAAAAAAAAAAAAGCAAGAAGGCACAGTCGTGACTGGCAAATGGTGTCGCACATAAGTACTGTGTGCAAAGTTGCTCATTATTCACTCCTAACTCTTTGTCTGCAGTGGGATTACCTTCTTCGCTTTCCATATCCACACCCCCACTCCTCCCTCTGTGTCCTGCTCCCCATCCATGATTACCACATCGCCTCCAGCCACTGAATTTCAATTGGGTCCGCCTATTATTTTCCTCCATGTGATAGTAATTATTTACAAATTTGTGTGCGCTCATGTGAAGTACAGGATGTTCCATTATTAGTCAAGGGGGGGTTGAAGGTGGTGACGAGGTCCTGATTGTGAATATGCTATGAGTGCAATTACATTCAAAGACGGCCACAGGTAGCTCAAGCCCTGGGACCCCGTTATCCCAATCCGATTATTATTACGGACTGCCGTGACCGCGGTCGTCCATTTTGGCTCAAGGGGCTGTGTTGTGCACATAGCCATGAGGAAAAATGATGCCCAAGGAGATCTTCATGAGAACGGGTCGGATGCTCAACAGTTATATTTCTTCATTTGGTGAAGGCTTCACGCAAATGACTTTGGGATGAGCTGGAGAACAGATTACAGAGGCCGGGTTGTAATTGCAGGGCTGAGCTGATTAGGCAGGAAGGAACCTCACATTTCGCTTGACTTCACCACACTGCAGCAAAATTGTAATTTTGTTGCCACGATTCACGGATTCACACTCCTGAACCAGAGGTGGTCCTGTTAGTGGCCATTTTAGTTTTCATGGTCAATTTATGATTATATCATTTTTCTATCAGCATCAACTGTGTTGGGTGTGCGCCAAAGGTTAAATTAGTTCTTTGGTTTTTGGTGTCGATTATCAATTAGCGTCTCCACAATGTTTGTGCTTTCATGTTTGTTTTGTGGAGCTATAGCATTCTGCCTCTTGTTTTTGATGATGCTCTGCATAATTGTCATTGATTTTATTCTAAGACACATTATAATATAACACAATTTAAAAATAGAAGAAAAAGTACGGATTCCCAAATGCACTTTGAGCTTCTCATTCCCTGTGCATCCAACAGTTTCTGGCCGAGAGAGCTGGAGCAACGTCCCTACGCACCCAAACTGGCTCCGTATGATTTACTTTTTTTTTTTAACTCTTCTCCAAAGTCATAAGAGTCATCAAGAGAACCCGTTTTGGAGACTTGAGCTATACCTGTATGTCAACAGTCCTGGAACCTTTCTGCCATGTCTTGTATTTGGTGAAAGACAGGGAGTGTAACAGCCTCGCTGTCCCCACATGCAGTTCACCATGCAGTTCAGCCTATGGCAAGCAGATGTCAAAGATAGCGATCATAAATTGACAGTATGTCAGATTTGCTTGAAATGGAATCACACGAGTGAGCAGCACGAAAAAAGATTGGTGCAAACACAACTGCCAGCAGCCTTTAACCCTGTATATCAACATTTTTAGATCAAGCCAAAGCAAATGCCATTGGTGGTTTTGTAGCAGACAATCTATAAGACTGTCAAATTATTTATGTGGCACTTTACTGCATCATTCATTTCAAAAGAGAAACAAAAGTATTGTGTGATTTTCCGAAACATAAATGATTTCTAATTAGAAATTGTATTTTATTGTATCCAATATTTATTTGAGAATCCTTTAGAATTGACTGTACAGTACTAACAACTTGCAATTTTTTTTCATTTCATTTGAAATGAAATCAAATACAGTAAGGAGTTTTATGCTTTTCATTTTGTCCCCCCTTTGCCCAATGTGAACCGAGCCATGACCATAAAACCACATTATGTACTGTCAGGTGATTTTGGGCGTACCTGACTGTTTATAAGTTTTGAGCATTTGTGGATCATCCAAAATGTTTTGCAGATTTTTTTTCCCCCAATTTCAAGTGTATTTACAATTACATGGTAATCCGGATCAAATATACGTACGTGCACAGCAGGGGTGTCAAACGCATTTCTGGCGCGGGCCACATTTTAGATACCGTTTCACTTAGAGGGTCCTTATGACTGAAACCACATAAAGAAGTCAAGAATAACGATTGTTTAAGTTACTATCATGAGGGGTTTGACAACAAGAAAATGCTTGGAATATATCCCTTATTTCTTACATATGAGAATTAAAAATTTCAGTCGACATTTTAGAAAGGATCATGGAAGTTGACAAGACTTGTTTGAGCTGCTTTTGCGGGCCACATAAAATGATGTGGTGGGCCAGATCTGGCCCCCGGGCCTTGACTTTGACACCTGTGGTGTACAGTATGTTGCCTCTACTCATTTGTACATAACTGTGTAAACTACACCATTATGATAATCACAACAAACCTGCTCTAATGGAGCCTGCGCACGTGCTTGGTTGCATTCAGTGGTACAGCTCATGGCCTGAAGCGTGCCACAAGGCATATGCACAATCAGTCGCTTTGTATGAGAAATACACAAGGCAAACACCCTGCAGAGACAATGTTTAGTTTCTTACCAAAGGCTTTGTTCATTTTGGATATTCTACAGAGACGGGACACGGGTTGTAAAGAGAGAACGTCACACGGAGATTGAAGCTTCTGGGTAGTCCTGCAGTCAACACATAATCCCTTTCCATAAAATAGAATTCAGTTTTTACAGTATCACCTTTTTAACAGTCTCCGTGTTCTCCCGTGTGTCCTGTTAAAATTCGGCTGCAAGAAAAACACTGTAATTTTTTTGGTTTTGTTTTTAGCTAGTGGTTTTCTCCAATGGATTGGGCGACGCCGCACCGAGCTTTACTCAGTGCTGTGTGAGAAGGCCATCATTCTGCTCAATACCACACTGGAGTAGAATCCGGTGCAGAACTTTTGGGAATTTTCCCCTTAATAAATAAAGAAAATAACAGTCAAATGCCCATCGTTACTGTTAACTTTACACGGTGTTCTTAATTTCAGGCATCAAGCTCAATTGCCGCCATACTCACTTTTTCTATTTATATTTATGGCCAAACATGTTTTTCATGAAAAACATGTCCTGTAATTATGACTTTACTTCAGTATTAACGACTTACATATGAATTCAGGTTACATCACCATCATAGGATTGGAATTCCATCGGAAACAAAGCAGCCCCTGTACATATTTTCGTACACGAGCCATAATTGTTATCGGAAACGGGGTTATATTAGTTTACAGTTTTGTTTTTTTTTTAATTCAGTTAGTTTGGGATTTGTTGAGTATATTCATCCAGTTACCTGAAGGCTACGGATGAACTTTATATCAGATTCATTCAGTGTAATGCACATACCTAGGTTAGTTGCTGAAAACATCCAATAATGGCCAATTAGATCTTCAAAAAACTGTATTCACATCTTTAAAAAAATAAAATAAAATAACCACACACACCACCACAAGAATACACACAAGTAGGGCCAAAAGAGGAAAAAAAAAAACCCCAGCAAGAACAAGCTCGGGGCTGTTCAACTTCAAATAGTACACAAAACAAATAATCTGACTAAAAGCGTAACCCAGGGAGACCTCGCTCTCTGCCTCATAATTGTCTTCTTTCATGACACCATCCATCCACAGTGTTACGGCCGCGTTCCCAGGCCTGCCGGCTGCTTGTGCGCTCCAACAAATGATGGGAATGATGTCGGTTGTGTGTGGGGAGGTAGGGGAGGGGTCTTGGGGGGGGCGACCTCCGCAGGGAACGCTACAGCCGACCATCGGGATAAACAAGCGAAGATGGATGTAAACAGCCCCCAATGTGTACACATGTCGAGTTTACACACACATTAGCACGTTAGCTCTTCTTTGAGGCAAGTGTGGAATACATATCAGATAAAACAACCTTTTGCACTCTTCTCTCTGATGTTGGGAGTCTTACCTGAAAACAGCATTATTAGCGCCGCCTTTTATTGATATGCAATGTTGGTAGAAAAAGCTAACGTTATGTTTTCACCCACGCCTTCTTCCCCGTTGGACAAACAAGCGCACTCTGGCCTCAAAGCGGCGCCTCGTGCTGGATATGCGCGTTTAATTGGCTGTTAGAGTCACCGCGGAGATGAGCGCAAGTTCATGCGGCTTTAGGAATCAACCTACACAGTATCGCGAGCAGGTGCGAGTGAGCGTCTCCGCGCCAGTCCAGTGATTTGCTGGCCAACATTCATCCTAACAAAAGCAACTCAATTTAACCCAAGCCAATTTCCAGCAAGCCTCGCGTGGGCACCGCTCCTCAAAGCACAAGTGAATTCATCTTGCTCAATTGCAGCTAATGGAGACTTCTTTCCAGGGTGTCTTCGGCACCTGAACAAAAAATATTTTTGAGTTTCCCAATTTAAGGCCTTAATAATCCTTCCGAAAATGACATATAAACTTGAATCCGCCATTCGTGGTCTTAAAAATAAATGTTGCCATATTGATGGTCGTAATTGTGTTTTGCACTGCACTTGGCTGCTGCTTCTCACTTCAGTCGAATCAATCTGTTCCCTATATTTATAAAGTTTTCGTGTTTAACTAACAGCAGTAAAAGTGGTCAATCCTGAGGAGTTCAAGATACAAATTTGAGAAATGGCTGCATCAAAACAGAATGATAGACTTTCTCTTCAATTTCAAGCAGTACTCCTGTAAGTATTAATTAATCTTATTATGATTAATTGTGTTGAGCACCAAATCGAGTGTTAATTGGTCAAACAGGTGTAGGAAGCAAATATATATATATATATATAT